>NC_072854.1:28682550-28999112 GCF_028858705.1 Grus americana
GGAAGTGACTGTCCCACTATACGCTGCGCTGGTGCAGCCCCACCTCGAGTACTGTGCGCAGTTTTGGGCACCACAGTACACAAAGGACATAAAACTATTGGAAGGTGTCCAAAGGAGGGCAACGAAGATGGTGAAGGGTCTAGAGGGGAAGACATACGAGGAGAGGCTGAAGTCCCTTGGTTTGTTCAGCCTAGAGAAGAGGAGACTGAGGGGAGACCTCATTGCGGCCTACAACATCCTCACCAGGGGGAGCGAAGGGGCAGGTGCTGATCTCCTCCCTGTGGTGACCAGTGATAGAACCCGAGGGAATGGAATGAAGCTGCAACAGGGGAGGTTTAGGTTGGATATCAGGAAAAGGTTCTTCACTGAGAGGGTGGTCGGGCACTGGAACAGGCTCCCCAGGAAAGTGGTCACAGCACCGAGCTTGACTGAGTTCAAGAAGTGTCTGGATAACGCTCTCAGTCATATGCTCTGATTCAGCTGGTCCCGTGTGGAGCCAGGAGTTGGACTCGATGATCCTTATGGGTCCCTTCCAACTCAGGACATCTATGATTCTATTGTCATGTCATATTTGTTTGACATGTTCACAAAGAAATTAATTTACGGTCTGAAGCATAGCGCAACCTAAGTCCTAACATGGGAACTAACAACTCCACACGTAGAATACTTTTTCAAAAAACATACATTAGATATTTACTGTCTGATAGGCATGTTTTTAATGTATAACTAATTAAGTACTCCACGATTGAAATAGTATAGAATAACAACGCAGTTAGCACCTCTTCAGGCAATACTGATGTCAAGGTTTTGAGAGAAAAATTTGCATGTGTACTGTTATTTTTATTAATTTATAGTAATCAACAAAAGGAAAGAATGCAGTCAGGCAGATTTTCATTTAAATATTTTTTAACAAAAGTTTGTTTTTTCCATTACAAGCTGTTTTGGTTTTTTTCCAAGTATAGTAAAAGAGTTGTCTCTGCCAATCAAGCAATACGAGTGATGCATAGTCACCCAGACATAGCCCTAGAAACATTCAGCAGCTGTGCAAAAAACCTCACACTAATAACTGGAACAATCTCTGTACAAAATAACCATTCTGTGAAAAACTTCTCAAAATTATTTGCTGACTGCCGTGCAGATGGAAATAGTTCTGCTCTGATTCATTAATGATCATATGGTAACGTCTCAGTAACTATAAAGAGTACTTGTAAAATATTCAACTGCCATGTGAGGCTCTCCTATGACCAACCAGATAATTGTGTACAGAGTGCCTCACAGTTCAGGCTAACTAAAACAATAATCTAGATTTCATTAAATAAAATATACTGATGAGTGAATGACTGATAAAAGCATATATTGTTGCTAATTAGAAGTGCAATATATTATTTCAGTCATTTCTTTCTAACTGGACAGCCTGGTTTTTTCTGTCATATTTACTTTCCTTTTACTTACATAGTTCAGAAACATCTTATTCAGAGGCCGTCTAAGTAGCAAAGTTAGGATATATGACCAAAGATGTCTGAGATAATCTTTAAATTACCACAGAGGAAATGAGGATTTGAAAAATGATCTCTGGAGATGCTAGAAGAGCGTGGGGGGGATAAAGTTGTTGAAGCGACTGGCAGGATATGAAGCTGGGTGATCATGAGTGGAAGATTGTTTCTTCTTGCCAGCTAGGAATAAGTAAAAGAATTACTCCCCATCCATGACTTAGAGCTACTCCAATGCTTAGAAATCATGTAGAAGGATTGAAGAAGAGGCAACAGGAGAACCTGTGAGAACAGGGCACAACGTGGAAGTCCTGACCCTATCCATTTTTACTGGACAATGCCAAGAGAAAGAAATTATAAAGTAATTAGAATAGCCTTTAAACAGGAATAACCAGTTTACTTCCCATGCATTGAAGAAAACAGGATTCAGTAAAATGAAATTATTTTTAAGAGCACATTAGGCAAAAAATCTGTCAGTACAGATTAAGATATAGCTGATGCTGTCTTGGAATAAAGGCATGACACTGACCTCCAGGAAAAAAAAAAAAAAAAAAAAAAAAGACTGCTGAGTCTTAAAAATCCACTCATACACTCCAGAGGCTCTCATCCCAGCATGCCATTTCCACTGGGATGCTCACTTTCTCCCACGAGCCCTGTGCAACAACAGCTCAGTTCCCGTTCCTCCGCTAAACACCGTCCGACCTTCCTGCAGACTCTCTACTTCTTTTCTGTTCAAAACACTTATTTTTTACTCTCCTCTCTATCAAATAGGAAATAAGCCATTTACTGAAAAGTCTCTAGTGATGTTACAAATATATAAATAAGATACTAGGTCCACCTAATTCTTTTTATTATTCATTTTTTCCAAATATGTGTTTTCTTTCCCTGCCCCTCTGTGAGGAACGACAGCTGGGAGAATATACAAAGACTGATTTTTGAATGTTCTCTTTTTTTTCTTTATAAATTCTTGCAGATGCTATATTGCCATTTCTGAAAATATTGGAATAATGTGTCCTGGTTTTGAATTACACTTGTTTCTGAATCAAACTTAATATTAGAATGTAATACACTTCCAGTGTGAAGTCACAGTGAAGTGGATGAAGTTTTTTATGGGCGCATTTATAGTCCAGTTGATTAAGACTGAAGGTACATGACCTTAAAAAGTATTTTAGAAAAGAGAATACTGAATTATTATGAGAAACAAACCAATAATTATAATTATTTTAAATTAAAACCCAACAATTATTATTATTATTTAAAAATAATTTTAAAAATTGAGTAATAATCAAAAAGTATTTAAGCAGAGGGTGAACAATGCAAAAAATGCTCTTTGAAACTAAAATTGCCCTTTATTTTCCCTTGCTAATCATCATGAATTTCACAGAAATTGTCTTTACAGGACACAATCTTAGAAGCTAGTAAGCAAGTGATAATTGTCAGAATAGTGTACTGTATTTTTTCTGAACACACCCAAAATGTTTAAAAAATGCTCATAAAATTTTAACATTGTTAGGAATCTGAAACAAGTAAAAAGGAGAAGAATCTGCAGTAATGAAAACAAAAAAGCCACTCTCAATTGTCCTGTTAAATTGAACATGAAAGGTATAATTCTGACAGGCAAAACCCTTCACCATGCTGTCATCATGGTGATGCTCAAAAAAAGTGCAGATTGCATGGCTCCGCACTAGTAGTATCACTGTACACTCACTGTGTGTATAAGGATCATTATGGATAAGAGAAAAACCAATTTTCATCTTCTGGAAAACAAATTACTGATATGGCAGGTCACTACAAACTACAGTAGCAGTAGTTTTGTGCTGCTGGAACTTCTAAAGGGGAACCAACACAGTTCTAGGGAGAAAGTCTCTGCTATATTGTGAATTAGCAACTTAGAAGAAACTATGAGAAATACTTCACAATATCTGAATACATTACATTACTCTGAAAATATATTTTTAAACATAAACCAATACGACAATATATAATGTACATCTCAAGCTTGCCAGTTCTATATTATTTATTCTATTCTAAACCAGCCTATTAAGTAGCGTTATAGGTTCTCTGTGGTAAGGTAGAGAGACAGAAAGCTGATATGGGCTTAAAGTATATCTCGACAAACAAGCTGCCTATAGACCTCAATAAAGCACTACAAAATAACTGAGCTCTTTGCCCAGATATTAAAAAGTAAAAGAAAGATAAACTACTTGAATGGGTGAAAAGTAATAAGAAAACATTCATTTTTCTCATTCTTATGTTCTAGCTGCAATAGTCAAATATCTCCTTCTCAGTACACTGACCCACAAAGGAAAAACTTTTGTTCTAAATGGGTGATTATGATACAAGGAAAATCTGATGAGAAAACAAAAAGAAAGCATTATGTCCCAGGCTGTTTGGTAAATATTTCCTTCTTTCTTTATTTTCTCTTTGCTCATTCAGATACTGCTCCTGACATAAATTCTTATTTTTCAGAATCAAAGAGTTAGTAGACAAGAATCCACCTGGAAGACGGAGTTTTTCTCTGCATGACAACTTATAAAATGTGCAGATACAAATTGGATTGAAAGTAAATGCACTGAGAAAACCTTGCTGTTAACAGCTTTTAAATACAGGTGTACATTAAAGATCACACAAAATTTCTGAACAGATTATTAGCCATCATTTTGATGTTTTGACTTGCAAATGATGAAATGCAGAGTTAAAATGGCAGTTAGGTAAGAGCCTACCTCATTAAAGGAAAACATTTGTGAGTTGTTAAGACTTTGAAGTCTTCTACATAGCCATCAGCTTCTAGCAGATCAACAAAATATACCGTAGGATTTACTGCGTTCAAGGTTTCCGACATCAGGAATCTCTAAATGCACATGCACTTTGGAAAGCCCAGCAGGGTACTGAGATCTCCACTGCTCAAAGTCAGATAACAAAGCAAGATTTGAAAAGAAACAAGTGCCGCCATTCCCAATCTTTGAGGTACCAAGTCAATTTAATTTGGGTAGTTAAATTCTTCGTCCGCCTCAGCAGTGCCTTGGTGTGTACCTATTACAGCAATGTAATCAGTTCACTCAGAGACTTTTACGCAGAGGCTTTAAAATAAGGGTGTGTTCCTACCTCAGTTACACTGAGTGACAATTTCTTGTGGTCTTCACTGCCAGATTCTGGCAAAATAATATTGCCACACACAAATACACTATCCTTGGAAAACAATTAGCAGTTACTAGCTAACAAACAGGTAAGACTTGGGAACCTTGACTATGGGAGGAGGTGGGATTGAGATGCCTGGGCATAGATATCTACAGACACTTAAAACTGGGCATCCTGACTGGCCTTGGGCTGCCTCTTCAGAAAGGCAGGCAGCTTCACCATTGATTCAGTTTTGTTTGTCAGATTGGAAAAATGCCTGGGGCATCTGCTACGGTATCAAATGGTGAGGCAAACCAACTCCACTCAGGTCCTTGATCATAGAAATAACTGGTGACACCAGGGAGAGATTACCCCAGTTCTCTGAGCTGATGTACAAGAACAAAGTGACAAACATTTTTGACAGTAACAATCCTAAAAACCCCCTTCCGTCTTTAAGATCTTCAACAGAACCTAACGTAGCAACCTATGTAGTCCATTTGCCTCTTGTTAGGCACGTGCACAACTACAAAGAAAAAGATGGGAACGTGGTGTGGCATTAGTATATTACCCTTTGTTTTCCTACAGCACCAAATTCAGTTTTCAATGGAAGAAGTCTTAATTCAGTGTGAAAACAACATTATATATATTGATGAATAAATTAAAAATGTCAAATTTTGTTGTTCATATCGTTAAAGACATTTCAGTCCCATACTCCCACAATTCTTGTTTTGAAGTAACTAAAACCAAGTTTGCCTTTTTTTGAAACAGAATTAAAAGCCTTGATTTAAGATATGTACTTAATCAAATACTATTGAAAGGACATTACAATACAGCAGGCATGTGCATTACAAGAGCAATGAACACATTTATATGAAAATTGGCAGGTACTTGCTAAGTGGATTGCTTTTGGAAAATGACTTGGACTGAGAAAAAATAGCACAGTTCACTTTTGCATACTGGTAATACTAATCAGTTTAAATACAATTGTTCCTTCTTATAATGTGCATTGCATTGACATTCAAGTTTAAGTATTCTCAAATATTATTACATTAAATCAAACTCTGCTAGGATTCTATACTGAATTTTATTGTATAGTATCATTGTCCTGCCAAGATGACAGGTAGTTGTACTGTTTTTTGACTGCGATAGAGTTAATTTTCACAAGAAGCTGGGAGGGGACACAGCCAGAATAGCTGACCCAAACTGGACAAAGGGATCTCCCATACCATATGACATCATGCTCAGTATATAACAAGGGGAGCTGGCCAGGGAGGAGTTGCTACTTGGGGATGGGCTGGGCACCATGTTCTGGGTGGCGAGCAAATTGCATTGTATATCACCTGCTTTGTGTATTCTTTTACTAGTACTGTTGTTATCTTCCTCTTCCTTTGCTGTCCCAGTAAACTGTCCTTTTCCCAACCCACGAGTTTTACCTTTTTCTTCTGATTCTTCTCCTCACCCCACGGGGGTAGGGGGGAAGGGAGGGGTGAGCGAGCGGCTGCGTGGTGCTTAGCTGCTGGCTGGGGCTAAACCATGACAGTAGTCACTGGAGAACTAAAATGGGCATGAAGAATAGTACTTGACCTTCAATTACTAGAAAAGAACAACTGTTCAGAATCACTGTAAGTTTAAAACAAACAAACAAACAAACAAACAAACAAACAACAAAACCAACCCTTAAGTAGTCTTCTTGGTTCAGTTGCAATCGAGATATTCTTCAAGGTCAACTCAAATGCACATCGCCCCTGTAACTCTGCACTGGTGTCAGCTAAGATGAACAACCTTATGCACTGAGTGCCAGCAGCACAAATGAAAACAGCTCAAAAGAAAGATATTACTTGAATCCTTCCTATTAAAATATCTCTTTTTAGTAAGTGTTGTTACTTAATTGGTGTACTAATTCCTCTGTTTTTTTCTTTCTATACTCAGGGAAAATTTCAGATTTGTTATAACCTATTTTTACAGAAGTTACATTGCATTGTTATTCTACCCAAATTACATGAAAATCAGTTTTAATACAAGGTTTTCCAAAGAAGCTTAATTATGAATGTGTAAGGATCATCACTGCTATTTCTTTACAAGCAATCTGCTTTCCATATTTTTTCCTCTATCAGCTGCACTGGGTTACCTACAGAGTTAACAGCAGGTAGCAAAAAATTGACAAGATGAAGAATGCATTCGCTAACAGGGAATTTACATATCCCTAGCTCATGCATCACCACAGCTTACACAAGTTTTAATGACTCTTCTGAACTGACAAGATGAGGATGCTCCCACTCTGTGGGACTAATCAGAACCAGTAAAATGCTTCAGTGACCAAAATTGGACTGAAAGTTGCCTAAGTGGTTATCTTGCTTTAAAGACAAATGGGGATGGTGGGGGTTCATTTAGTTTCTCTCAATTACAACATCCACTGAAACAGAAAACTCTGTTAAGAAAGCAATGAAGGCACGAGGAATTCAAATGGAACAACAGAAAAATAATCTTAGTGGAAAAGACATCTGAAGTTTATACAGATGGACTAAATATTATGGAGAAATGTCCTGCTTCTGCATTCATCCTCCTGTATTAACAAGGGATCCTTATACAAGACGGAAATTTCTATGAAATGACAGAATGTGACAGACTACTTGTCAACAGATCTTTTTAGCTTCAAAATTGAATGAGGACTTTATTCTTGTTCTATCAGATGAGCATACCAAGTGCTGAAAATTATATCTTTATTTCTCAAAAATGAAACTATAATGCATTTGATATAACCAAGAGGGGAATAAGAAGTATGCCAAGCTAGAAGAGGTTCCTAAAAATATATAGAAGAAAAGATATGACTTTCAAGGTTAGTAACTGCTCAGTGGATTAGTGTGTGTGACCAAGAGTCATGAAACTGCCCAGAGGATGGGGAATTCATGTTAATGTCTTCTCTCTACCAAGTATAGTATCTCTATGGCCACATCGTCGTTTTCTCTTTGATCTGCCCTGCTTCGAAAGGTAGGAGCTTTTTAAGTCACAAAATCTTTATGGGGCACTGAACCAAACAGAGAATTTTTGGTTGACCTCAGTTTCAGAGGGCATATAGACTAAACCCGTTCAGGTGCATCTTGAGCAGACATCAGTGCAAATTGCAGGTGCAGTTCAGAAGTGGCATATGGCCCCTTATTGTCTCCACAAATATGCTGCTACTGCAACGATAAATCTTTAAAAGACACTGCTAACTCTGTTTGAGGTCTTAGATGTATTGATTGTTTATAAATCCATAAGGTTTGATTGAACGAAATACACTATTGCTCTAATCTCCAACCCACAAATTACTTCCCATTGAAGTAATATAGTGATTTCTTTTCCCAGAACTATAACTAACTTATAAGCCATAAATCATATCAAATTCATACAGAAATTTTGACGCTTTTTTTCCCCTTCTTTCTAATGCGTAAAGAAACAATACCAAATGTCATCCCTCCTCCCTGGGAGACGATAGTTTATCTGTCGAAGAACACTTGTTTAAACATTATGGAATTAAAAGGGAAAAAATTAAGGAAAGAAGAAAAAAATCCAGACTGATTAAGAAATAGAGAAGTGGGTAGAGCGAACAGCTCCACATCACATTCCCCCCACCCTGACCACTGCCATGTGTTAAGGTGCCTTCTGGTAATACTAAACAGATCCAGACTTATCCACGATTCCCTAAACAAACTGGTGCAGCCAGGTTGCAGAAAGACAGTTCTTAAGTCATCTACTGGACTCTGAGGAGTATTCTGCAGTGACAACATAGACGTCTGTTACTTTCCTCCGCTGTGTGTGTAACTCACTCGGACAGTAAGTGTAGGGAAGCCAGAAAAAAATTCCTCTGAACTCAACATGAAAAGGTGCAGCTACAGTATATCATTCTGTAGCATAAAAACATTCTTGTGACAATTTCAGACCAGAAGTGCATTAGAGAGTGATACACAGACAAACACAGACTCATTGCATGTACTGTACTATCTAAATTAATATAAAATTAAAGATACAAATCAAAACAAGTAAAGAAATAATAAAATAAAATACCTACTATAATAGTCACCAATCCCAGCAGCGTAATACATAGACTTCTTGGCTTTTTTGATTCTTTTGATTTGATGTATATTCAACAATAAAAAAGCAGTCATTCCCATGGAAAAAAAAGAGAACTTACATACTTAACTTACATACAAAATTAGGTAAGTTAATACCTTCTTGAATATTTATGAAGTAAATAGAGATAACTGTATTCTCATACAAGTACATGCTATTTACATTTTATAATGCTTTTTGTAGTTTTTCTGCAACAATTTTCCACTAATAATCTTGAAAAGACATATTTAATGACACTAATTATTTGCATGGTTAAGTGCATGAAGGTTTTTTCCATTGCATTTATTTAATTTCCTGTGTGTTAAGTGAATGAACGTCAGTTAAACATGTACAGATAACGCAGATTCCCTTCTAATTAATTTATGAAGTCAGTGTTGTTTTAAGCAGCCCGTTAGCATTGACATACATAACGGAGATACACAGTTACTGTCTACAAGCAACACACCAATGCTTGGAGGAAGTAATCCTCAGGACGTCCATATGTTTGGCTGAAAGAATTGTCTTGATGTGTTACCTGACACAGCAGGAATAGGCCAAGAAGAAAGTAAGTTTTCTTGGGAAGAAAAGAGCAGTTTCTGAACATATAAGATTTCAACCCCAAGGATGCAATGCGCACGATGCAACCATAATGATCACAATGGCTTCTGTCTGCAGGACCCAATGCACTACCCTGCACACAGTTCCACTAGAAACTCTCAAAATGCCAACTTTGCAAGGGTTATGTTTACCAAATAATTTTGGTATCTTTTAAAATTAAATTTTGAAGAAAATTATGTCAAAAAGACATTCTGACAGGGAATACTTAACTATCATTTCTAATTTATACAGTTTAATCATATATGAGTGGGAGGCAGATTTTTTAATAATTCAGTAGTGACAAGCCTCTGTGTGAAGAAAAGGCTGAGGGATGTGAGGAATTAGTAAGAAGGAACGAAGACGTGCATTTCTCGGGGGTCTGAGAATGGCAAACCCAGTCACCCACAGAATATAGGAGCCCACTAAAAAGTTGCATAGACTGTGCTCTGGAAAATGAGAAATATAGTTCTTTAACAGAGGATGCATAGAATAATAGTGAACAACACTGGAACAGTGTCAGAAGAAAAGATTTATGTTGTATGATTTATGTTGCATGACAGTATACACACAAATGGACGGCTATATCCATGGATTAAAAAATTCTTTACTCTGTAATTTACCATCAGTAGCTAGATACATAAACCCACCCGCAGAACCTGCAATATTAGCCCCTATACATAAAAATCTCTGAAATACCCATTTTCCCTTCCTGTTAAAATGTATTATTAAAGCATTAAAATAAAAAATACTTTTTTTTTCTTCTTCATTTCCACAGAGAGAACAGTGTACCTGAAAAGAATGAAGGTGTCCATACTTAGATCATACATAGAAATGCTACATATATAGAGCCAGGACAAAACAGTGTATTTAGACAAGAATCCATATCATCTGTCATTAAGGAAATACATAAAAGAAGAGTTAGGTATTATGCAGAGATAAACTGGTCTATCCAAAATAGATGGGAAGGCAAGAGTGTACAAGGGACAACCAACAAAAAGATGGACAAGACGAACACATCATCAGGTGTCGGCTACATAATGAATACAGAAAGTAAAAAGGCAACACCTGTTATGCAGTCTGGCTTCTATAAAGTTTTACAACTAGCAAGAAGCCAAGAGAAAAATGGTGCCCTTGATATTACTGGGACTGCATCTGCTAATGACTTGGCACTTCACGTGCAAAGTGTGGCTTTAAGATTGTGCACTTCACACACGAAATTTGTTATGCACAGGTATAGGGCAAGTGTCTCATAGATTTTCAAACATATCTGAGGAAGCAGGGAATGAGCTCCCTTTAAACCAATAGAAAGTCGCATACAGATCACTTCAGGCACATAAAAACCCAGCAGACACCTATCTATAGCCACCTAACAGCGTGGAAAACCCGTCTAGCTACTTTCCGGTGAGAGTATCAGCAAACAGCTATCAGATAGAACTGCACTGAGGAACACTAAGCAAGAGTACAGAAACATCTGCAAAGTAAGAGAGAGACTGGCAGTGGTTAACTCTCAGCTGCTTTATCACTGAGAGGACGATTGCTGCTTTGGTTCGCGTGTCCTGTAACTCAGGACAGCTGATAAAAAGTAATTCATTACGCATTACTCATCAGACATAATTTATAATTTCAGCTCCTAGTGAATTCTAGTTTATGGCCTCAAAAATTGCTCTCATAATTAATGTCTTACTAGACAAATAACTGGCATTAGCAGCGGCCGATGGCAGGTGAAGATGTACTGCTGCTCCCGTGCAGATGCAGAGGTGTGACGGCCTCGTGTGTGCTACGCCAGTGCCGCCTCCCCTTGTGAAAACTGATGCAGGTCTGATGCTTACAGCTGGCTCCATGCAAAGGCAATGATTGGCTTGGGGGAAAAGAAAGGTGATTTTCAACTTCCAGTTCTAGATTTCCCTAACCAGTGAGATGAAAATATGTGGGGAGTTTTCATGGTCACACAGAATTGAGAAAGACCATGTGGATCATCGAGTCTGAATGAAGACTTTTACTGTATGTTAGCCCACAAAATTTTTATTTCTCCTACGCACAAAAAGACACAGTCACCAGCATCCTATGATAGACTTAAGTCCTAGTAGAAAAGACCAAGAGCCAGAAACCATGGTACACACATGAGGCAGAAGAAAACAAAAGCTCTCAGAAAAATACAACCATTTTTGGAAATACTTTGAAAAATATTTTAAAAGGTTCATGGAAATGATGTTGCCAGCCCTGCTGTATCTCATTTTAGCTCTCTGTTTTGTACTAAATCTGATTTCAGCTCTAAAAGCTGAAGTCTGCCACCCTGCCATACTCCTAACTTACAGCGTATATTGATATTAAACTGAAGTTAGGAGGACTACTTCTGTAATGCATAAGGCTTCCTTACAGTTATTTTGAAGTAATTAAAAGGGAGAATAGAAAATACTTTTGATACTTGTACACCTTGTAATCCATAAAGTTTAAAGCCTGTCCATTTTTATGGGATGCAGCTTCAAAGAATGTCTTGTTAGGCATCTAAGAAAGAAAAAGACACTGACATACTTAAATGCTTTTAAGAGGTAAGAAAAGAAATACAGAGTAGCAGTAAAGTGTTACTACTCTTCTTTTTGCAGAACACAATAGCATGAACAATAGCATTAGAAAGCACCCCTTGAAAAGAAGTGGGAAGCTTTAAAAAAGAACCTAAATCCAAGCACCATAAGACTTAAGGATGTATTTCACTGGTTTGTTAAACACTTACAGCTACGTGTTTGAATGTTCTGTGTTCCTTCAAACTTAGTCAACAGTCCAGCCTGTGATCCTCTGACTTTGGGTAGACTGTTCAGCTTAATAAGATGAGGTCCCAAATTTCCCGTATTTGTTCTGAGATTGTTTCCAATAGTTACAGAAAAACTTTACCCATCGGTAGAATGCATTGAATGAAATTTCAAAGGAAAATGATGGAAGAAGAGGTGCAAATAAGGGGAGGAGAAAAGATATTGTCTTACACTAGAAATTCATGTATGCAATCAACTCATCATCAAGAGTAGGGATTTGAATTCTTCCCTCCCTTGAAGAAAGACAAGCAAGATCTAAAGGCATAGGTAACACATTCAGAAATCCCCAAGAGTTATGCATATGTATGTACAAAATAAGGTTGGTCAGAGCGTACAAACTGGGGTTTCTAATCCATTGTTCTTTGTTAAAAAGTCTAATTATAGAATCATAGAATGGTTTGGGTTGGAAGGGACCTCCGAAGATCATCTAGTTCCAACCCCCCTGCCATGGGCGGGGATGCCCTTCAGTAGACCAGGTTGCCCAAAGCCCCATCCAACCTGGCCTTCAACACTTCCAGGGAGGGGGCATCCACAGCTTCTCTGGGCAACCTGTTCCAGTGCCTCACCACCCTCACAGTAAAGAATTTCTTTCTAACATCTAATCTAAATCGACCCTCCTTCAGCTTAAAGCCATTACCCCTTGTCCTGTCACTACACTCCCTGATAAACAGTCCCTCACCAGCTTTCCTGTAGGCCCCTTCAGGTACAGGAAGGCTGCTATAAGGTCTCCCCGGAGCCTTCTTTTCTCCAGGCTGAACAACCCCAACTCTCTCAGCCTGTCTTCATAGGAGAGGTGCTCCAGCCCTCTGATCCACTTCGTGGCCTTGCTCCTCTGGACTCGCTCCAACAGCTCCATGTCCATCTTATGTTGGGGCCCCCAGAGCTGAACGCAGTACTCCAGGTGGGGTCTCATGAGAGTGAAGTAGAGGGGGAGAATCACCTCCCTCGACCTGCTGGTCATGCTTCTATTGAAATCAGATCAACTGAAATAATAAAATTATTTAATTTGCATATCAGAATGGTAGTCTGATAGTCATGACTGTCGCTTGATTACATACGAGTAGGGTCATAATTGAAAGTCTGGCCCAGAAGTGAAGATTCTGCATTTCCCACAAAATCATCTGGTACAGATCAGCAGTGAGTGTTTCAATAAATATCTGTAGTTTTGTGCTCCCAGCTAAGTGATAACAGACTTCTCCCCACGTACTCTGGTTATACATGTCAACATACTGTGTTGATTGAAGGGAATAAATACTGTGATACTGAACTATTGATCATTTATACTATAAAAGATTATTTGAAAATACTATTTCTGTATCCTTACTGCACAGTCCTTGTGTATTTTCTGTAGATTGCATGAGCACATACGATGTTGCACATCAAGTATACATAGTTACCTTAAATTGTTTTCGGGCCACGGAATTAACTGTTATTCACGTATGTATACTACTCAACTATGCATTAAGAAATTACATTCACCATTTGAACACACTATCATTTGTGAAGTATTAACATAAAATTTAGACACCAACAGTTAAGCTTCTGTACAAGTTAACTGTATTTTTTACTTTCTTGGCTTATTTGTTCTGTATAATTACTATGCCTTTCCTCAAAACATTAACAAGAGACAACTCTCTTACAAGAGCGATAAATACAATGTATGTGACACTATCACCTCATGATTAATAGGGTCTTTTTTATTCATGAAGTTAGATGTCAGATTCAGCTGAAAAATGCATATCATCTTCTATGTATTTATTCCAAAGCCTAGTGAAATTGCTTTACACTGCTACAGATGGATACAATAACAACCACTTTTCAATGTTTTTCGAATTAACACAAGATGTATGTCAAATGATGACCTTAAACTTCCTGTGTTGGAAATTTCATTTAAAACTTGACAAATATACTGGATGCCAGAATAACATAGTAATAACAATTCACATGAAATCTACTACATCTTCTAACCACACTCAAAAAAAAAAAAAAAAAAAAAATCCTTGAAACTTCAAAATGACCATTGGCCTTCTGTACCCTGGAAAGAAAAACTACACAATACCCTTTCTGTTTCCTTCTCGTCTTTTCAGTCCTCTTCTCACTAGACTGAGAAACTTACTTTTAAGACCAGTACCTTCTTTTCCTTTAAGACTTTCTGCAAAGTTAGCTGTTAATAGTTGTTGGAAGTACTGTTACTGCTATTCTTCCGTAAGTTCCAGAGAATATTCCTCCTTTCATCCAGAAAAACGATTTAGGATGTGTCCATGAGCAGCACCTCACCAAAACAGAGTACCTCATTCTCCGCATAAGTTATATAACAGAGTAATAATGAGCGTGACTGACAGATTTTAATTGAAAATTGCCTAAAAATCAAAAGGGACAGTTACAAGGTATATAATCTCCCGAGTCCTAGACTTGCTGGTTTTCATTACAAGCCATTGTGCTGGCTGATAAGCCTCCAACTTTATCTTAGCTCATTTCTCAAATAATTAATAGACTTCAGAGGCCATGAAATAATGTAAAAGTGTAGAAAAGTGAAGTTGTACATTAGTGAATCAAATCCTATATATTTTCACCATTCAAGCCCTGAAAGGAATATTTCACATTCGTGACACACCTGTTATATACAGATACAGTACTAGACTGCAATAGTCTGTTTTCTTTGTATTTTCCTTGTTATAAAAGTATGAGTGAGGCAATTATTCAGAAAATGAGAAAGAGCATACTAACTGAATAAAAAAAATTCACTTGTAATTTACTTATTCTTGTTACAGACTATATTTCTCAACAGATTTCAAGTTACTTGACGTAGAACTAAAGCCTTGCTGCTGCAGTTATTTATTTGCAGGCTGAAATTAACTGTTGAAGAGAATATGTTCAAGATAAGCTTGAACAGTAACTTAATGTGTATGATTTTAGGAAAGCAGTTTTGTGCCGATATTTTTCAAGCACAGCAGACTCTACAATATCTTTTTTTTTTTTTTTTACTTTCCTTGCTATAAGTGAAGTCTTTATCCTAGAAATTTTTTTTTTCTATTTTTATGCATCCTAAGAATACTCCCACGGTCTTCAGTAAAACTAAAAAGAACATGTAAAAATCTAAAATATATGCAAATCTTTGAAAAACTACCATCAAATTCCTAATATGCCATTAATCTCAAATTGTTATACCAATACATAAGTACTTTTTATTTTTAATCTCACTTCAGACTGCTGTTTCCAGATAGATCTCATTTTGACCAATATCCCCCCTCTAGAATCCAAGAAACTTTGTTATGATAAAGGTCTCCTCAATGACTTGATTTGTTTCTTCACTGACGTAAATGCAGTCTTCATTTACAGAGATGTCTACAATGTTAGTATTTCTTTTCCTTAAGCATCATATATTTTAAATGTAACAATGTGATAAATTAGAAAAAATTTCCTGTAGGCTACTTATCCAAATATCAGTAAAAATACAGATTGTTCCAGATGTAATTACTACCTATAAAAACCGAAGAGCAGTGATGCATGCAGGGCATCTGACTATGGTCAGTTGGCAACAGAATCTCTGATTTAGAGGAAAAACTTCCTCCCATTGCTTAGAATACTTCAGAACCGCCCAGTGTTGTTCTCCTGAAAGAAATAGCGTCTGTTCTTGGGATGCTACATCTAAGCCGTATGTATCATGAACTGTACTGTGTACTGGATGAGATGTGTCCATCATAGCTGCAAAAACACAATTCAGGAGCACAATGTATAGAATTGGGGGGACGGGGGGAGAAAAAGACTTTACATTTTGCATTTTTGTATCTATTGAAATAAATCATTTTGCATTTTTATATCTATTTAATCACATTGATAAGGCATATTACAGCAGAACACTATGCAGTAAGATGAAGCAGCAGCAGTTGGGTCTCAAAATAACTTCCAGAATTCTATTATATACATTTGTCAGTTTATACATCTACGTCTGTACACCACCTTTATAACAGCATCACACTGATAGCAGTTAAAGTAGCATAATGGGAAAAAAATACCCCAGAACTGCCTGAAACTGCAGCTTGACCCTTAGCACCATTGAAGTCACTGCTGCCAGAGTACTAAAGCATATTTCACCTAACAGCTGAACTTAACAGTGAATACCAGAAAAGACCATGACAAAGTATGAGTGCTGCTGGTGCACAGTAACTTGAATTAAAGAAGAGCTCTACAACTCTCTTTAGTCCATTACAAGTTATGGTTGTAGCAGTTGTAATATGGTTTATACATCTTTCTTGAATGAATGAACTAGCTTGTTCTACGCCCCATCAGCACAGCCCCATCATCCTAGATCAGGAAATTAGCCCGTAAGAAAAACTTTTCTGTCACAAGAAAAGCCATATATATGCCTTTTTTGGGATAAGACAGGGGAGCTGATAGTGATCCAGCTTTATAGATAACAACACTATTTGGTTTTACAATAAAAACTTAGGAGCATATTTCCTTCAGAAAAAAAATAAATCTATCTTGAAATAAAAGCCTAATGTTACATACAGTCCAGTGTGAATTCTTGTCTTTTTATGTTACATACAGTCTAGTGTGAACTTTTTTTTTCTTTTTTTTTTTTTTTTGATACAGGATAGCACTAGACATGAATAACCCAGCTTTCTTATGGTTATCTCTTTGGTAGCTTGTGCAGCCTTTGCATACTGTCTCTATGCAACACAAATCTTACCCAGGCTGATGGTGGTAAAATTAGCCATATTTTGTCACTTGATATGTCATGTGAATTGCTCATCTTAAAAGGTTGTTGTATGTGTGTGCGCACACGTGCATGCTTTATGCAACAAACATTTGGGTTTCAGTATCTTTTACCCCATGGTAACTTTCTTTAAGGTTATACAGGAATTTGGAAAGAAAAGTGGACCTATGAGTGTTGCCTTCAGAAAATGTGCAAATACCAGGGAATAAAACCTCAGCTTTTAAGGTGTAAGAAGATACATGGGTCAAGAGAACTAGCATCTTCAAAAGAACACCTTTAGAGAACCAGCTGCACTGGAGAGGCTTTTCCAATGGCTTTCATGTTTTTGATCAGGTTCTATATTTAGGTACAGTACAGTAGCTACCTTTTCTTAGGTGGTTTCATTTCACTAATTTTAGAGTTGAAGTTGTCTGCTTTCTAGCCAAAAAAGACAAAACAGTGCTTTTAGGAAACCTATTTACATATGAACATTTATGATTAAATTAATCACCCTGGAAGACCCTATTTTTCCCTAAGTATTCTTTCTCTTCTAGTCTTACAAGGATGAGGTAGCATTTTAACCCCAATCACCTACAATCACGGTAAGTGCTCTCAGTAAAAAAAAAAAGCAGTCTTTTATGGAGTGCCTCCCTCTAAAATACAGGCATGTGGGTTGTGGGGGATGCAGGGGACATAGTTGAGATGGAATCCTTTCTAGGAGGATCCCTTCTCTGCTTTTCCTACCCCCTCTGACTGGGGTGAAGGGACTTGTCGCACTGTTGTTCCAGCGTTACCTTTAGCCAAACTTGACAAGCATGAAAGGGCAATGCATTCACAGAATCTTTTATAGTTCCCAAAGTACTTTAATGATTGATCGCTTTGTTCAGTGATAAATTCAAAGTCAAACTGTTATCTCAAAAATGACTTCTGAATCTCCTTCCCCAGAACATAACTGTCTTCCTCTGTGGTACCAGTTAATTCATCCCTTATGATCCCATCTGCAAACGAAAGCTCACATGCATAGATGCCTCATGCTATTAGCATTCATTTTCTTGTCTGACTAAACAGGCGTTTTGAGATTACAGTACTCCTAATACATCAGAAATGCAAATAAAAAAGTCATATATTATTTAAAAATAGTCTTGTTTCTTCATTGCACTGAATATCTGCTATGAAAAGTGATTTGTTTGCCAGTTTTCTCTTGCCAGCTGTTATCTGAAAGTAACCAAGTCTCTGCAACTGCTTATATAATGCTAGGCTCTTCTTCTACTGGTATCGCTTTTATTAGTTCCTCTCTCTATTCTGAATGCTACTTTTTGATAGTGGGAGAAAACAAAGTTTTGTGTTTTTTTTCTTTTCTTGATTTCTTTGCGTCATATGCTGGGCCTCTGTAGAGACTAAAACCCTAGTAACATTATCCTGGACAGAATTAAAAATATTTCTAAGTATGCAACAGCTGTGGGAATTTTTGGCCATACCTAAATTACCTTTAATTCACTAATTACTTACTGCTAACAATGAAAATATAAAAGCACTGAAGCTGACCTGAGCTGCTCAGCCCACTCAGAAATCTGGGTCTGCAGTTGGCAAACCCTTACTGAACTCTGAGCTACTGCAATGAGATTACTGGGGGGGGGGGGAGGGTTGGGGGAAGGAAAACCTACCAAAAACCCCAACAAGCTAATTTAACGATAGTATGTTTTAATGGGCTACGGTCAAACGCCATTTGAATGTCTTCTATCTGTACAGCCTCTCTGGGCAACCTGCTCCGCAGCTTTGCTTTCCTCATGCTGATGAAGTTTCTTCTTTTATCCAGTCTGAACATTTCTTGTTTCAAGCTATGCCTGCTGTCTCTTAAGCCCCTACCATGCACCCTTGTGAAGGGTCTCTTCAACACCATCCCACAGACACTAGGGAGGCTGCTCTCAGGTCCCCTGGAGCCAACTCTTCTCCTGACTTGTTCAGCCCAGCTCCCTCAGCCTCTCCACACAGGGCAAGTGTTCCAGCCCCCTGATGATCTTGGTGGCCCTCCACTGAACTCACTTCAGTTTGTCTGTGTCTTTCTTGTATTTGGAGAGCTAAAACTGGACATAGGCATACAGGTAATCATTTTGAATTGCCAGCAGATGGACATGTTGATTGCCCCAGCATCATTCCTTTCCCAGCCTACATATCCTTTATCTTGAACATGAAGAAAATCTTGGTACTCCCAGTCTAGAGCAGATATTGAGCCAACTTGCTTACTGAGCAGACAAATTCAGCACTGTGGAGCGCTGATGTGCACCTAGCTCTGCCCCTGCAGATACAACTGGCTTCATGTATTTGGTCTGAGTTTGAGCCTAAGCCTACCAAAACATATCCTTGCAGAGACATGGTGTATTCTGGTAACCAGCTCCCAGGAAAAAAACCCAGAATTTTCTCTTTCCATTGAGGGAACAATCATGAGAGGATTTGTAGAGATTCCCTCTTCCCTATATCTCATCCTTCAGGTATATCCACGGAAGAACGTATTTTCTGTTCCCTTTATTCTATATACTCTTCTGAACAGAAATTCTTAAAAAAACGGGGGTAGAAGACAGAGAAATTATCTGAAAAGTAGAAAGCTCTGTCTTCTACTTTGTCCTCCCATTATCTCTTCCCTCTAATGATATTACGAACAACATGATGTTAAGTGCTCTGAAAGTCATCTTGCCTTTTTACGCTAGTATGATTTTTGCAATCTCAAAAAATGTGACAAATGGAATTATGCCTGAAAGAAATAAACCATCTCTTCTCGCAGAGGCAGAAAGAATACTAAAACGTGATCTGTACTAGCATTAAGCTAATTACTGTGACACCATTCATGCCTCTAGAATTCTGTTAGTGTCAGCGCTTACATTATGAACCCCTCATTCAGGGGTTTATAACTCTGTTCTACGTGAGTTAGCTACTCTTATGGGAGTGTACAACATGGTTTTAATGGCTTCATTAGTGACATTTTCCTGAAAATTACTTAAATTTCAGTTTGAAATTTTGTAACTCCCTTGTCTGTGACTAAAGTAAGACAATGCAGTAAGACGAAACCCATCCAAAATGTGATTTATATGCTTGAATTTTAAAATGTGCATTTTGCAAAGTTTGGAGACATGAGTTGCTGTATGTACTAATCACCTTCGGTGTCTTCACACCCAGACATGATATTAGGGATTTCTGGAAAAGAAGTGAGATTCCCATGAAAAAACCTTAATATTATATCATGAGTAAGAGGAGAGTTTTATAAACACTAGATGGCAAATGAAGTTTTGGCATTATAGTCATCATACATCAGTGTCATAAGTTTCATATGTGAACACATTTATCTAGCAAAAGTCTGGCATCCTTTCTGGTATCTGTAAAAGTACTTACATACTGTGGAAATCTGCAGATAACCTATCTACTTAAGTATGTCGATTATTTTAGGCAACATGACAAATTCACTGGTAATGCTTGAGAATGCAGACTTTCACGTCTGAAAACTAGCAAAACAAAAAAGCAGTCTTGCATCATGTTGGGACATGACATGAAATGTGGTTGTACATTATATCCAATTTTTTATTTATATATAAAGCTTTGCATTTACAGTATCTAGTACCTATGTGACTGAGCTAAAGATTTACAGCTTATACAAAAAAAATTTCTATTTCTTCCAAAGGCCACTTTCACTCAATCAGAAAATCAGTATTTAAAGCAAGGTGATAAGGAGTAGCCTAAGACAGGGCTCTTTTTCACCCAATCTGAAACAATATTGCCAGTATATCAGAAAAAGAAAAAAGACAAAAAGAATTCCTTGCTGGTAAAAACAGTAACAAATTGTTCTCTTTAAGAAAGAAGCTTTTTTCTGGCGCTCTGCTACTCACCAGTTTCTCAGTAAATGATGGAGAAGTAGCTCATTCAAAACTAAAACTAAATTTCTTTAATTTCTAAGAAAGAGGTTCATTATTCATTATTGAATGATTCTCCATACCCTGTATCATTTTTCTTTTAATATTTCATTAAGCATTGCTCCAGTGAATTTTCTTCAGTTAAAAATAACCAGCTGAAGAAGATTTAATTCTCTCTTGCTGAGTTGACATAAACAATAAACAGTTTCTCTCAGCAGACAGTAGATGGTATATCAGCTTGGAAACCAGTGATTAGTGAGCAAATGGCGTGCAATCATGCTACCTATGCCATGGTACACATTTCTTGCAGTAGAATAATTCATATGTGATAGAATTTACCTTAGTGCTACTTACTCCTTACCTAGACAACAGGATTATGATCTCAGTAGGTAGATGGAAACATATCTTTGCTATATTCATCACCCATTCTAAATCTATCCTGTTGGAACAAAACTATGATTTCATATCTAGGAAACATGATGGAAGAATTGCCTCCCTTCATCTTTTTTTAAGAATGTGTGAGAGACAGCACTGTGCATTGCTACCTTTCTTGAAATAAAAGAGGGAGGGCATGGTTTCCTCCCTGTTTGTAATATTTTCCTTCTGACTGCTGATCCCAAACCATGGAAACACAGTAGTTTCTGAATAAACCTGTAGTTCTACTATTAATTGAAAACCTAAATCTATTAATTGAACAGGCTTGCAACTGATTCTTTGAGTTCCTGAGAATATTTATATACTGATGCTACTACTGGGCTATAAAGGCTTAAAATGGGAGACATATTTTTAATAAGTTTTAATAAAACATAATTAAATATATAATCTAATAAATCCCTGAAAGATATATTTATGAAACGTATGATGGAGCCCTGCTTTCCTGGAGATGGCTGAAGACCTGCCTGCCCATGGGAAGTGGTGAATGAATTCCTTGTTTTGCTTTCTGCAAATTGATTTCATATTTGCTTGCATGTGCAGCTTTTGCTTTACCTATTAAATTGTCTTTATCACAACCCACGAATTTTGGCTCTTTTAAGGCTCCGATTCTTTCCCGCATCCCGCCGTGGGGGAGTGAGCAAGCAGCTTAGCTGCCTACCCATGACAAAAGCCTTTCCAGCTGTGTTAGACTTCTTGCAGTTAAGTATTTTGGTTTACACTTATAAGAAAAGCATCTTTCTCTTTCATCAAGATGTAGCATAATATATAACTTACGCATTCTGTTCTTACCTAAGTTACCATATTATACAAACTCTCTTCCACAAGATAAATTTCTTTCTCATTGTCTATGAAATTATAATAGACTTCTGTATATTGTTTAAACTTGCTATGTTTAAGGATATATAAAAAATCATGTAGAAGAACCTGTTTCCCATAAAGCATTTTCTTCTGCTGCCCTGCAACTTTTAAGCTATTGATGTTATAAATGCTAACACAACTGTTAACTCATCCTCTTAAAAGCCAGAAGGAAATAAGGAAATAACAAGTCATCCAAAACTAATCACAAAGTAAGTGAGCTTTTTGATCAGTACACATCATTGGCTTAGTTCTGCTCCTCCTGAAGTCAACAGTACTTGGATAAATCTCACTCTAACTAATGGTTTGCTTTATTTTTCTCACAAAGCATAGGTTTGCTAGATCTGATTCACTGTGTATTTAGAGACAAATTTTTTTTTTACTGTTCACTGCCCTTTTTAGTCCTTAAGCAGCAAGCCAGGTAAGTGGAAGTGAGCTAGATTCTATTTCTTTTCATAAACCACCAACAGACTTGCTTGTTGAACTCCCCTCAGTTTCCAAAAGCTGGGTCCCTCTGAAAATGCTGAACTCGTACTGATGATACTGAAAGCAGATTTTAGTCCAAAAATCCTCAGTTAATACAAACAGAAGAGGAAGAAACAATGCTGCTGTAATTGCAAACAAAACCCCAAATATCTTTTGGTGTAAGTGTAGCACATCTCCGCAATCAATCATATACAATCTGTGTACCATTAACATGAAGTCATGCTCCTAATTAGAATTGTCTGTTAATGCAGGCTGAATTCCTGCTTGCTCTCAAACTTATTTTACTAAAGTGGTATTATTAGTTGTATTATTCTTTCTTTTTTTTTTTTCCTTCCCCAAATAGGAATAATAAAAGAAGAACAGAGGAATGCAAGAGTTTTGGCGGCTTAGAAAACAAGAGGCATGACCAACGTGTGCACTGGTGAGTGGCTAGGACTTGTCCGTATTCCATCCTGCTGCTACCAGCTACCATCTCTCTGGCTGATGTTTTCATTTGTCTTTTTTTTATTTCTCTCATTTCCTAGTCATGTCATGTTTTCCAGCCTGTCAACTCCTTGGAGCAAGACAAGGCTACTTATTGAGTGAGTTGAGTACAAAGGGTGTCTCCAACTTAGTTTTGGCCTTTGAGTGCTCTGCAATACCAAATGTTATATTATACCTACTCTAAAAGCCTACCTTGAAATAGGAAGGCAATACTGCGTTCCACTATAATAGCACAGAGCTAAGTCCTTGTAAATCACAAAGCAGCAATTTAGTTCCCCTGTTTGTAATTTTAAGGATGAGTTCAATGAAGAAAACAGTAAAAGCTGAAGGCTGAACTATATATATCTGCGTGTGCAAATAAAGGAAAGATACCCTGCGAAAAATCTTTCAAAAATCATATAATCAAAAGTGGGGAGGAAAGTCCTTTAATGTTGGGGACATTTTTTGTGCCACTTGTTTTTAATTATGTTGCTGCTGTATTAATTACACTGCTAAAGCCATGGATGGTTAAATGACAAAGAGAGGCTAATCTCTACAATGTTGTCTGGAACACATTATTCTCTGCAGTCAGGAACAATTTTATGAAGCAATTTCTAAAGAGGTCTGTACAAAGCAAAATTTCTCAGTATGACAAAGAGGTTAGCTAATGTTGTGGGAGTTGATTTCAACAGCAGTGTTATGAAAACAAATAAATCATTAAAAAAAAAAGGGAACTATTAAAATCAAGATACTTTCTGTATCCACTCTAGAGTTCTGGAAGACTGGCATAGGCCTATCCTGGTGGAAAAGATAAGTACATAGAGATGGATGAAAGGTCAGGTCCTAAATAAATCAGAAAAGAAAAATGTGGGTGTGATGTCTTATTCACATATTTTACTGAGAGTACAGCTAAAGTATCTGTCTGAAATTTCCAAATGCAAAGGAAGTTTGAACCCCCTCCTCAAATTTATAAAGTAAAAAGTGAAAGACGCACATTCAGTGACTTCGTCAAGACCTGGTAGGGGAAGAAATCTTTCAAGATATATGAGAAAACATTCTTCATTTAAACAGCTATGCACGGCACCAATTTCAGTGCAGTACACTTTATCTAAATTAATAATTTTCTGCCTTCCATTGTTCAGGTTTCACTTTAAAGAATTCAGTTGAAAAATAGAACAAGCATAATCCTTAGATTTAGTTTGGCATCAGTCTAAATTCTAGTATCCTTCCAAGTATAAAGGCTTTTCTCATGTTACATGGGAGAAAAAAATGCTGGTAGGGTAGGTAAAAATCCCTATTATATAGTTAGACACTTAGCTCTGTTTCTTTTAATTAAAAATATTGGAGGTTTTTTCCAATCTCCTGAAACATCTCCAGGACTGAGTGACAGATCAAATTTTCCTTTTGCCTTATGCATCAACAAGGTCCTCATTTCATTACAGCAATATAAATCAAAATTTGAAGTCCTGGCTACTCACTGAACTGACAGACCAGGTCCCATTTTCCTTAGAAATTTTATATTTTCTTGTCCATCCATCTAATGGACGTATCACTATATCTGTTTCCTCCTGTCTTACTCAAAAGGGAACTAAACACACAAATCACCTGGAGATGATTAATATGACAATTACTTTGAAAGCAGAATAGTAACTGTCAGGTTTGAGAAAAACAAAACATAATAGAAGGAGAATACTAAATAAAAATCACCATATTCATTGTCTTAGCCCTATGTTAAAGACAGAACAAGAACAGAAAAGCTCATCCTTCACAATGAATTCTTTAGCACCAGTGAGTTTGTATGAGTTATTTCCTTGAAGTCATGCGTTTATGAAGTATAAAATGATAAAAACAATTTTTTGAGTTTTATTTGAATCTTTAAAATAGTAAAAGATGCACCACAATTTAAAGATTTTTTTTATATGCTTACTGTTTATTTTTCTGACTTGTCAGACACTTTATCTATCTACACTTATAGAAAGCAAAAGTAATGAACAAAAGCCATGCCTTAAAGGTCGAAATCCAGCTACACTGAAGCCAAGCACAAAGGGGGCAGAATTTCACCAAAGTGAACATCATTTTAACTTACACTGTGCACTGGACAAGCCTGCAAACAAAAAACCCAACCAAACAAATCTGTATTATGTGCTACATGAGCCTAAGGTTTTAAATAAGGTCTCAAATTCTTAAACAAAGGAACAAACTTGCACAGCTAGGTTTCCAAGCTCCATAAGCATGTTATCACAAAACAAGGAGATGACTCTACAAAACAATGAAAGCCAAACTATTGGTTAGTAAACGGCAAAAATCTGTTCAAGGAACTGCAGAAAATTGCTCACAGAGGCGTAAGTGTGTAAAGCTGCTTAAGACATACACTATTTTTAAGAATAGCACACTTGGATGACTTTATCTTACCTGAGAGCAGTAAATGATCAGACCAAATAGATTCTTAATATACATAGAGAAACATATACAACTGACAATGCTAATGGGCAACTGAACTGCCTCCACTTTTTCTTCTTTGCTCACACACTTGTAACAGGAACTATGTCTATAACAAAGTTTGTTTTCATACTTAAAAACTAATTCACAAATTCATGCCACGAGAAAAGTAATTCACCCTGATTTCTCAAAAGTCTTTGCAGAAGGAGCCAAAACCAAAAAGATGAAGGAGGTCCAATTTGTTGAAAAATAGCGTTTTGTTTGGCAGCAGATGTCAGTCAGTAGATAACTACTTGTCACAGAATAAGCATATCCACCAGTTAAGACTGGCCCCCACACCCACTCCTGACTGTTCTTTTAATGCAGTAATGAATTGCTCTTTTTGCCTTGTCTTGGAGTTCAATCATTTCATTTCTCTTATTCTTCCTGTCTCTTACCTCTTTTATGTCCCTCTTCCTAATTATTTCCCCATGTAATGAAACATCACTGCACATAACAGTATTTCCTTTTCGTGCATGGAACCTTCTGTCCTTTCCTCCAGCCTATTTGCTCTTCCCTCCGTCTCAGGCATGACTATCCTTTTTCACTCTCTCCTCACTAATGAGGGTCTTTTTCTACTGATACTGTGACTGACGTTTCTCTTTGTTCATTGCTATCCAAAATCTTTACTCTGTTTTCTTTCACTTCTCTTACTGTATCTTCACCAGTATGTGACATCTCCCCCTTACTATCAATTGTCTTTTTTCTTTTCTGTTCATTCCTGTAATTAAACTTCCAAATATACTGAAACATCAGAGATTTTGTTTTTCTGTATGAAGTACTACTGAATAAAGTATACCAAGAAAGTAAGTTGTTCTTTTCATTTTTGGGGAGAATAATATTCATAGATCTGCCACAGCTAGGAGTCTTCTGAATTACTTCAGAATTTTTTTTTTTTTGCTTGTATATTTTTAACTCAGAATTGACACACTACAAAACACAGTAATTAACTAGAATTAATGAGGAAAATTTCAGAAACAAATCTCAGCTCAGCCAATATAGATCTTCTTGTCCTGAGAAATTTCTGCTATACTAATATAGACAGCCTCTTAGCTATACTTCTGATCTACATTACAACATGTAAAAGGGAAAGATACATTTTATATACGTGTGGAAAAGGAATGTTTCAAGTTACTGAGCACCAATGAACTTTACCTATTTAACGAATTACATACTTGACAGAATTGAGAAATGACTGATCAAGTGCTGACAGCTGCCTTACTGCTGGTACCTGGACAGGACTTTAATTAATACAATCTCTGTGTTCAAGCTCATTGGAATTATTTGTAATTCCATAGGGGACAATTTTAAACAAATAAAATAATCCCACTGATTTATGCTAAATTTATTAGAAAGAGGAAAAATATAAACCCACTTCTCCTGCAAATGGTTATTTCATTCAAAATTTGTTTCAAATGCCCTCTAAGAAAGTTTGTAGTGGAGAGGTTCAGTCTGAGGTCTAACATACACAAAATAAATATAGTACTTTGTTGTTCAAATCACCTGTGAATTCTGTTTTAATACATCACAGGGATTAAAATACCTTACAAGATTTTAGCTGAACAAATAAATTTAATTTCAAGAGCAGTGTCTCCAACCTGACATGTTATATACAACATAACCAGTTTTAAAAAATGACTAAGAATGAGAAAGATGAATTCAGTCGAGTCATTCATCATTCAAGAAACCATCATGAGACAGGCAAAATAAAGAAGATAAAGGATCTGGAATTTAATTTAATTTACAGCATTCATCAGCATTAGTTTAAATCTCTTCCCCAGAAACACACACTCTAAAGCAGGGTGCCAGCCTTTCAAAGGGAGGGGGCTGGATTATATCCTCTTTTTTCTTCCCAAAAAAATGGTAGTTAAACATCCAGGAGGAAGTCAACAGAGTTAGGAAGCTCAGTTGAAGCCAGACCGTATTTCTGAACAAGACCATTATTGCCCATCAGTTGAGACTTTATTACACTGCATCCTCTGAAGACAGTGCCTCACAGTTTGTGCAACTCTACATCATGTAAGTCATTCAGAAAAATCAACCTGCTTGTAATCTGTGTCACCCCTATCAGATCCTGGCAGTTAGCAGAACGTGCTTCCAGTATCTTATATTTTGATAGCTTTCATTATCTAACTAGTAGAGGGAAAATTCAAATGTAATTCTGTACTTAAACTGAGATTTTGTTTGAAAACGTTCTAACTTTATGACTCAGTCTAGCATCATAGCAAATTGCAATTAATTTCATTTAATATTATACTTATATTTATATAATAAATAACCTGTCCTCTTTTATTTACAGACAAAACTATTCAATAATCATATCATTAGAAAATTATTAAACACAGTCTTAGGATCAGAAGACATTGTATTGATTTCAGTCCCTCACTGAAAAAAGGAGAGTTCATTATTTCCAGGAATCATCACCTCCAACTTCACTGCACCTCCTGCTCTTCAGTAACTTGGAAAATTTCTTTCTTACTTAACTGTTGTTTGGATTTTTTCCAGAATGGGCAATTTCAATGTAATTGAAATCTGATAAAACTGGAAATTCTTTATCTTGAATATAAACCAGCATACAGTTAAATAACTTAACTCAGCAGTTTGACTCTAAATTTGTCCAAGTTATTTCAACTCCATTAGATTTAGACTTATTTACCTGTTGATAGATCAGAAGGAAAAGAAATACTCAAAAACCAGATTTAACCAAATAAGAATTTAATTTATAGAAAGAACAACTGGAAAGAAATCGTTAAATCTAGATATTTGAACTGACTTGGGTTCCTCCATCTTGAACATACAATAGTGGTTTTGGGAGTTGATGAGGTAGTAACTGGAACCAAAATAACTCTTTTTTGTAATTCATATGAAGAAAAAATGCTTACGGAAAATCAAAGGTTTTCCAGAAAAATTTTCATGACAAGTGAATGTAGAAGTTACACCTGTTTGGGTGTTTTGACCCTAAGCCCTTACAGAAACTCAGACTTTTTGATTGTAGCTTTTGTTTTTCAGCAACAAGATCATTTCAGACTTCTATTTGCTTCTTTCTTTCTTTTTGTTTTTTTAAATAACCCATTCTTTTCCCTTATTCGATGTATTTGAAATACAACATTCAACTGATAAATGGCGAAATCTTTATGAACAAGCCCTAGATATTTTCATGCAAGTTTTAAATCGAACAGTTACAAAAGCTGAAAAATGGAAAAGTCATAAAGAAATAGTCTTCTAGGTTTGTTAATCTTAGCTGGAATTCACATATCATGAAAGTAAAAAAATGGCACTATGGGACAGGAAAAAGGATCAACAAACACAAGACACTGCACCACTGTTTCAGATGAAATTTTGAGGGCATTAAAATATCTGCTGCATAGAGGACTGTGTGTAACTGAGACACTGCTTTTACTTGAGCTGCTGAGATTTAAAGTAATTAATCTCAGAAAAGATCATTGCTGAACTATCAAGTAACACTTATCTCTTTTTTAGATCTCTATTTTCCAGAAGAGGAGAGAGGCCTGTATCTTAGAGCTGGTAACATAAGACAGCTGCTGCTAATCACAGACTTTGATTTTATTTTCCTGTTGTCTGCACCAGCAATTTCAGAAATCAGACCACAGACACTTGAGTAGAGACAATTTTATAATACTTATTCTGCAACTTCAAGAGCTGCTTAGCCACTAGAAGCCTTTTGTGCTCAGTTAACTTTTGCTCAAACCTTTAAATGCTGCTTCTGACTCTACAGCTGTCACTCAAGGGATCTACCCTCGCTGCAGCTTAACCTACAGACCCCAAGCGTCCCCTTGGAGCAAGTTATATTTCTACATGTAGTTAAAATAAGAGCAACTGTCTTCAAAGGATTGCTCTCATTCCTAAATAGAGAGTCTGTAAACTATGTGATTTTTTTTTTTCCCTAACTGGTCAGAATTTTTTTCCAAAATTTTATACTTTTGGACACTTTCTTCAGATTCACAGAACCCTGCTTACCCAGCACTGCCCAAAAAAGCTTATCAGCAAACAATAAATGATTAACTTAAAATAATGTTCTTTCAAATATAAATACCTCTCAGGTGAAATCACACTGCAATTTCCTCGACTGTTTCTAAGTACTGATCTGATCAACTGCTCTTATTACCATATTCTGCTAAATTTATAAAATTAATGTCTTTTTTTTAACCCAATCTCTACTTTTTTGTTATTTATAAAGCAATCTGAAGCAACCACTGTGTACTGATTTTAACTATCCCAATGTATACAATTCATCAAGAAAAAGTAAGACACTAGACCACAGCAATCAGCAGTTTGATACGAATGGCAAACGCAATCCTTGAAGGGTGGTTACTAGATGGTAGCAGAAAACCTGCAGTTCTGGGAATAATTCCTTGCCGAGCACGGAATATTGCTAGCAAATCAACTACAGAAACTTTCCAGGAGTGTATTTTGCATTACTGAATAAGTATTTCACTTCCACTACACTGATTTTTCTTTTGTTTCACTGCTCAAAACCTGTAGAAATGCTTTATATCTTTTACTAGTCATTAATATAACAAGCTCATTAAAGTAAATGAAGGTTAATTTAATCATATTCAGGTACTATATTGGATAGATTATTGCATTTGTCTTTTAAATAGTTTGTCTTTCATTCTACTATCTCCATCAAACAGTATTCTGAATAATTATCACATTGCCATTATAAAGTTAAAGCACTATTACATTCTTATTAAGAACTTCAGGTCACCTATAGCATTTACACAAAATACCACAAATCTACTCAAAGCACCTCAGGCTATGCAGTAAGAAAGTAATTCTCTATAGCATTTCTAAGGTCTTTACCATTTGGATGATTACATTATCTCAGTTTTATATTCACTAGTCAGGAGGTAAATGTCAGCTGGAATCATTGAATCTCAATTTTTTATACCTTTCATTTTGTTCGATAGGCTTTTTACCTATTGTGATTTATTGCTTTTACTGATGAAAGTGTAAAGCAAAAAGCTAAGAGTGTAATCAAGGCTAATGGTGAACCAAATACCATGTGATAATAAATCAGCAAGAAAAAAAATACTCTAGAGATAAATGGAGATGTTTACCATTTCTGTTTAAATACTATTAGAACAACTGTTTATGTAAAATACAACACTGTACACACACACAAAAAAACCCCAACATTCTCTTCTTTCATGTAAAATAAAAACTAAAAGTTCAGGCAAGCAGCTGAATATGAGGCTCTTTTGTAAGAAAGAAACGCTTTTTAATCATAGTATGTAGCAGTGAAGAGAACAAAACATTATATGAAGAAGTATGTGGTGGAAAGACATTGGAATTTTATAAACAGGAACATAAATTGTTCAAAGTCATAGCTTGCAGTAATCCTGCTATTTTATTGTTTAAAACCTATTACATCAGAGAAAATCCCCAAGTCCTACACGAAGAAGCTGCAGCACATTTGACTTTTCAGAGTTATTGAAACGTTTTTTCTTTATTCTGCTAGAATATTTTTTTGTTAACTAGTCTTTTATTTTCTAAAAAGACAGGACGTGAAAAAAGCAACTATAAGAAAACACCTCAACAGTTTGCCTAAGGACCAGCTACAAAACCTACCTGAAGTAAAAAAAAATTCTCATTCACTTCAATAGCTTTTCTGAAAGGCCCCAAGACAGAAGTCAGAACATATAATAGCTAATAACAGGTAAACTCAAATAGGAGCTTCATTTCTAGTTGTTTTTTGTGGTTTTTTTTCCATATTGTGAAGCCTGCATACTAAGAGTCAATAAAAAATGGTTACGTGTATGACTTGTTATCATTCTATTAAGAAAGATTAAACAAGTGTTAGACTATATTTCCAGTACCTTTGGATATTGTTTGACGGGGATCAGAACTCTTTCTGACAGCTTTATGTTTTTGTTGCTGATAACATCAAGATATTTCTTTTCTTCATCTTCCTTCTTGCCTTCAGAACCCTGAAATTTTTCAATTTCTGAAAAATATTAATAAAGAGAGCAATCAGTGACATGATATTTGTCATCCCCAGAAACTTTAAACTTACACATTACAAAACAGACTGTGCACTGAACACCTCTGCTCTTTGCACTCGTGTGGCATCCACTGTTCTCTTTGAAAAAACCTGGACTGTCACCAGTGCTGAGCGGTAGCGGTGACAGTCCACAGGTCGTACTCCTCAACTGATTCTTCCCCAGATGAAACTGAAGCCAAATGATCTCAGCGGAAGAGGAACAGATGAGGCTTACAATTCAGTCTATCAGTCTTTTAAAGAGGATCACACCATCACAACTCGATGCTATTTTGTAATTGTGACCTGCCAGAATGAAGTCAGGTTCTAATTGCAATAGCTAACTGTCAGTAAGAGTAGTAAAAAACTGAAGAAACTTCTTGTTGTTACTGAGTTTCCATTCAAATGCTTCTGAATTATTTAAAGGTTGTACAAAATAAGATAAAAAATAAAGTTAACTCTTCCACAAAAAGATTCTTCATTAAAGAAATGCGGTAAGTAATCGTTATATACATAATGATGGTATGTAGAACTTTCAATAAAATTTACAAAACCCCCTCTAAAATATATTCAAGTTGAATAGTTTTGACTTCTTTATTCCCAAAAGCTCTATAAACAACAGGTATTAAAAAACAATTGAATTTATTAGCCTGCAAAGAACATCTAATATGGTGCCCGAGCGCATCCTGATAGTAAAGGTACTACTGAAAAACCTGCATTTGCAGCAGTGACATTATTGGTAGCAAAGAAAATGGCAATACTTATAATGAATTAATTATAACTGAATTATAGCTGGAAAGGGACAGCTGCGGGTCTGAGAAACATGCAATTTCAAGTCGCAGACAGCAAGCATGGATAAGACTAACACAGTGACAGCACTCTGTAACACATGTACAAGTTTCTTTGATTTAAAACAACCGTAAGGAAATATGTATGTAAGACAACAGTCCACGTCACGATTTGTTAATAAATGTTTATGCTGCCTATTCAAGATCAAATACTTTATTTAAAGCCTGCACCAGCAGACAGATCTTGAATGCCACTGTTATAAGCTCTCTTAAAACCTCTCAGAGAATACACCTAGAAGTCATCAGATGGGATACACCTTCCCTGATTTAGGATTAAAAAGTTATTTCAATAATAAAAGCATCAGGAGGAAAAGTTTCTTTTTATAAAATACTTCAGTGTACCTGGGAAAAAGTGGGGTATGTTGCATTCACTGGGAGCAAGCATCAATTAAGCATGAGCTTCCAAAGCAGTATTCTGCAGTAAAATACTTAGTTCAGGAAGGTTTAATAGATACGAATTTCTTTTAAGATAGCTTCAACACAATTATACAAAGGTTTGTGCTATGGGGGTGTAGAGAGGAGAAAAAAAGGTGAATAATACAGGGAAAAGTGTTGCAAGTGCAGTAAGTATTGGAAAGAAATGAAGGAATTAATTCCTCAGGTGCATTGTGAACACTAGTAAGCGAGGTAATTCTCAAAGGCGAGGAAAGTGTATCTATTTGTAGAAATATATTATACTATAATCATAGAATTATTTAGGTTGAAAAAGATCTTTAAGATCATCAAGTCCAACCGTTAACCTAAAACTGCCAAGTCCACCACTAAACCATGTCCCTAAGCACCACATCTACATGTCTTCTAAATACCTCCAGGGATGGTGACTCAACCACTTCCCTGGGCAGCCTGTTCCAGTGATTGACAACCCTTTCAGTGAAGACATTTTTCCTAATATCCAATCTAAACTTCCCCTGGCTCAATTTGAGGCCATTTCCTCTTGTCCTATTGCTTGTTCCTTGGGAGAAGAGACCAACACCCACCTGGCTACAACCTCCTTTCAGGTAGTTGGAGAGAGCAGTAAGGTCTCCCCTCAGCCTCCTCTTCTCCGGGCTAAACAACCCCAGTTCCCTCAGCTGCTCCTCATAAGACTTGTGCTCCAGACCCTTCACCAGCTTTGTTGTCCTTCTCTGGACATGCTCCAGCACCTCAATGTCTTTCTTGTAGTGAGGGGCCCAAAAGTGAACACAGTACTCAAGGTGCAGCCTCACCAGTGCCGATTACAGGGGAAAGATCGCTTCCCTAGTCCTGCTGGCCACACTATTTCTGATACAAGCCAGGATGCTGTTGGCCTTAAATGCTATTAAACTCTATTGTTTTGCTTGTTAGTTTTCTGCGCAGTCACTTATAAATCTCCTGAAGGAAAAAAAATAACAAGTGGTGGCCTCATCGATGATAGACTACCATGAGGCAAACTTGAATCTTCATGAGCATACAGAAACATTCAAATCTTCCCACACCAGGCAACCCAGATGTGCTTTCTCAACTTGCAGAAGTGTGTTTTCAGTCACAGAATCACAGAATGGTTGAGGTGGGAAGGAACTCCAGAGGTCATCTGGTCCAACCTCTCCTGCTCAAGCAGGGCCACCTAGAGACAGTGGCTCAGGACCACAGCCAGACAGCTTTTGAGTATCTCCAAGGAGGGAGACTTCACAACCTCTCTGGGCAACCTGTGCCTCACCCTCACAGTAAAAAAAGGTTTCCTGATGTTCAGGGGGAAGCTCCTGTATTTTGGTTTGTGCTTATTGTCACTGGGCACCCCTGAAAAGAGCCTGGCCGTGTCTTCTTTGCGGTCTCCTTTCAGGTACTGATATACATTGAAAAAGATCCCCCCTGGAGTCTTCTCCAGGCTGTTCAGCCTGGAGGTAGCTCTCTCAGCCCTTCCTCATGGGAGAGGTGCTCCAGTCCCTTCATCATCCTTGTGGACCTTTGTTGGACTCTCTCCAGTTTGGAGATGGCATCAGAGCAGGGCTCAGGACAGTGCTCATGACAACGGCCGAGCTCCAAGGCCCGAATGGGACGTCCTGGCCTCCTCGGGGAGAAGCGAGTGCCGTCAGTGGGGAGGCTGGGCTTCCTTCGGGGAATGGCAGGCAACAAGGAGCTGATCCCAGAGGAGGTCCCATAGCAGCTGGTGCCAAACACAATGGGAGCAGCAAAGGAGGAGGGATCGCGATGCAGGGCAAGCTCTAAGCCCCAAACAGCAAGTCCCAGCTTATTCTGGGAGAAGCGAGCGCCATCAGTGGGGAGGCCAGGTTTCCTCCAGGGAACGGCAGGCGACAAGGAGCCGATCCCAGTGGAGGACCCACAGAGCCTGGTAGCACACCCTAGCAAGAAGGGTACTACTGTATGCCCTGCTACTAGTGTCAGAACCGATACTACTTTACAGCAAAGCTGCTCCTACTAACTACTGCAAAAATGTCAAATGCAACTATCAGGCTTGGGGCCAAGTATCTATGCTCTGTTATAAGACACATCTGAAAATCTAAAGGGACTCTTGCAAGGCCTTTTTGGGTTATGATGATAACAGGATAGAAACCTGGGTGCTGGTTTTCTCATACTGTTCTATGTTACACTTGTCTATGAAATGTTGTACTGAATATTCTATATGGGTGTGCCTTTTCTCCTTATATTGTATTTTCACAGTATGATCAACTGAAGTTTTTATCCCTTTTTCTCCTTTCTGCCCTGGTACCAATGATACCCATGGCTTATTAGAAAACCTCTTGTCCTTCCATACCACCCATTTTCTCACAGTTTATCCCAAATATCCCCCAGAGTAACTTTTTCTGTTCCTTACCACTCTTCTTACAAGGTGGCAGTGATAAGTGAAGTCAATTTACAATTACAGTGCTCTATCACAAAGTGACTGCCTATCCAGTCCAAATTTAATGGCTGGTAGCAAGCCTTTGAAAAGCTTATATTCTTTAAAAGTAACCCCCAAAGCCTTTATAGAGAAATTTGCCCCCATGGTATGCTCTGTACAGAGCCTCACCTTTAATGCCCTCAGTGGGAGTACATGCTATAGACTGTTCAGACCACGCCCAAAGACTACCAAAAAGTCACTGAAAAACAATGATGTACCAAGAACATTGTTACTTTCAAGTAAGACTGGTGGTAAGAGGAGCTTTCTCAAAAGACAGAGGTGATACAATAAATTAATTACTGGACCAAGACCAACTGTATTAAATTTTTATATTTAACTAAAGTCATCCTCTATTCTGTACACTCCTTGTGTCACTCCATGACTAGGACCATCACAGATCAGAAGGAGTAGGAAGTTGCCATGAAGGAATTCAGATCAGGATCAAGAAACCACCTTGCTGGCTCATGGCACCGATGTGCAGCAAGTTGTATTATTTATAAACTTATATTTATAAATTACGACCTTCTGACCAACCACAGTCACACGTAAAGCACATTACGAAAACATAACCAATACCTTTAGATTTTAAAACTACATGTTTCAACTAGTACACATTTTGTGTTTACTGAAAGCCAGAGTTAGTACAGGACTTTGAGAACAATGGAAAAAGAAGGTCCATAATCAGCAGCATTCTTCCAGGGAGGACAAATACAATGAACTCAATGGTACATTTTCACCAACACTGATCTTTAGGCAAAAACAGAAAAGAAAGCATTCCCTGAGAAGAAACTTCACACATTTTCCACCCACTTTTGCTCTGAGCTAACTGAATTAAAGCAGGGAGAGAGAGAGCTATTCAATTACCTCCTACAGTACCTGTCAATCCCCAAGCACGCTTCATTCTCGCCTTTCATCAGTAATACAGTACTCTCGCACTTGCTTCTGTATAATACACATGTATCTCATCCCTCTTAATTGGAAGAGAACATGCATATCACAGTCACGCAAAAGAGGTCACCATTAGAGAAGTGTCAGAGACTAAAGGCATTTCTAACATCTTTTCAGAGATATTCTTTCCTATGAAAATTGATCTTCAGCTCTCTCCAGACTTGGAGCTGTAAAATTCTGGAAATACTGTCAGTCCATGTAAGATTTCTTTGAGGGGAATAGCTTCTTTTTCCTTCTCTCTACTGATGTAGCATAAAATGGAATAGCTGAGTGAGTAGCTCTTACTTTTTCAGAACTATCTGCTTTACTCTTACAGTGCCAATAAAATGATGTTAATTATAGTTCACTTCAAAGTATCTGACACTTATTACAAAACTTCTGTCATGAATATAGTTTTTCCATTAAAATTAGGCATTCCACAGTAAAAACATCCTTTTGCTACACTTAGAGTCATGTCAAAACTCATCAAAAAATAATGTTCTTCTTGTCAGCCTGTCCAACCTACCAAAAATGAAATCTACACATCCCTTTCGGCTGTCAACATTTGCCTCCCACTTAAAGGAATTCTGCAAGCCTACCTTGCACTTTACCTATCTGTCTTTCCTCATTCTTGTGTTTGCAGTACTGGCATTACTTTATTAAAGAAACATGAGCTGCTGTTACAAGGTCAGGCCCTTTTAAAGAATGATCTGTTTCTATTAATAGGAGTGATTTCCAGAATGGGAATATCACCAACCTCTTGCCTGTATATAGTATTATGCATAGCAAGGCTATCTAGTACTCTGAGAAGTAAACTTTTTCTGCATGTGCTTTTAGTTAGGTGAATGAACGAACGTTTGAACTGAAAAAGAAAGAATGAGCCAATGCTAGTAAAAATAACAACTGCTAAATCACTGAAATCTCTATCTTAAAAAGAGGGGTTTTTTAATTAAAGATCATTAAAAATTACACAGTTGGAACCTTGAATGCCTATAATGATGTTAAAATCACACAAAATCCCAGTGTATTTTTAAACCAGCAAATACTAAAAAATAACATGAAGGCTTATTTTCTAAGGTGTTTCAGTTTTAACTGAAAGCAGAGCTATTGGATTTTGAGAGAGAAAAAAAAACAGCAGATGGCTCAATAAAAACAGTTGGACAAATTAAAGTTAATTCATGAGACAGGAACATCCTAAGAGGTTTCCAGTCATGAAAAGGACATCCAAAGCCCTAAGGATAGGTAATTTAAAAGTAAAAGCACTCAGTGTCTAATAGGAGTTGGGAGGGATTATCAGGACAGCACAATCAGCCACAAGCTCTGAAAAATTAGCCAGCAGCTCACTGCATTCACCCAGAAACACACGCATCTGTGAACAACATTCCTCCACTATGTGTACACATACTCATTAACTCACACAGCTAGCTGGGGTGACTCAGGGAGGATAAAGGAGTAATTCCCACTACGACAGACACAAGTAAGGCAATACCTCTGCCAGTGACGAATTTAATACCTGTAAAAATACTGCGGGTCAAATCTACCTGTATGTGTTACCTGCCGTAGACAGATATGAACTGGATTTGTCTACGCTCAAAATCACCAGACGCATTGTAACTGTATTAACTCAAGCTGAACTACCTTAGCTTTCAGGCAAGAAAAGTGACTATTAAAATAATGTTGGGAAAGAATTCTAAAAGACAAGTCAAAAAGGAATGACAGAGACCTGTAAAATCAGGAATGGCATGAGAAGGAACAGAAAATGGGTATTCACTGTTTCTCAGCAGGGGAAAGCATCAATTTGTCATGTTACAAATTGAAAACAAACAAAAAAACTACTTTCACGTACAACATGTAATTACATTGTGGAACTACTGAAAGTATCCATATTGATAAAATCATGTCTTTTACAGATTCTTCTCTTATGATTAGGTTCCATGATATCCCATAAAGAAAGATGTCTTACTGAAAGTCTTTTCAAGTTGGGCACATCTTAAAATGCAGTGTCTATTAAAAGTTTCATTTACACTGCAGGCTTTTTTCACTGTTGGCCCTAACGACCATTTTCCTCTATCAAGTTGTCTGTATTACAAAACGTAGAGGAAACATAGGGAAGTGACCACACTCTGTAGTCAGTGCTCATCAGACCGTATCTAGAGCGTTGGGTCCAGATTTGCTTCCCTCTTCCCCAGAACAGGAAAGCCATTGACGAAATGGAGTGAGTTCAGGAGAGGCCACCCAAGATGGTTGGGGCTGGAGCACATGCCCTGCGAGGAGAGGCTGAGGGAAATGGACCACTTTATTGTGAATAAAAGACAGCTTTGGGGAACCTAACAGCAGCTCCTTGGTGCCTATGGGAAGACAAGAGTCAGGCTCTTCATAGCGATGTGTAATGGCGGGATGAGAGACAACAGGAAAAACGTGAAACAATAAAGGTTGAGACTGGGTATAAGGAAAAACTTTCTCACGGTGAGGACTGCCCAGCAGTGCTGCAGGTTACCCACTCATGTTGTGCCATCTCTTCCTTTGGAGGCTTTCAAGACCCATCTGGCTAAATCCCTGAATGACCCGGTCTGATCCCATAGATGGCCCTGCTTTGAGTAGGAGGTTGTACTAGGGACCTCCTGAGGTCCCTTCACACTTGCACTATCCTATGATCCTATAAATGCAATACCTTTCAGACCTATACTTGTCTGTCAGATTTGCTTGAACTTGTCCAAATGATTTAAATGTTATTGCAGATAGTTAGAAAAGTCATAGAAACAGCATGATCACATAAGCCCTGTATCCTTAGAAACTTTTTTTTAACAAAATGTAATAATATAGGTAGAAAAGAAATTAAAGATCTAAAGAACTTCATATTTCTAACTGATTAAAAATCAAAGAGAATTAACAAGAAAACAAATAAGGAGAAAATGAAAGCGAGCAAAGAATAAGTAAAATAGAACTTAGATTTCCTATCCTCCTCTCTATATAAGCAACTGCTTTTTACTGCCTGGTTACTATTTGACCCATAGAGTTCTCAGCAATCTGCAGAGGTATGCCAAAGGGGTTGTTTCCTCTCCAAATTATAGTATCAGTAGAAATACAATTACCTAATATATCTATCTACTGATCTATGGCTAGATCAATATAGATTATAAAAGCTATAAAGAGAATATAAATAGTGTTTAAATAACTAGAATAGTTCTCAAGTGGAAATATCAGTTCTTGCTAAATTTATGAACATCATCTGCTCAGCCTTCTAGGGAGAATTTTAAGCCTGATTGCCAGGCTGTTCCTCAATACACTATTCTGTTTAATTCTAGTTTGATTGCCAAGAAATTCCACAATACACTATTCCATGTAATTCTAGATATATACCAAGTGTAAATACAAAAAAAAATTAGTATTTATGGTGAAATTTACTGTAGCAAATTGGTGGACTCTTTCTCTCCTCAGTAAAATTAACAAACAGCATTCATTCAAGGTTAGCATCAGTAGACGTAATATAAAGAAAAGACCTGGGATGCATTTTGAGTGCAATAGCCTACTAAATACAGTCATTGATAAAATTAAAGTCACAGCAATGTTAGCTACAAGATATATTTTTTTTTTTTCTTTTGGGAAAACATTATTTTTAAAAGGACTGAGCAATTACAACATTGATTAATTATTTTTTTTTTTAAATTGTTAAAAAGAAAGCAAGCCACCAGGTAAGATTTTAAAGACTAAGGTTCTTTCAAAAGTGTCTTTGAAGTCCAACATATCTTCCTTTGGGGACTTAGCCTGCATAGGTTGTGATGAAAGTTTGGTGTTGGCAGCTGTTGTATTGCTAGAACTACGGTGTGCAGTTCACCACGTAGCTGAACTCGGTACAGTTCTCCCTTCTTACCTCTTACCTTCAGAGCAGCTTAGATAGTATTATGAATATGCCATCAGTTAGATGAAAGGAAAACTTGAAAGTTGCCAATGTATTTTTTATTTAATTCTGGTCTTATTTCATCTGAGAATGAGACTACTCATAAAAAGAGGAAGTAGAGAACAAGAAGATTTACTCAGATCAGAACAAAGAGAAAGCAAAACCCACCAAAAATATCAAGAGTGTATTTATTTCTGAACATATCTCTAGGTGTCCTTGAATTTAACATCCTAGAAAACTCTGCTGCTATGATGTGTAAGGAAAAGAATGTAGTTCTTTGTCAACAAAGATTTTTGTAGCTTCTACTGTGTTAAAGTCCATTCAACAAGGCACTTGAAGACATGCTGAAGTGCTCTCCTGGATTAATCCAAAGAGAAAACATCAATGCTGTGTTACATATTGTATGGTGCAGAACAGATAAGTAGGGGTGAAAGATGAATCGATCAGTGAAGTCACCAGTAAATCCCCCAGTGAGATATTCATTACCTATCCCTGACTATCTGAAAGCTGAGGCTATTCTTGAGAGGGTGGCTCTGCCTACCTGGAGCAACTAGCAAAAATGAAGCTTTTCTGTCTCTTCACAGTTTCTGCAAAGGAGGAAATACTTTATTTTTCTCTCTTCAGTCCTAGAACTTATTAGTGATAAAAATGTCTGCTATTCTGTCCTCAAAGCAAGAGGGAGATATGAACAGCAGGCTTCCCCCCCGCCACCCCCCGCTCTTATTTAGCCTTTTTAGGGTGTTTCTGTATTGTAAGGCAGAACAGCTACAGAATAAGTACATCTGGAAGTACACAGTATTGAAAATTATGAAAAGATGCCACTTACTGAAGTTAAGAACTGGTATAAAATTTTGCTTGGAGTTCAGTTTTCTCACTGACCTCTCTTGGTTTTCCAGTTAGCAATGCCACTAATGAGCTAGTAACCTCTGCTCACACAGTTACCAAAGTATCTGAAAGCGGTCTACAAACCTTCAAAACAGTAGTTTTCATTTAGGACATGATCTTGGGCTCAGAAAGCCGACTGTATCTGAACGAGTGACAGGAAAACTGAAGTTCACTGGGGAAGAGATGATGAAACCACAAGTAAATGCGAGGAATTGCTGAGAGGTGGGAGAGAATTAGAACGTCTCGGAATATGACCTTTGATTCCTAATGTGTTTCTGTCAGCAAATAGAAAAGATTGGCTCTGACTGCTATACAGACAGGAAAATACTCTGTGTATGTACGCATACTCATATATAAACCAAATAGTTGTATATAAAATAAATATCCTTTTTATTCATAACTAGTAAAAAAAGCACAAAAGAAGGAAACCAAAGATTCTGTGCTGGTATATATGATCGTATATTACTATATCTACCTCTCTACAATGACATTATCTCTTAAACAGTCAGTGCTTTATCACAAAAGACTTCATTTACAGAAAAGTTGCATCTAGGTGCTCATTAATACTATATAGTCAACATACACATTAAGTTTGTATCTGGCAAATGTCAAGTTTAATAACATTCAGAGATTCACTAAATGTTACCAGAATTTCATAATTCATCCAAAAGATCACACTGTATCCTATCACAATAGAAGATTACTGATCTGCTTCTGTTGCCGTAGATTTTAATTTACCTTATTTCAGACCGAGAGCAACAAGTACAAATAATACCTTTTGGATAAATTGATATTTTAATTGAAGGACTAAACTAGTGATATCTAACAGCAGAAAGGTATGTAAGTCTTCATTCACAAACCCACTGGAGAGCCTATCTTTGCTCTGAGCCTCCACTTTGAAGTCTGTACAAATAGATCCTTGCTCCAGAGGATCAGTAGTGTACACTAAAAGATGATCTACCTTCCCGTACTGCCTCTTTAGGAGAAATTGTCAGCAAAATCTAAAAATACATGGTTTATACAGCAACATCAATTGACACACTTATAAATGCGCAGTGAAAACTGAAGAAGGTGAAGTGGTAAAAATGAGTAAAAATTAAGATATTTTAATCCTGTGCATTTTTCTGTAGAATTTTCAATGAATTTGACAGAACGCACTCATGCCCACACCACACTCATTAGGTCTTCCTCATCCATACTGCTCTTCAAGCCACGTCTAAGTATTAACCGATAAAATACTGATCTGCCGACGTGACAGGGACATGCTCACAAGGTGCCAATGCAAGGTACCATTCCTGTACAGTTTAATGAAATGGCCGTAATGTAAGGATATAGAAACTAGCCCAGTAATCACCCCAGAAGTAGGAACAAGTGCTAGTTTTAAAAGATAGGTTTAACAACTATGTATTAGTCTTAGTTAAGTGACCCCAAGTGTTCTCGGCTACCATTTATCTATGCAGGAAAGAGCACTTGGCAACGAAGGTAAGATTAGGGCCATTCTTATGACTGAATATAAACCAAGTGGCTACAAACTACTTAACAAAAAGCAGGAAACCCAAGTCCTGCCTGGAAATAGGATTCTCTATGGTAACTTTAGAAAAGAAAATTTCAAGCAAGAGAACTTGTGTTCATAGGAAAGAAGACACGTTAGCATTATGTAATGTGATTTCGTTACACCAGGTTATTTGACACAAGGCATTAAAAGTCATCCTAGAGTGGTATTGCAGCCTGATATTGCAACAAACAAGATGCATGTTTTTCATAGGCTTGTCACCTTGCCTTAGGAGTACTTGTTTTCATTGTAGAGGCCACAGCAATAAATTAAAATGTACAGACGTCAAGGAGACTTGATTCATTTCCTGCAAATATCCTTCAGTTCCTCCAACTAGGTTTCTAGGAATCAATTTTAAAAGGTGAAGAAGACCTGTTTGAACCTGTCTGCAACCCACTTCATCACTGCTAAACATGAAAGCCTGTTATCTTTTCAAAGGGAAGAAAGGGGCCCGAGATAATGTTTTCAAATAATGTGAGTACAGCATATGCTCCTGGCATATATCCAAAAACCAATGATGGGAAGCCTCCTTTTTTTTTTCCCCCCACTATATCCTTTGCTTCTTATTCAATAAAATAAAAAACACCACAAAACCTTTGAGAATTAAGATCCACATCAGCAGCTGTACTCATCAGACAGTATGGATTCACATGCCAAGAACACATGTATCGCAGGCAAGCTCACTAACAAAGACCAGTTAGATGAAACTGAATCCAGTGTAAGCAGGGGTGCTGAGAGTCAGGAAACTCAGGGAGCAACCTGAGAAGGTCCCAATGGCAGTGAAAACTGCATGTCATGAATCTACACAGCTTCTTAATTTGTTACAGTCTGGGAGTAAGCTTGAATCCTTGCTGAGCCCTTACACACATGGATATTCATAAATGATACCCAGGCTTTATACTCCAGCTGGCTGGAAGACCCCATGCTGGCACGTGATGGCCAGGTATCATTTTTCACCCTGTCAAAAATTCATAGATGCATTTCTTGTTCTCAACTCCACTTTGAAGTACTGCAGCTGTAACAGCAACATATTACAAAACCAAATATATTCTTGGCTCCCATATATGACTTTTCATCATCTCAAGTCAAGTTCAAGGCAATGGCACTCATTTTCACTTCCTAGCCCATGGCCCAGGGTATATAAAAGCTGGCCTAAAAGTCTATGCCAGACCCTATAAGAAATGAGTTCACTCCTCAAGCACAGTGCAACTCACTGTATTATCAGGGTGGAAAACACTGGGTTCAGCTCTGTGGGAGATACCTTTTCCAGGAGCCAGTCCTTCCAGAAGACTAAGGTCTGTTATGGCTCTTTTTCAAATACGTGACCTCATGCATTTTTACCTTGTTGTCACTACCACAAATATATGGTAAAAAGAGCATAATTAATGAATTTTTGTTTCCTATAGATTTGTGAACAATATCCCTCATCACCTGTCCTTACACACAATATTCTTATTTGTTCCATGTGTCCTTTTCATCTCACCTTCCTCACAGATCTCTCATCTGCTTAGGTGGATAAGGAGACAGCAGATATTTTGGCTGGTTTAAGCATCTGTTTGCTACCTTTCAAAATGGATGTGGGGCTGAGCTATTGTGTTTTCCCTCAACTCAGCCACTATTTGGAATATCTCCTCTAGACACAATGACCAGTCTTCCTTCTTAAAAACATGCAGGCACTTCACATGCGTGAATTTTTATCCTTATATCAAATATGGCTGAAATTAGCCAACAAGTCCAAAAATTATTTGGGAAAAGGAGCCTGGCAGACAAATAGATCGCTTAATTGTGCAAAGTAACTGTATTTCCTTAGAAATTTTTCCTTAAAATTCCCATAAAAAATGTTTCAATAAACTTGTTTTTCCTTAGGACCTGAGAACACTAAATACCTGAAAAATGCAGCAGCACAGGTTACATGACTGGGAGGGAATGTAATAAAATGACAGTTGACGTAGGAGCCCATAGGCTGCCACTATGCAGGCTCTCCATTACCCCTCTCCTTACTAGCATATCTATAATTAAACTGCTTAGCGAATAATGTGCAGCAGCCAGGTAAGGCACTATAAACCCAGTATGAATACTTGTGAAGAACAGGATAAAGAACTAGAATAGAATTCAGAAAATAAAGTAAACAGAGACATTAAATTTCAACTGAAAAAGTACCTTTCAGCTTGGTTTTTTCACCAATTTGAATGCTGTTTTATTTTGTTATCCAGAAGCCAGCTGTACAAATCTGGGGTACGCCCTGCTTTTCTTTAGAAGCAATTCTTTCTTCCAGTAAAGGTAGCTGGCAGGTAAGCCTTTGATTGTAAATGTGGAAAAAAAAAAAAAAAAAACCAAAACAACTGCCATATTTAAAATTGTCAAGCTAATGAAAATGCTCATTATCCCTCTATGTATCTGGTAACATCTTTTCTTCTTTCCTGTCTCTTCCACCTCATATGTCACCTTTGTGAATTACCTCACTATTACTGTTCATTAACAGGCATATAAAGAAGTCCTTCTGCTGAGATCTCTTGTTTCCCTGCACACTGGTGAAACAGTAGTGAGCTCTCTAAGGCTGGACAGATTTGAGAACTGTCCTGCTTCACAACAAACATCCTAATTAACCATGCCCAGATGAAACAACTTATGTTGCTGCAGCTTACATATCATGAAATATTTAATAAACAGGCAAAAACGCAATTCACAATGAAAATGTTAAAGGAAATTGCTCGGTTTGCTTGCATTTTATGTCTCAGACTAACAAGCCTTTCATGTGGTTACACGTCTGTCACCGACAATCCCAGCAGCTGGTAAAAAGAAACATCTGTCGATCTGTTTCTGTTCCTAAGGATGTACAGGGCAGAGAAGGAAGTTGGGCAAACCCGCATTGATTCAAGCATGCTGAAGACTTTGTCAGCTGCCTTGATTAGCACAGGAAACAGCCTCTTGAGTTCAGAAAATGCCACGGGCTCATTCTCGAAGAAGAAAATTTCCAGGAGCACACCATGTTGCAAGACAATCTGTTCCGTTGCAAAACAGGTCTGCTCAGGCTCAGCCCAACACAAGAACTGCAATTTCATGCTGAGCTAATAAGGAATTCAAATATTTTGTGGAAGTGTTTCTTTCCTCAACAAATTATAACCATTTTATACAAAAAATACTCCATCAGGACTTGGGTATGTATATTGTTGGGGTTTTTTAATGCTTATAAAAATCATATAGCTTTCCCTTTGTTTTAGGACGGATGCCACCAATAACAACAGCCGACAGCACCCTCAGATTCATCATTTCAATTTTATGTAGTAATTAAAATGGAAGATTTTTGTTTCAGTCAGAAAATATCCACCCGTCTTACTACTGGAGAGATAGAATTGTTGATAATCATTGGGAGCATGTCAGTTCTTGGACACACACAGGTTCACGGCTGCCCAGCTGGATGACGGAGAATATTAACGTCCATTTTAAAAGTACTTATTTAGAAGGATGTTCCGAGAAAGAAATATGAGTCTGTTACTGCACTACAAAAATACAAAGTGTGAGCGATTTTAAAACAAAAATAACTAAATAATTAAAAGAATTTTTTTTTTTTTTAAAAAGAGGGGGGTAGGATAGACAAGACACAAAGTGGCACTTTGATTTTCTTCTAGTTTCTCAGAAACCTCCAATGGTTTAAAATTCCTTCTTGGCTGAAAACACTTTCTTTAATTCTATAAAGTGAAGTGAAGCACTCTGACATCTTGCAAAATATTATAGAAGAGATAGTATTAGATGCTCTATAGATACAGCTTGGGTTTCGTTATAGAATGTTTCTGGAGAAGGAAAAACCTAGGATGAAGCTGGAAGGCAGGGAATCTGGAGAGAAAGGTATCAGGAGATGGCCAAGAGACACTCAAGGAAACAAGAAGCAGAAAAACAAGAAAAGAGATGACAGGATCAATCAAGGTAACAAAAAAAAAAAAAAAGAGAGGAGAGGCAAAAGTTCATGTCATACTTTGTCAATCTTCTGTTTCAAGAACACAGCAAGTTATCAGGCAGGACATGAGAAATCAAGAGAACAAATCTGAAGATGGTGCCTGAGGTGGAGAACAAGCAGGGTTATCAAATACAGAGGAGAAACAGAATTGTTTCTGAACGGGAGCTAAAAGAGAAATGGGCAAACGTAGACCTCTCACAGATTAAGCATACTTTGAACTCTTAATGTTAAATATTAATTTCTGATATATATATATAAATAAATGTGGTTTTATATAGATATGAAATGTTAATACACGTGTTAATTTTTGTCTCTGTGAACTAAATTTAACTTGCTAGCAAACCTTGCTCCCCACTCAATATTCTTAGCTTCAGATGGTGCCTTTCGATCTAAATACACCATCACAGAGAAAAAGCTGAGGCTGGCAATTCTCAGGCATCAAAGTGGAAACTGCCAAACACTCCAGAGCCTGGCAATTCTTCCTGCCTTCTGGAAGGGTGAGGACACCCAGTACAACCCTGACTGGGAGCATATACTCAGGTGCACCAAACTAATGGGAATGAGGGTGCAGGGGACATTCAGGAGTGCTGAAGAGTCTATCTTCTTCCACTTGAGCCCAAATTACTGCAAAAAAGGCAGAAGAGTGGGTGATAGCTTTATATTACAAGCTAACCAGTGCTTTCTTCAAACCACAAAATCCCTTAGCGTCAGGGAGTGTCCCTGTGAACTAGAACTTGACCAACTATACCACCCAATGGCCAGAATGGACCTGGCAGGACTTCGACTCACCAGTGTTCTTCCAGACAATTTTGGGGCACGGCTGATGAGCACACTATCAAAGGCCAGGGACCATTCACAATAAAAAGTCTGCATGCACCCTCTGTTTTGGAGGGCGAGGGACATTAATAGCCTGCATGCAGCAATTTTCATGCCAGTTAGTTTCAGTTCCAAACAATGGTCCCAGGTATACTTAATATACTTACGTAGACATAGCTTATGTCTGCATAGATCAGAGCCTGGTGCATTGAGAATTACGATTTAGTGATTCTGAAGTTCATTTCAGGTTTTTTTGAGATTAAATATAATGGATGAGATGATTGGGTAATTTTTGCCTTTTCCCTATGGCCATGTCACTTCCTTAAGAGGCTTTATAGATGAAGGTTTAAAAACAAACAGTAAAACCTAAGAGGCAATTTGTATACCTTATGTATTCTTTCTGCTAGTCTTTGGCAATTCTCAAAACCAGTTCTAATATCCGAGCGATAGAGGGGGGAAAAAAAAATTATATCCTTCATATAAACAGAGTTTAAGCATAGGCTACGTGTTAAATGCCAGTGTGGTATTTGCAAGGGTATCCTAGAAAGCCCAAGGCATCTAGGTCAAGCAAATTAACTCGACTGTCTCAGCAATTCAGATAATAACGTCTTACTTCAAAATACTCATACAACTGAAATCACAGAGACAGATGTGAAAGGAATTTTCCATAGAATTTATTAATTTCAGCTTTTGAAAACAAACAAAAAGTCATGTTACATTTGAGTCCATGCATCTATCTACCAGTAGTTTAGAACAGTGCAGGAAAAAACATTCTGTAATCAAACCAAAAAATATCAACAACTTGCTAATAGAAAATATTCTTTGAGTAGCACATTGGCAGGCTAAAATTCAGATTTTGGAACATCAACATATAAAATGACATGGAATAACAACAGGTTTGTTATTCTTTCTGCATTCTTTCTAGCTTTTCCACCTTGAAATTGATGCTGGTAACATGAACACTTCAGTGACTTAGCCTTCATTAATCAAAAGATATATGCTGTTCTGTTTCAAAATATGTATGCTGCTACAGCAAACATCTTTACCAATTAAAACTGCAGCACACAAATTAAAGGCTAAACTATTGTTGTGATATGAAGAAAGATTCCAATACGTGCAAACAAAAATGGTCCAACTATTCATGTAGTTAACTGAAACCCTTGGAATAATGTAACTTTTCATAAGTGGTTGTCTGGCTATCTGCCAAGAGGAAATGGAAAATATGCAGATTTACCTTTGTGATCTATACTATATTTTGGGTATTTTCTATTGTCCTCTATTAATCTTCTCTTCCTCATATCATATGGAAAACATTTCATAAAGACATTCTACAGATATGAAAAGAAATGTTTCAGAAGAAACGATGGTGTTTTTATTAAAGGAGAAGTGTCTGAGAAAGCTACGTGTAAGAGTCAGTCGAAACACTTAGCTGACACAATCAAATCACAAGCAGTGCAGAACAGGGTAAACAAAAGGCATCATGAAACTGGAGCAGAATCTTTTACTTGTGTGACAGCATCTCTAACAACTGTATGCCATGGGGATCAGCACAAAACGTGCTGTGAAAACCCTAAATTAAAGAGAAATATAAAAACACATCAGTGCTAACAGACATATTCTAAAACCGTCATGTTTAAGGAAAAAATAATTTAGCCCTGGATTTTAAAGACATTTAAATGCTTAATTCATACTGACATTAAGAGGAGTCAGATGACTAAATATCTTTTGAAGCCTCATCCTTCATGCTTACGAATAAGGCCAGGACTGGATTGTGAAGTTCTCTACCAATAAGTATAGCACTAGATCCAACACTATGAAACTTGCCTATGATTCCCACTGTTGTGCCAACACAGTCTCATTTGTCGGATGAAAGGGGTCCTTTGAGATTCAGATTCCACTAAATATGCTCAGATCAAGAAATACACCATTAGGAAACCCGTGGGTATAAGACAAGAAGAATGCATGACTTAGTGAACATTAAATAATCCATCCCCTGGTTTTGCTCATCTGTTTTTCCTGTTATACAAAATCCTAACCAAACAGTGGTATTTGAGCAATGAACATACACCTACTAGACTCTTCAATATTATTGTTTAAAGAAAGGAAAGGGCTAGTCTTAATTTTGTTTATATTGTTACTACAGTAAGAAATTGTTGCAGTAACAAATTTTTCACACGTAGTAACAATATTTTTTTCTTCTACTGTTGATCTCTATACACAAAGAACAGCTGAGTTTATATTCAAATTCTTCATTTGTACCATTTACAGTTAATTTTTGTACTTATGGAAGAAGGAAACCCTTGTGGATATCTCCTTATTTCCTGAGAACCAAAGTATAAACCCATGTCTGGATCCTAAACGCACCTGTCATGTTGGAGCAGAAGTCTTTCTACAATGGTAAGGTCCAAATCTTTTTTTTTGTTTCCTTTCACTGGAAAAAAATGCACAAAATATTTCCTAATCAGAACCATTTTTATGTCAGTGCTAAACAGGAAAACTATGACATTGATTTAGGAGCCTAGTTCCTACCCTCAAAACTCAAGAAGGTACCTAATTCTAACCTTAAACTCAACTGTCTGTATGTTGACAGAGCCAGATTTTTGAAGGAATTCAAGTATCTAATATGGTGAGCACCCCATTCAATTCCATGAATTCTGGACTTAGATGAAATATTTATGACATATAACGAACCTCTGAAAGAGTAACTATTCTGCATAGTGTAAATCTCGCAGGACAATATTAAAGTGAAGCAGTTCGATAATCATATTCTTAAGACTACAAGTTTGGGTACAGGCACAAATCTGGTCTCCATTACGGTGAGGAAAACAAAAACAAAACAGATTGAACTTGTTCCTGGTAATTCCTAATCAAGTTATCAAATATTAGGAGAACAAAACCAAAGATGTTGATGGAAGAATGAGAATTTGCAGTGACGGCAAAACCAGCCTATTTTGTGTGGCGGGGGGAATCTCAGCTTGCCACCTGCCTACAGAGTGTCGTGCCGCAGTGTTCTGCGGGCACTGAAGTGGAGGCGACACTTCAGAAAGCATTTGCAGAAGGATGAAGTAATAGCATCACAACTTTTAAAGGAATTTCATCCCACATATGAAGGACTGCATGAAAAGTGCAAACATTACACAGACAAGCAAAAAAGAGATCGTTAGCAACGTGATGATCAGGGCTCGTCTTAAAATTTCTTCTTAAAAAATAATTTCCCTTAGGCATTTGCATGAACCTAGACCCTATTCAAACATAGGGCACATCCTTTACAAAGAGTCCATTACATAACACTGTTAGAATTTGAATACTAAATAGTCATAAACAGTAATACAAACTAATACAAAACAGTAATACAACTATTACTATCTGCACAATAAAACTAACTTATTTGCTCATTTATTTGTTGCATTTTTTCAGGATTTGCAAAATGTAGTTGCCTCTAGTAAACACTATCAGCTTTTATTTCAATGCCAGTTTATGTATTATTTTTCCTATTGGATCTTCATTATTAAATATTAGGAAAGAGATACAAATAAAAGTGTTTAAAATTTAAGAATTGTTTTCTGATATGAAACTGATGAACCAATTAATAGTAGAATGGATACATACAGCCACTACTCACAAGGACTTTTCTTTATGAAAATCTGTTCATAAAAATACATTAAAATACGTAAAAAGATAAACGAGAAGCTCCTCAATTTGGAATAATAGAACAGTATATATCAGCACAGAAAGAAAAGTTTTTAAGTATAACAATTCAGTCGCTGCTTCTCAGTAATTTTGTTACTGCAATGAGCGAGAAAATTTTTTGTAATAATCGGAGGGATTGAGACACAGTTTACAGGTGTTAACATGGAGGACCACCACATGAGAAGGATGAAGACGTTTCCTTGCGGATCTGCAGGAAGGGTGATGAAGGTTAGCTCGGCTAAAGTTACACCTTAGCTGGGAGAAGACATCTCAGTAACGAATGATGAATGGCTGGGTGGGTGGCAGAACAGAGAATATACTATGAAGAGATCTGAAGAGGGAAAATTATATCCTATTTGGTGTAAAAAGAAAAGAGAAAATCACGGGTGAAACTCTACGAAAGGACAATACCCACTAAGAAGGTTATTTCAGAAGCATTTTGAAGGGATACAAATAAGGCAGATTTAAGCTGTTATCCAGAGAGAAGGATGTGGAAGCAACGAGAGAGGAAAACAGTCTACGTGAGAAAATTAGCTAGCTAGCTACATAGATAGGAAAGACTGATCCAACATTGCTCACCTGTGTGTCTATGGCAAGAAAGAGGGAAGTGAACCCGCATTCTCTCCTGACACCCCTGGGTTTGGGTAGCACCCTGAATCAGCTTGTATGTATTTGACACTGAAGGCAATGTGATATTCCCCAGACAGACCCTGAGATCGAACTCGCATACCCTTAACAACAGATAAATATTCATCTTGCATTGCGTTATGCACTGCCAGCAAAAACTATTCCTAATTTTAGAAAGTTTCTCCTGTATATGAACTGTCATAAATACAGGTGGTTAAAAATTAATTTTTTTCAAAAGAGAATGTTAATAATCACATTCCAATAATAAAGTCACTGGTTTTATTTATAGTTCAGGCACATTTTATAATGCTTTAATCCTTTTCCTGCTAGCAGATTAATATCTTCCATATATCTAATAAAGGCAAGCAGAAATGAAGAAGAAATCATTCTTTCTTTTTTTTTTTTCCAAATCTCCATTGTTCTGTGTGAAAAGTTAGTAGTGTAGGTACAATTCTACATTCTTAATGATGATTATAGTTCTTAAACTATTTTATAGAGCATAATGTATTGTGGCCACGGTATCAGCGAAATGCTGAAATGAATTACATCATTCCTTATGCTACTGGGACATACTTTCTGCTGTGACTGTTTAAAAATATTTCTGTATGCAAAAGGTCATCAAGCACAATGGAATTTTGGCTTCATAAATAAAAGTAAGTATTCTTCAATGAATCATTCAATCTTCTCACAACACTTTTGCTAGGCCATCAAATCTTTGTCCTAGGCTCACCCTAAATAATGCCAGTAATTTTGCATAAGGATGGCTGAGCAATGTAAGTAAGTTCAGCTGCTCATTGTGTATGAATTCATACTGAACTGAGGCAGGAAATATGAGTACTATGTGTTCAAGTTAGATTAATTTTGAATTCAAGATTCAACTGGAAAATAAACTAATAGGGTAATGATCACCATTTTTTTTTGTTTTGAGACAGCTATTTATTTATAGTAATTGTGTTAGAATCATAATTGTAAAGAAGCAAGTTGAAGGAAGCATTAGTAAACATTTTAATAGTCCAATCTTGCTATTAGCTAGGCGAGATGCATAAATAAATTACAAAAACAATAATGTAAACATTATAGCTATCAAATATAGCCAATGTTATGAATTATTCTGCACTGTGTTGTGTTTGTCATAGTCCAAAATTGATTAAGTCATGGGTAATGTAGAAAGAAGAAAAGGACTTCACAGCAGATGTTAGTCCCTTAATCAAACAGTGGTGGAAGATTCTGCAATGACAGGAGGCATTAAATAACCTGAGCATAATGGTAGTCACTTCACAATGAAGCCAACACGATCACGGAAAAAACTTGTCTGTCCACCTACACAGAAGTATCTTCTGTATTTTGGTTATTTTTCCTCACAATTTAAATACACTTTAAAAAATGTTTTCATTCGCTGCAATGGTAGTGAATGAAAAAATGGCACACAATAAAAATCCAAAGATCTGGGGTTGCCTTAAGGGTGAACACAGTACTTCCTCTGAATCTTCAAAAGATCGGTCCAACTCTACAGAGAGGATTATATCCTTGTTTCACTCCTAATACTCCTACGCTGAGAGCAGCACTGCCAAGCAGTGCGCTGCATTCTCACTGTGCAAAGCTTTCTGGTTGCTCTGAGGGTCCCAAGTTTCAGGATCAGACTCTAGTTCACACACATCTCTGTCACCATCCTCAAAACATGCTCACTTCATCTGGATGGCTCCACATAAATCACTTAAATTGTGATAAGGATGATGACATCTGATTTTCTACTCCACTGAATACCAGATACTCTAAAAAGATACGAGGTAATTGCACTCTCAATGATACCTTATTTTCAGTGAAAAGCATGACATACCTGTTGAAGGCTGACATTCGGCAGCCATCTATATACAACAGTATATAATTCCAGAATTCTCTAAGTAAAATCAGAATTCTTCCAAGTGCTATATGCTGCAATTATAGCCTGCAATTATATTGATACCCTACAGATAAATCTCTCTATCATAACGTGTCACTGGAATGCAAACAAACACAAAATGTGAAGACATTGCATGAAATAAAAGTGAAGAATGGCAAGATCTGCTACTTCTTATGAGGGTCTGAATAATAGATCTGTTGTCTATCACTGCCTTTATAGCCTTCTGTTATAAAGTACACCATTTTAATCTATACTTTTACTTTAAAAAAATCACAGTATTTAGAAATCTATTTGTCAAAGGAGATGTTCATTACCCATGTTACTTATAATTCGGCTTCATAAAAAAGCTGATACATAGATATTTTAAGAGAAAAGACCTAGATTGTCAAATACCAGTTTATCTCCACCATTTGTGGAGTCAGACCATCTGATAGATACTAGAACTCCACTTCCAGGCAGTGTGAATTATCACGCTTTTACTGGAACCATGACAACTTACACCTCACATCGTTACACAGGTGTAAATAAACCTCAGAACAGCCTGATCCTCACCGAAAAGTAAAATGACTAAAGATTGCACCATCTCAGCCTTTGTAGTCCAACATGAGGGTACCAGTGAGCTGGAAAAAAAGAGTGAATTTTAGCAGCAGTTTCTGGCAGAGACTGTGCTTAGATGAATTCCAGTGACCCTCAGAAGATGGTTTCTCACAGTGTCTAGGAACTCAGCAGATACATGAGGGTAAGAAAATTTATTTCAAAAGGATTATGTGTACAATCAGTACCATGTAATCCTACCCACTTCTTTTTTTTTCTTTTAGACTCATTTTGGTTGGAAAAGACCTTTAAAATCATAAAATCCAATTGTTAACCTAGCACTGCCAAGACCAAAAACTAAACTGTATCCCTAAGTGCCATATCTACATGTGTTTTAAATACCTCCAGGGATGGTGACTCAACCACTTCCCTGGGCAGCCTGTTCAAGGGATTGACAACCCTTTCAGTGAAAAAATTTTTCCTAATATCCAATCTAAACCTCCCCTGGCTCAACTTGAGGCCACTTCCTCTTGTCCTACCTCCTTTCAGGTCATTGTAGAGAGCAATAAGGTCTCCACTCAGCCTCCTTTTCTCCAGGCTAAACAACCCCAGTTCCCTCAGCTGCTCCTCATAAGACTTGTGCTCTAGACCCTTTCACCAGCTTCATTGCCCTTCTTTGGAGACACTCCAGCACCTCAATGTCCTTCTTGTAGTGAGGGGCCCAAAACTGAACACAGTACTCGTCTTCCTACAAGTCTAACTTGTACTGTGGAAAAAAAGCTGGTTTACTACACTTCCTATTTCAGAAAACCCATGTGATTCTACAAACAAAAATATGTAAAAAAACCCAAAAAGCATTGACTATCAAAGTATAAGCAAAAAGTGCTGAGTAAGCAGGTTAAAGCTCACTGCATGTGTGTACATATATCTAGCAAGCATCTCATAGTATAATCAGCAGAATAACAACAGACATTAATAAAGTATCTGTGCATGCAATCTACACCTCTGGTCACGTAAATTCTTTTCAATTCTCATCATCAGGCAGAGCAAGTACAAGAACATAATTTAGCCACTCTATTTTTTCTCTTTTCCAATGACAGTAGGTCTATGTTTTACTGTAAAAGCATTTACTTATGTTTATTGTGATATGGTTAAAATAAATTGCATTGCTATTTTTATGTACTTCTCAGCTACTAATCTGTCTTGATTGCCTGATGATGAATTCTTTATAGTGTGATTTTATAAATATTTATTATAAACATTAATATGCTATTTTTCACAATGAATATATGCATTGTTGAATATATGAATGTATTTTGAAATCTTTTCGCTGTACAATGCAACCTAATGCTGAAACACAATGTTAGATTACTAAACTTGAATATGTTTATTATTCCTTGAAAAATTATGAATCTGATTATCTCAGGTGTATATATCATTATATAAGTCACCAAGAAATACAGAAATGTGTCATCTCACCAATTTTAAATCACTTCTTCAGGGTCTATCAGCAAATCTTTACACAGATTGCTTAAATATATAACCAAAATCACCTTGATTTGTTTGAGCATATCTTTCACTGATAGCAACAGTTCTGAAGAAACCCTCTAGCGAAAAAATACTGGACCTTAAAGTAAATGTCAGAGTAAAAGGAACAGAATAACTAGAAAGACATTTATTAACAAGGACAAAAATTATTTGAAGAAGTGAATTAAATGCAGACATGTGACACAATAAAGATAAAGAGATACCAAAACACAATGACAGGAGATAGGAAAGTCCTAGGACTTTACAGTAAATTCAGGATAATAGAGATGACAGCCATATGGCCATTATTAACAAAATAAACATCAGCGCTCAAACAGGCTTAGAGGAATACTTCTAAAGTCAATCTCAGATGTAATCTCTTCAATCCAAATTACAGAAATGCACTCCTGAGGTTCTCCATCTTTTAATGACATAATGAAACACTGACACAATTAATGAATAAAGCATCTGCCACCTCAAACGTAAGCCATTTAAGACATTTGTTTTCACGTTACTCATTACATGCTTATCGTGGCTCCACAGGGCACAGTTACAAGTCTGTGTCCTGGTTTCGGCTGAGAGTGAGTTAATTTTCTTTCTAGTAGCTGGTGTAGTGCTGTGGTTTGGATTTAGGATGAGAATAATGTTGATAACACACTGATGATTTTAATTGTTGCTAGGTAGTTGTAGTGTCTACACTAAGCCAAGGACTTTTCAGCTTCTCATGCCCTGCCAGGTGCACCAGAAGCTGGAAGAGCACAGCCAGGACAGCTGACCCAGACTGGCCAAAGGGATGTTCCCTGTCATATAATGTCATGCTCCGGATATAACTGGGGAGGCTAGCTGGGAGGCAGATTCCCTGCTTGGAAACAGACTGGGCATCAGGTTGTGGGTTTTCTTCCTTCTGCAAGTAGCAAGCAATTGCATTTGTACATCACTTGTTTTATATATATTATTATTATTATTATTCTCTTCCTTTATCATCTTATGAAACTGTCTTTATCTCAACCCATGAGTTTTGCTGGTTTTTTTCCCCACCCTGCTCCCTAACCCCTTGTCGGGGGAAGGGATAAGCGAGCGGCTGTGCGGTGCTCAGTTACCAGCTGGGGTTAAACCACGACAGTCTGCTTACTGCAAAAGCCGGGAGGCAGAGGAGGCAGCAGAAAGACGTGAGAGGGAAGACAGCAATCCAGTGATCGAACGGCACAGATGGGGAGCTGGCTGGCAAGACTGGAGAAGAAAGCTCCGAAAGGGGAACACAGCCAAAGGTCGGCACACTGGAACAAGTCTCCTGGCCATTGCTATCCAGCGCTTGTCTTCCAGCTTCAACTGACACGTGCCTTTGGCTCCTTTCACATTCCTACTCAAGCTGTCCACACTCCCTTCTCACTCGCACGTGCTCCCCCCTCGTTTTTCACTCTTCAGCTTCCCTGACGCTGAAGAGACACGTGGGGAGCAAAAGGGAGCGGTGGCCTGTGAAAAAGTCACAAGCACATACGGATATGATGGAAGACTTTCAAGTGATGTTTTATTGGTTCTAATGAAGGAGTTGTCCAGCTTCCCCAGGCTGATTTATACTCTGTGCAATCATAGCAATGGTATGTAATAATATATGATAGTTGCTAAGAATTCATGAAACAATATGTATTTTATTATTAAAATACATTATAGTAGATAATTTGTAGAATATATATCTAGAAAATAAGTACATATTTTACAGGCTGCTCTATTAATTTTAACTACAGAAAAATAGTAAAGTAGCTCTGAAATACCTCTATTAAGGTAACCTGAGGACAAATTTGTCCACTCCAGTGGTAAACTTCTGAACAGATCCACTTTAACATCACAGCCCAGTAGCAGTGTAGCCCTGTGGACCAGGAAATTTGTTTTTGTCAAGTAGTAGCAATAGGCCTTCAACTTTGTAACACTAAATAGTCATGGCAGACTGCAAGCCTTAACTGCCTTGTCTGGCCTTGACCTTACTTTAGCTTGATTTTACCTGTATCTGCAAAAATTATTTGAGAAACTTTTGCTACAAATTGCTCTAAGATCAGGTAACTCTTGTCTAGCTTCTCCTAGCTAAAATAGCAAAAGTACCCAAAGGTCAGGCATCTACTCCATGCTTTTGAGCTGGTAAAAGCTGTGCTGGTTATCACCTAACTTTTTTTTTAAGCTTAACTTTTCCTTAGCCTTCCACTTGCATGGTTCTCCTTTGCCAAAAGAAATAATACTACATAGGGAAAAGACTAACAAACCTCAGCAATCATGCTATACGAAGACCTACAGATAAACAGAAAAATAAAAAGTATAATCCATTATCAAATATGGGGTTGAAGTAAATAAAAATAACCCTGAGCAAACTCAGTATCAGGGAGGAAACCCTCCACCACCACTGATACTGTATTCCTGGTGAAGAACTGGGATGCTGACAACTCACTAAACCATCCTGCCCTTGACCTAGGACTCTGGATGATCAGAGAGGTGAAAAATCAGAAGAGAGGAGCAGGTATTTGCAGGTATTTATTTCATTGTATTACTAATGAATCTCAATAGAAATGGTATTACTTTGATCGTGTTAGCATTGTTACAACTGGAGTAAAAATAAATGGTTGCTATATTTTGATTAGATTGTTAAAGCATTAATTAAAGCAACAATAAATTCTAATTCTTGGATCCTCCTACACAGTGTGTTCTTTATGATTACCCATGTGAAATTATGTAAATAGGAGAGGATCTCTGTGTTTCCTCCTGGAAACCAAGAACAAAATGACAAGTGTTAAAACATATGATGGAACACTGCATGAAAGAAATAAAAAGACATTCTAAATAGCTGCTTTTTAGATGTTTGAAAGACCATGCTACTGTTACAACAGTGGAATAACGTGGCAAAATATAAGGTGAGAAACAGAAATTAACAGCTTTAAGCTATGTGCATAAAGAGTTTGCTGCATGACAGTCAGAAGTAGGGTCAGTTTTTATTGCATGGACAGCCCACCTTCACAACTTTGTAACCCTCAATAAAATGCTTTCAAGTGTTGTTTCCCTCTTTCAGAAGGCCCAGAGAGCGTACACTAGCACCGAGGCTGGGACCACAGCACACCAGAGCCAGAGTACCGACCAGACCAGCGATGGCCCACTGCATCAGGGAGTACCCACCACCTGCACAGGAGCTCGCAGCGCCACTTCCCCAGCCACCCCCACGACCCCAGCAATGTTCACGCTAAGGCTAAGTGTGAAAGACACATATGGGAGACGCATACAAAGTCATTGGCAAGGTGACAGCTATTTTCTGTCTTCTAATTTGTAACAACAAAATATTCTCATTTTGTTAGGATCATCTGGATAATGAAAAACCTATTGTGTTCTTGGTCTTCATACTGTTTCCTCGTCCTGTTGTGTTACGCTCCTGCAGCTGCACACATCCACATCTCTGCTGCACCAGCTCCTGTTGAGATTCTCATCAGCTAAAAAGCGTTTCAGCTATCGCTGATCAGGAACAGTGTTGGACTTAATTTTCAAGGATGCTGTCAAGTTAATTTTTATATACACCACACTGGAATTTCATCATGCTGCAATTAAGTGGAAATTCATTTAAAATTATTTAAAACTTACTGTAGAAAGACCATATATATCACAATGTACCAATTTATTTTATGGACATAAAATCCTCCCAAGAGTGTCCCTAATCCACATAATTTTTGACTGATGTTTGCAATAGAACATTTTCATCAGCAGATATTCAAATGAAAATACACATGCCTGACCATCTTTTTAATGAGTTCACAGTTGGAGAGTATGATACATACAGAGAGTATGTACCGATCATCCCATATAAAGCTGGAAAAACCAACTACTATGCTGACCAGTACGCACCCACGGTCTTAATTAAAAGAAATAATTTACTAAACTGCTCCCCAAGCTGCACTGAAGGGGCTGAAGGTAAGGAATGAAAGGTGCAGAGCTAAGAAGGAATAACTGAAGAAATGACAGTAGATTAAACTATAGAAAAGGTATTCAACATCTTTGTCGGCGACATGGACAGTGGGATCGAGTGCACCCTCAGCAAGTTTGCCAACGACACCAAGCTGTGTGGTGTGGTCGACAGACTGGAGGGAAGGGATGCCATGCAGAGGGACCTGGACAGGCTGGAGAGGTGGGCCCATGCGAACCGCATGAAGTTCAACAAGGCCAAGTGCAAGGTCCTGCACGTGGGTTGGGGCAATCCCAAGCACGACTATAGGCTGGGCGAGGAATGGATTGAAAGCAGCCCTGAGGAGAAGGACTTGGGGGTACTGATTGATGAGAAGCTCAACAGGAGCCGGCAGTGTGCACCTGCAGCCCAGAAAGCCAACCGTGTCCTGGGCTGCATCAAGAGAGGTGTGACCAGCAGGTCGAGGGAGGTGATCCTGCCCCTCTACTCTGCTCTTGTGAGACCCCACCTGGAGTACTGCGTCCAGCTCTGGGGGCCCCAGTACAAGAGAGATATGGAGCTGTTGGAGCGAGTCCAGAGGAGCAAGGCCACGAAGGTGATCAGAGGGCTGGAGCACCTCTCCTATGAGGACAGGCTGAGAGAGTTGGGATTGTTCAGCCTGGAGAAAAGGCAGCTCCGGGGAGATCTCATTGCGGCCTTCCAGTACCTAAAGGGGGCCTACAGGAAAGCTGGTCAGGGACTGTTTATCAGGGAGTGTAGTGACAGGACAAGGGGTAATGGGTTTAAGCTGAAGAAAGGTCGATTTAGATTAGATGTTAGAAAGAAATTCTTTACTGTGAGAGTGGTGAGGTACTGGAACAGGTTGCCCAGAGAGGTTGTGGATGCCCCCTCCCTGGAAGTGTTGAAGGCCAGGTTGGATGGGGCTTTGGGCAACGTGGTCTAGTGGAGGGTGTCCCTGCCCATGGCAGGGGGGTTGGAACTAGATGATCTTCGGAGGTCCCTTCCAACCCAAACCATTCTATGATTCTATTTGCAAAAAGGCTACCACTGGAGAATAAATATTTCCCAAAAACAGCAGGGGCATAGAGTATCCAGGGAAACAGGCTGTGCAATGTCCATCACCTGGCATTTTCAAGATCAGCCTGGACAGAGGAATCTTGTAACAACATAGCTGATTCGGTTCAAGGCATGACGATACAGAGGATGCGACTTTCCAAACAGCCTTATTTTTCTATAATTCAACATACTCTTACTATTTTATGCTGATGAGATTTTTATTCAGCCAAAATTTGCGTGGGCTTGCTGTAATAAAATATATTGCATATTTCCACTGGACTGGAAATAAGTTAACACTGGTTTACATATCTTTGATAAATCAACACATTCATAAAATATGCACTTGAGAAATACCAACTTGAAACATTAAGATAGAACTGAATAGGGAGCTCCATAGGGAAAGAACATAGAACTTGGTAGAAGTTTGGAACACCTAAGAATTCACTAAAAAAAGTGAACCATAAAATAGTATCTTTGGGTGCCCATTTAGGGGGGGCAAAGTAACTTCAACAGCTTAATAGGCTGAAGTAATAGCGGGTCCCAAACTTTCTGAAGCAACACACTGTATCAGGGAACTGCCCCTACCACCACGGTTTCTCCTCCAGGAGTTCTGCCCACAGGCAGTCCTCACGTTGAATCACCTCCAGTGCTTACCTTGTAATGATGTAAGTATCCTGGAAGCTTCTTAGCACTTCTTTAAAAATCATAAACCTGTATTTACAACATACAAAAATACTTTCCAAAGAAAAATGATTAAAATATAGTGAAACTAGTACTATTGCTTCCTGAGGGGTAGAATAAGTAACAGAGGAAGAAAGGCAATCAAGAAACAAAAGTGCTTCTCACTGTGCACAACTAATAAATATAATTTAAAGTGGTCATGGAAATCTAATAAAGGCAAATGGATTTAAGCATAAACGACTAATAGCAATACAGTTATGAAAGGTTTAGAAGTTAACTTTTCCTCACAAAAATCTAAAAGTAGTATTTATTTATTTTCCAATATTTTCTGTGGTTATTGTTATTATAATTATTATCTTGTACTTAATCAGATGAAGAAGCGTAGCAATAACTGTGCAGCACTCTTTGGCTGTGTTAGATAAAATTGTGAGGTAGATTGGTTAAGTGTTTCAGGCTCTGGTAATGCTATTACCAAACCTAGAACAGTGCTCTGCTGCTGGCTTTGCAGGCATTAGCAGCTTTACTAATTACTGCACTATTATGAATGCAAAATTACCACAAAGCAATGCCCAGAAGTCATCATTTCTTAAGCTGTCCACCCTGGATAAAGCAGTAGCTTTTACATTCTGAAGACATTAAAACACTCATTAGCTACATAATAAATAAAAGTCAAAGATCTACACATTTCAAAACTGAGACTGAAATATGGGTGTGGATTACCTCTTCATAGTTGCTGAAGGCTAGATAGGCAAAAGAAAGTGCATGCAGTAAAAGCAATTACTGTTCTTCCAGTTCAATATCTCAATAATTACAGGACTTGTGTAAGATGTAGGAATTATGGAATGAGATCCACTTCACTAAATGTAGGTTGCCTTGCTTTGTCTGTGCTTTGGGTAAGCAGGTCTGGAAGTGAATGTCCTAGAATAGGCATCTAAGTCTCCTCTCTAGTCAGTGGAAAGCAGCACATGCAATGGAATACTTGCAAAGATGGGTAGCCCATACAAGTGGGATAACCCTTGCTGGTTGATGAGAAGCTCAACGTGAGACAGCAACGTGCGCTTGCAGCCCAGAAAGCCAACCATGTCATGGGCCGCACCAAAAGAAGGGTGACCGGCAGGTCAAGGGAGGTGATTCTCCCTCTCTACTTCACTCTCATGAGACCCTGCCTGGAATACTGTATTCAGCTCTGGGGCCCCCAATGTAAGAAGGACGTGAACCTGTTGAAGCAAGTCCAGAGGAGGGCCACAAAGATGATCAGAGGGCTGGAGCACCTCTCCTGTGAAGACAGGCTGAGAGAGTTGGGGTTGTTCAGCCTGGAGAAAAGAAGGCTCTGGGGAGACCTTATAGCAGCCTTCCAGTACCTGAAAGCGGCCTACAGGAAAGCTGGAGAGGGACTGTTTACAAGGGCATGTAGAGACAGGACAAGGGGTAATGTCTTTAACCTGAAGAAGGGTAGATTTAGATGAGATATTAGGAAAAAATTCTTTACTGTGAGGGTGGTGAGGCACTGGAACAGGCCAAGAGAAGTTGTGGATGACCCCATCCCTGGAAGTGTTCGAGGCCAGGCTGGATGGGGCTTTGGGCAACCCGGTCTAGTGGAGGGCGTCCCTGCTTATGGCAGGGGGCTTGAAACTAGATGATCTTTGAGGTCCCTTCCAACCCTAACCATTTTGTGAACCCTCTTTTTCTATTCATATGCTGCCTAGAGCAGAAGTCAGAATCCGATCCACTGAATTTCAGTGCCCACTGCTCCCTACTGAGCATCCAAGGAACTAATGTTAACTACATGCACCCCCATGGGATACAATTCCAGTGGTAACTGTCTTTAATGCATTTATGGATGAGTGCAGTAACATTGGCAGAAAGCTTTCAGACTTAGCAGGGAAGTGGCCCGTGCTACAGTTGGCCAGTGCTAGGAAAGGTGGTGAAATAAATTGCCATTTGGGACTTAGGGGGTTTGCAGGCAGACAGCCTCATCCATTGATTAACTTCCTCTTCAGTCTGAAGGGATACAAATATACATCTAGTAATTCTGAGAAGAGGCTATTTTGGAACGGCAGAAGGCGTTTCTTAATGTCTTCTGCTGAAGTCAGTGTATAGCATTATATGATTTCCCCCTAAATGAAGGAAGAGGAGCACTATTTGTAGTCTGGTCAAATGCATAGGGATTGCTTACACAAAGCGTATGGTATGAAATGCATTTCGCGTAAGAGACAAAATGGTGAATCCTTTCTAAAACTCCTGAAAACTAGTATTTTATTTTTTTCCCTCAAAAGCTTTTTTACTAAAAAAACTACCACTATAATCAATGTATAAGGAAAAATAAAGAGATCAGTAAAGAGAATAAGGACTAGAGAACTCTCTTGGGTAGAGCTCCATAATCACACCATCACAAAGAGCTATTCTCCCTATATTTAAAATTATTAAATTAGATTCCCCGTATATTAGACATCCAGGTACCTCAAATTCATGTCATCAAACGTCAAACTAAAAAAATCAACCTTGTGTCTTTTCTCCTAACAAGGAGATCTATTGTATTACCAGAACTATACTATTACTAGAACTATTGTGGTACTGGAACTATATAACATACACAGGTCATTTTGAAGTTTTAATAAATGTAGGTCCAATTTAAACATGTCCTCTGGCAACAGTCAATATGAAATAATCCAAAAATAACATCGACCTAATAGGCACCGGTTTTTAAACATCTCTCCCCTCACTGAGAATATGCAAGTCAGACAAAGCTAGGGCACAGAATGAAATTTCTATAAAAACTGCAACATATTCAATAAAGTGAAAAAAACAAATATTTTCTTTTGAAATTGTTCTGGCTCACACTTGACCACAAAAGTTGTTCCACACAAATTACTCCCAAATGTACGCTTAGTTTTCTGTATGTTTAATTTACTTTAAGTTCACAAGGAATGTTAAATGATAGCTGAGTCATATACTATCCATGCTTAACTCATACATAAACATCCCACTACCCCATTAAAAAAGGATTTCCTTGTGATTCTGTTGTCACAAAAAGCCTTTGGCATAACTGGTCAGTGTTACCTACAGTAAACAAAGCAGAAGAGGCCAAACATCTCACCCAACATATATAGGAATAATAGTTAAAACCGAAGCTACAGCAACCATGGCATGCATAAACTGTCGTACTAGAGCACCACTGCGTTCTGTATAAAAGCAGGGTTTACTGATAGATTCCAAGACCATACCTGAAATTAAAGTCCAGATAAACACTACTCTCAGCCCAATGAGAGAGTTTATCGTAGAATATCTTTTACCTTTCTGCAAGGTGGTAATTTACACTTCCTTTCAACACTGTGCATTGACATTGAGAAAAGACAGAAAATAGAAAGCAGTCACAATAAAAGAAAGACAGTGTTACAGTTCTAAAACAGGTTGATTTCACAATCCCCAACTTTAAATGATTGTCAAAAGATTATGGTACTTATCACTAATTGATATCTCCACTAATTACCTAAAATATGTTAAACTAGATAGGTCTGCATGGATTACAGGTTTAATGAAAATCCAAAAAATATTTCATATTAAACCCTCCCCAAGGGATTCATATCCTCTTAGCCCAAAGAAAAGCACATATTTGTGGTTTTTTCAGCACTAAGTAATTCCCAAAAATTGCAGGTGGCTGAACAAAAGGTTGACGGAAAGAAACAAGATTATTACATCAACAAAATCTGTTTTCTGTATTAAAAATATTAAACCTTTTGAGGAATAAAAAATGGAGAGCTCACCTCTTCACATTGAAGAACTGGGACAACTAGCTTCTACATCAGGTAATCGAGAAAGGAATGAACAGACTGCCTAATCTAAAGTGCACATTTGGTATCCTTCCATCACAGAAATGACTAATGGCCCAAGATTCCCTGTGATCACAGATCACCTTCAGCCTGTCAGGCACTTTTCTCCTACTAGATTAAGTTTTACAATTGAGTTGTCACAACTTAGGGACAAATAGCACCTTTTAGGTTCTTTTTCATAACTGACCCACTATTCCAATTCATGAACTTAAGCATGTACACAGCCTCAGCAGGCTAAGGCCTATATATCAACCTCTTCAACTAATCAGACTAATAAAAATATTTAAGTAAATAAATGTAATTTTTCCAAATTGTATTCCATAATGAAGAATTACCATTTAAACACCAACTCCAACAGGAGTATTAAAGAGTTTGGAAAGCTCATAGAATCACTGTGGTTGAGTGAAGGGAATGCTGTAAGCCTTCTGAATAAATGGTAATTGATACATATATATTTAATGAGATGTACAGTGCAGATGGGTTGATGATGGTGACTGATGTAGTTCAAACTATTGACATCTATATCTTTTAAACCATAAAGCCAAAAGGGGTAAGATACCTGTGATTAAGGACATACAGAACAACAGCAAGTTGCCCTAATCATAGTATCATTTAGGTTGGAAAAGACCCTTGAGATCATCAAGTCCAACCATTAACCTAGCACATCCAAGTTCAACCACTAAACCATGTCCCCAGGCACCACGTCTACACATCTTTTAAATACCTCCAGGGATGGTGACTCAACCACTTCCCTGGGCAGCCTGTTCCAGTGCTTGATAACCCTTTTGGTGAAGAGATTTTTTCTAATAACCAATCTTAACCTTTCCTGATGCTATCCACTTTAATATATCTCCTCCTACCCCTCCCCCCCATCTAAAATGAAGAAAAAGGCCTGAAGCTTCAGGTTCCTCCTCTTGTTCTATTCTGATTTTCCTTCTTGTTGAAAACAAGACAACTGCACAATCCTACATTTAGACACCACAGTCCCATGGAAATATAACAGCCTCACAATGTTATAACAGTATTCCTGGTCTGAGAATGCAACTTATTTCAATGGGTAAGTTCAGGTGAATCCGGAAGAGGATGTGTCAGAGGGACAAACTCAACACTTGTGTACATTACATGGTGCCATTCATGTTATGCTACTTCCAGATTTGGTAACTGATTTAAGGTCCAATATTCTTAGTATAAAGATAAATGTTTTGGCAATAACAGTACTGTTTCTCTATGTAAGTCACAGTAGAGCAGCAAAGTGAGTAACATCAGGATGCTTCCAGTTTACTATTAAAGAAGCAATCTTTTTTCACAGAAAAACCTACAATTATTATTATAATTTTTTAATTCAACTATTAATTCTTAAGTGTTCATGACCAAGCCACCAATATTTCTCCCAAAGCAGTAACTCATACGAAGTACAAAATAGATATGTAATTGCTCTCATCTTACGGCTAGTTCAGTTCCTACCCATTCTTTCCCATAAAACTCTGAAAAATTACATCTTTCTTGTAATCGATCTTTACAATGATAAACGTTCACAGGGTAATTTGTTCTGAGTAGGATGCCTGTATTTTGTTTGCATTGAAAACCAAATTGGCTCTGAGGCATTTCCTGTTGGCACTAACAGGATTTAAGAGATTTAAGTAATATAAAGCAGTCTTGTACAACATATCAAAGTTAAATCTGCTCACTGTTCCAGTGTATCAGTGGTATTAAGAAGTCTAAATAAAAATTATGGTATATTTAGATGCATTTGGAAACACTGAATTACATATATTGATACACTTGTTAAACGTGTCAACGACAAGCAATAGCTCTCAGCAGTATATACAATCTACGTTTAGAAAATGTGAGTTAATAGAAGCAGACGCTGAGAACCTGTACCTGATGACTCAGTGACTGGCTCAATATTTTAGAGAAACTTATGAATGCTTTCCCTTATGGATTAAATATGAATAAACTCATTCATCCCCAAGAAGTGAATATATGATTATAAAGCAATTTTCACTTCTATCGTGACCTCTATTAAACATTCACCAATTACAACTGCATTTTATTTATTGGAATATATTGCATTTGTATTATCTTTCACACTAACAAATTTTAACAATGACATATACTTCTGTAAAGACTGTCCTACGTCCATTACTTTTGATGCCATTAGGAAAGTTTACCCAAATAGCAGCAATGAATGGTTAAGTCAAGGGTTGAGAAGAATTCCCTGTATTTTGAGATAAAAGCCTGCCCTAAGGTTTTCTGGCCTATTTTTTGACATCAAACACAAAGACAAAAAAGATTTCAATAATTCGACCTCAATTAAAAATTAGTTTTGCAACTCTGTTGTGTTCATAGAGATGAAGTATGACTATTTTTCACATATCTCTCCTTTCTAGTATTTCTGTGGATTTCAGACTATATGAAAGTGAAGGTCAAAAAGAGCTCAAAATACAAGCACAATCTCATGAAGAGGCTAGGCCACTTTGTCCAAATAGGAACAAAATCAAATTTCTCCTGGGGAAACTGGCAGCTCATGCCTTCAATGGCCATATGCTTTTGCTAGGTAAAAAACTGGCAGGATGGCCAGGCCTAAAGAGTTGTGGTGAATGGAGTTAAATCCAGTCGGCGGCCAGTCACAAGTGGTGTTCCCCAGGGCTCAGTGTTGGGGCCAGTTCTGTTTAATGTCTTTATCAATGATCTGGATGAGGGGATCGAGTGCACCCTCAGTAAGTTTGCAGATGACACCAAGTTGGGCAGAAGTGTTCATCTGCTTGAGGGCAGGAAGGCTCTACAGAGGGATCCGGACAGGCTGGATCGATGGGCTGAGGCCAATTGTATGAGTTTCAACAAGGCTCAGTGCTGGGTCCTGCACTTGCATCACAACAACCCCATGCAATGCTACAGGCTTGGGGAAGAGTGGCTGGAAAGCTGCCCAACAGAAAAGGACCTGGGGATGTTGGTCAATAACTGGCTGAATATGAACCAGCAGCGTGCCCAGGTGGAAAAAAGAAGGCCAACAGCATCCTGGCTTGTATCAGAAATAGTGTGGCCAGCAGGACTAGGGAAGCGATCTTTCCCCTGTAATCGGCACTGGTGAGGCTGCACCTTGAGTACTGTGTTCACTTTTGGGCCCCTCACTACAAGAAAGACATTGAGGTGCTGGAGCATGTCCAGAGAAGGACAACAAAGCTGGTGAAGGGTCTGGAGCACAAGTCTTATGAGGAGCAGCTGAGGGAACTGGGGTTGTTTAGCCTGGAGAAAAGGAGGCTGAGGGGAGACCTTACTGCTCTCTCCAACTACCTGAAAGGAGGTTGTAGCCAGGTGGGTGTTGGTCTCTTCTCCCAAGGAAGAAGCGATAGGACAAGAGGAAATGGCCTCAAATTGAGCCAGGGGAAGTTTAGATTGGATATTAGGAAAAATGTCTTCACTGAAAGGGTTGTCAATCACTGGAACAGGCTGCCCAGGGAAGTGGTTGAGTCACCATCCCTGGAGGTATTTAGAAGACATGTAGATGTGGTGCTTAGGGACATGGTTTAGTGGTGGACTTGGCAGTTTTAGGTTAACGATTGGACTTGATGATCTTAAAAGGTCTTTTCCAACCAAAATGATTCCATGATTCTAATTTAGACTCATTAACTCTTTTGCCCACAGAATTTAAAATCTGAATTTAATCTCCATTCTCATTTTTAATTAAAAATAATTAGATCCAGCTATGAATTTCAATAAGGCTTTTCCATGGCTACTTTTAATCTTATTAAAAAGTTTAATACTGCTTTATATTAAATCAATGACAAAGGAAATTCCTGTCCATAATATCAGAATACCAAATTCACCATAACTATTCTGTGCTCCTCCACAATCCTTTTTGCTATGTATTTTTTTTTGCTTCACCCTTTGCAAACCTCATAGATGCTATGAAGTACCACCTTCAAATGTTTATGTCCTCTTTTCTTCCCAATAATTCAGATGAGATTAAGATCTGAACTGCTTTGTATACATACAGCTGGTGTTTTTATTTTACAGTGACCAAGTCAAGAAATTTGCTTTCTAAATTTTAGTCATAACACACTGAGCATCATGAAAAAACCTGACCGAAGTGTTTACAGTCAGCACTGCTCATGTGTTTGGATACCAGAACATCTGAGCCAACCTTGAGGAGGAACAGAAAAGAGGCGTCACTTAAAAACTCTGATGATGAACACTGCATGTGAGACTAGCAGTTCAACAGGTTCCTGGGCAGAGGCTTTCCTCCTGCTCCATGTTCAGCGTACTGCTTCCTTCCAGCCTCCTCTCCAAACTTCATGTGATCAAAAACTTTTCTCTCTTTGACCTGTTCCCTCCTCTGTCATTCCAATCTTGGCAATGTAATCTTCCCTGCTTGGTCTCCAATAACCACTTCCAAATATTTCTGAAATATACATCATGTACATCATGATGCTACCCTTAAACTCAACTATTTAATGAAGTTGTCATTTCACCCAGACTGATCAATATAAAAGCAAGACTACAGTATAACACTTAAACTACACATATTATGTCTACATCACATTTTGTGATTAACTTTCAGGAGACTTATTGGGCACAATGCTTTCCCCCTCATCCTGTATGAGGGCTATTAGAACTATGACAAGATTATTTTTTTCATAGTCACAATGGCTGTTATGGCGGGGGGAGGAAGGTGAACACATTCCAAAGGTTTTGAAGATGAACATGTACTTTTAAAAAGTAGGCCAGGAACTAACTGAAGTTATCATTTGAACTAGCAGAAATGCTTTAAAAAGGAAGGGCAGCTTTCATCTATTTTTGGCCATATTTAAAATGGTAACTAATAATAAGCATGCAATTTTGATCTCTTCAAAGACTGCTGTAAAACTTAATGCATTTAAACACAATATATTGGTATGATGAGCATCACAAGTATTTCTCTAAATGCTGCTAATGAAGTATGAGGTTCTTGCCACACTGGGGTCCACCGAAGTTCTCCATGTACTTTTGAGATTTAAGGTTAGAGAAATCATGCTAATGTGGCACAATCGACCATTTTTAAACCCACTTATATGGTAGGCCTTCTGCTGAATTTTCCTACAGTACTAACAATCTCCTCTGTGCTGAAGGTCTGAGCATCATTATTAACCAGAGTTACAGATAAGTTACTCACCAGAACTAAGTAATGACATTTTATTAGTAAGTTTAACAAAGCTGCTGATACTATATAGATACAATGCTCAGTTTATGCATTTGGTTTGGAACTGAACCTCATTTTTTCCACAAGACTTCAATGCAAATCATAATTATAAAGCTACAGTCTAGCACTACAGATGGTCCCATCACTCTTTGATGGCTTTCAGAGCCTCCAACAATGAAACTTAATAAAACAAATAGATATTATAATGCACAGTTTGAATACACACATGAACATGCTTATTTCTATGCAGCATTCTAAAAAAGAAATTTTCCAACACAAATTCAACACTACAAAATTTAGACCACAAAAACTGCCAGTTAGATAATTTTGTTCTTATACTCGAATGTTTAAAGGCTTGTGGTTATCCTGCTCTTAATTAGTTCATAGTTACAGTAATTTCCTTTTTCTGAACCTAATTTTAATAATTTAACTAATTAATAAAATTACTAGCTAACAATTTTACTCATGACCCAAATACACTTTTCATTAGAACTTATCTATAGAATCTTCAGCGACAAAAAAGGAGAAAATATTCTTTTACCCAAAGACTGAATATCGAGGAAGCAAAGACCGAAAAAATAGGGCAACAAAACACTTCAATGCATGATTCCTTTCTTGTTCTTAAAATTCCTACAAACAGTGTAAGGCAGCCGATGATTGCCGTAAGGATAGCCACCCTGTCCTGCCAATGTTTCAATACACCTTCTGTTTACCTAAGATATCACTTTAAGGTTTAGGATGTCCTTAGTTCCTAGGCTGCCAGCCCTGGGACTAATAAAACATGCCAGCCTGGATAGAGCCAAATGAGTAATTGCTTCCAAAACGATACCGCAGACACTGCTATCTTAATTCATTTGAAGCTATTTGTCCTGGGAATTTTATCTTTTCAACTGTTTCCTTTCCTGCTAGTTTCTCCCTTAATACACACTGGTTATCAGGCATGTCAGTATCAAATAGAAACTCAAGTCACACATGGTATTCGTTCAAAAAGAACAACTTTCTTATAGTCACATAAGTTATTAGCAAGTATACAGGAGAATTTTTGAAAAAAGTTTCATGTATTATTCAATATTCAAATATTATTTTCAAAAATTTGAATACAGATTTCACAATATAGATTTTAAAGTAGATTTTACATTAAATAAAGCTTAAAAATCCTGGTAACCACAGTTATGAATACAGTCCTAGATGTAAGAAAATTTAAAAGTAAATTGCATTTTATAAACATTTTATTTAAGGGCAGAATGATATAATTCTGGAATACAAAATAGCATCAGCGCTCCAATCTTGTTCAGATTTTGGACAGTTTGGTCATGAAAACTGTCCTTGGACTGGAATAACCACATAACATTTAACTGATTTCACCAATTTTCTTTATATGACTACTATTTTTTATTTGTATTACAACTCTGAGAAAGTTACGCTATAGTACATACTCTGCCCTTCCTTCAGTTGCTTAAACTTAAGCCCCTAGCACAAGTTGAGATACGGAAGGACACCTCACCTGTCCTAAAGTTGCCAGTGCAGCAGAACACAAATCTCCCGCAGGTTTCCATGTCTCACTTGCAAGCTCTTCATGGATGTCTCAGATCTGAGTGGAATTCAGATTAAGATACCTGAATTTTGTTTCCTACTGAAAATGTAAGGATTTGATTCAGTTGCCTAAATATAGCGAGTTACTGCTACCCGAGATGTCAGACACCCTGTCTAGCCTCCAGCTGCCACCCTGGAAGAGTACAGGTCTCCCACAAGCCCTGTGTCACACCTGCACCTGTCAGATCTGATGATGTCTCCGATATCACAGGACATCTAAAACGGCACCGGATCACGTTCAGATAAATGAACCAACCCCACTTGAGATATCTTATCAACAGAAGCAATGAAGCCAAGAAAATAGCTTAGCTTATTGAAGTGAACATTGAGTTGAATCTCATTCCACAGACAGCATTAATTGATCCACATTGACTGTAACAAGAGCCTAAAGCTTATCTTGCATGTAGATACATAAATCTAGGTGCCTTATTAAAGAACTAAACTGCACCCAAATATTACACATAACAAGAAAAATATCATCCCAAAGAACTCATTCTGCAAGGCAGAATGTGAATCTCATCCTCACTTTGCAGATTGTCCCAGCATCTGAAAGAATTATACCGGTGGGCTTTTTTGAGTTTAAATTATTTCCAGGCCCTACTACCCAGAAAAAAGAAAAAACCCCAACAGGTTAAACATGTATTTTGACATACAAACCACAATGAAATATTGGTTTAAAAGTGCAGATATGAGAGAAAACTGATAGAGTTTTCTTTCCTAGTTCCCCCAACTAGAGGCAGGCAGAGTCTGGACAGGCCATGCTGCATTGACAGACACTGCCCGCCACCTAATTCAGCAGGAAATGGCCATCTCAAATGTATTATAAGAGAGAGGTTCATGGCACATGGATTTTGTGGCATGGTTCAGAGTTTGATGAAAATGATGGCCTGTTAGTTACCTCTGAGTTGTCAGTTATTCAAATAGTTTTAACATTTTGGGTTTTTTTCCAATTTAGTTAAATACTGTACTGTTTCAAAAAATACTACCACATTTCTTTTGAGATATTAAGTAAAATGTATTTCAGAAGAAAGATTTCTGCTCAAAATTTCAAAATTATCACAGCTAGAAAGTCCTCATAATCAAGCTCAAGCTTTTGATTATTTGGGATATTATTACCCATAGACAAATTCCCACTCAGTTTCCTAATATTTATTTTATATCTTAAGATATATTGCATGGCAGTCCTTCTAAGCACTCCTCTGTAAAACAACATTATGTCCCTGAGAGCACGATGATTTCAATTCATTTTCATTCCCAAATTACATTAGAGAATTACATCCCCTTCGTATATAAGATGAGAACTTTGGATGGCACCTCAGCTCCAATCCTTAGATGGGAACCATTAGATTCAGAAATTTCTTATCTCTGTTTCAGGGGCTAGAAATTCAAGCTATATTGAGCATAAGACAAACTCTTCCCAATTAAGTCTATTTCTTTCCAGTGCTCTGAATTACGTTTCATATGCCACGAGAAAGCAGTTTTAATATAGTCTTCATAATCTTTGTAATAGCAGAGGCAAAAATGTACATTTCCCTGCTCAGCTTACAGAGAAAAGAACCTTACTTTACCTTTGCACTACGGAGAAACACCACACCATTTTCTTCTAAAGGAAAAGCATGTTTCTGGCAGCAGGGTGTTCTCCAGGCTAACTTAATGCCTCAGAATACCTCCGTTGCCACTCCTTAGCCTCCTAGAAACTCAAAATTAATGAACTTTCAGTAGGACTGTGGTAGCACAGAACTTGAGTTATCCATCTTCACCACTTTTACTGTTCTGGAAAGAAAGAAGCCAACCACTCCAGACACAAACAACAGATACAGGGCACAGTCTGACTTCAAGTGGGTTGGGAAACATCCAAGTCAGCCGACTGTCAGACAGACATTTTGGCAGGTGGGAATTACCTCTTTACATATTTTTCAATCATCAATCACGACGTAGTGTACTGTATTTTTTTCTAGTCCATTACCTTGACTTGAACAAAAATTATCAGCACAAATCTATTTTAATATACTAAAAGACAGATTGGCCATCTATGCAAGACTTAGAAAATATGCTTGTTCTTAATTTTAGCAACACATTGCAAGTGAAACAATTTTCTTCCCATCCCTACCCCAAGAAACTCACAAGTTCACAGTGATTACAGAAAACAACCCCAAATATATTTAAAGTTAAAAATAAAACTTTAAATGTTTTCTCATCTTAAAAAGACATTTGTTAATTAAAGAATCAGTCCTTAGCAAAATCTATTTCCATGTAACTCTTTTTTGTCTTCTCAGAGCAATACAGATTATCGAGAGCTTTTACAGCAGCTTGTTCAAATTATCTGACAATTTTTAGGAGTTCCTGTTCTACCTTTCAGGTACTATCATAAAGATGATTTGATTCAGAGCTTCAGTTCTCAGTCTACTCAGGGAGTCCTAGCAATTCCTTTCAAATCAAAAAATCTTCTTGGAGCACGACTTTGGCTCCAAAGTGAACACAGGAATTGATAACCATGCAGAGAAGGGTGCACGGACACCACATCCTTTCATTGCCAGGACAAACCCACCTGAGCAGCTGCTCAGCTCTCGCAGCACTTTTCTGGATCCATTCCCACACACAGCACAGACATCTGAAAAGTGCGTCCCTCTTCCTGAACATCCTGGGACCAGTCTGGATACAGAGTTGTCAGTATTGTAGTCAGTTCAGACAGATACAAATTAAGTACTCTTGCCATGCTTAGTCTTCAAAATGCTACACAAATGTTGGCATAAATAATATTACCGGGCAGCAGACAGTGTACAGCATAATACAATTATTTCTGTAGAAACATAACCACAGAAAGTTAGGTTTAAGACTATTTTTAAACCATTATTAACAACCTATCATGTAAACAAAAGATGGACAACAAAATTTTCAGAAATCTGTGCTTTTGGGTGAACTTTTTGAAGTGGTACAAGATACCGAGTGTCGAGCATTCCACTTCAACTCCATGTGAATAACTTGACCAAATCACAAACTGATAGAAATTAGGTTCAGAACTGAGCAGTTGCTACTGAATTTAGAATGAATAATTTTTAAGAATCTCTTAACATGGGCAGATGCAATGTTGAAAAACTACTTATATAAATATATATGTTATGTGTGTACATTTCAACAGACCTAAAAAGATTAAGAAAAAAGCATATAATTCAACAGCTAAGTTTAGTGGATTTTCTGTTCCTTTGTGCTGCTGTGTGTATTCTCCTGGTTTGTTTGTATTTCAGAGGCCCTTAATTCTTTTAAATCCTATCATATCAGCCTTTCTGGCACATGGACAAGCACTCCTAAAAAAAATATGCTGTGGACAGCATTGTATCTTGTACATATTGCCCACCGTCAAATTGAACAGTCTGAAATTTCAAATCTCCAATTTAACATCAGCAGCTTAAGCAAGCATAAACTCCACAGCTTCTGGACCATTCCTTTGATGTGCAAACACTGAGATTAACCCTGTGTTCACAACCCAGGAAACCCTAACAATGTAAAAGGATGAGGCTCCTTCACTTTCCTTTTGTGTTATACAGCTACTGTGATAACACCCAACAAAACAGGCTTTCTCTTCAGCCACTGTCTGCAAGGGAGTTTGAGAGTGGCTTTTAACTTGTGTTAATGGTTTGCAGGCAGTCAATGGAAACAAGCATACTGTTACAAGCATCCCACTCTATGACTTGCTGATTCTGAGGATGTCATTTAAAACAAAATTACATTTATTTTCCTTTCCAATATTTTCAACCTTTATTTTTATTTTCTGCAAGGAATAGAACTTTGATATTTTGGAGGAAGAGTAAATTGGAAGCAGCAAGACAGTTTTTTGCACATAGTAACTGGCAGGCAGTTGGTCTAGACAGTTGTAGATCTCTTCCAACTGAAATACTCTACCATTTGAAGTTCTTCTCTAACATCCCATTTCTCTGTTATCTACTTCCAACACAAAACTGACCTTAGCTCATCATAGTTATAAATAATATGTATGGACAACTCAGTGGCCACCAGTAGCATTATATCTTCAGCAAGATTAGCAGAAACTTCTGAAAAGCAGGAGGTTCCTATCACCATTTCCCATTACTCATTAAAAAAGTCCAGAACAAGGCATAGATGCTTCCTGCCTAAGGAAATTAGAACTAAAATATAGCAAAAGTAAAACCATGTTGGAGTGTGCTCATGTAAGGGAAGATGGGAGAAAATTAGGAAACTAGGAGAGAGATCATATGTGCTTTGCTTTTTAAATCATTCTTTCAAATTGTAGCAGTTCTGAATCATTTATTAAATAACACAGAATAACTGAGGTTTTAAGGAGGGAGCAGCAAACATGACAGCATAGGGAAATAGAGTGGAAAGAATCACCTAAAATGCACTCGAGAAAAAGCAGAAAAAAGTCACGACTGTAGCATGAAAGCTGTTTTGTGGAGAATGGAGAGGGAAAGCATACGATGAGGGATGTAGTCTCACAATGTGGAGCTGTTCAAACCTGACAGCAAGAGAAAGGACAAATGAAAGGGATTTGACATTATCAACATCTTAATTTATACCTACTGACGAAATACAATAGGGCCAACAACCTTTCTCTGGCCCCAAGACCAGCTGTGACACACAACTAACACCTGTTCACCTGAACTCTTCTAACCAAGGCAAATGCCTATCCTGAATAGTGCCCAGCTTGTGCTAAACTCTGAACCATGCCCAGGCCTTGTCTGGGAGAATTCCAGTTGGACTGCCCCAAAACCATGTCAAGAAATATCCCACATATTTAAGAGAGTGGGCAAAAGTGCCAGTCCTTGTGCCCAAGTCTTGGTCCTGTTTCATTTACTACTATAGACACAGCCTTTGTGAATGGCAGGAGGAATGGGCAGGGGATTACAGAAAAATGTGCACTCTTCAATTCCCTGACCACTTTTCCATATCCTACGTGGTCTCCCTAGCAGAGATGCATTCCAGTTCACTTTAAAGTGAGGAGATTTCAGATCCTTCCATCCAAACCTCATGCCTCTGTCAGTATATTACACAAACATGATCCAGTGCAGGGCGGTGGTCATTAAGAGTTACGTCGCGAGTCTGTTCCACAAAATCCACAACAGCGCACTCGAGCTATGTGAATTCAGTTAGGCATTAGACCTTGTGTTAATGTTTATATATAATGTACAGGGAAATAACCATTTCTGTATGCTCCTTTGTAATAACAATGTGGGACTTCTGGATTACAAAATGACCAGGATTATTTCATGACCTATAAAGATGAGTTAAACATGGACATACAGAGTCAACCTTTAGGAGTGTTCCAGCATCCGATTGTTCTCAGTGAAATGACCAACTGAACCCAATGCTTCTCAGAAGTTACAATACACTGAAAGACTAGCAGTTTAGAAGTACCTACTCAAACCTGTAAATAGCTGCAGTCTGAACTTCCATTGATCATGAACTTGCTCAGTCATTTCCACCTGAGAAAAGGAACAGCAAAACACTGTTTTCCTGAACTGATAGCATTTTTTCCACCAACCTTACACAGATTTAAAAGAATATTTAAAGCACTCTGCAATGGAGAGTCATCTTGATTTATTTGTTGCTAGGTACGCAGTACTCACAGAAAATGAAAGTCAAGCCTCAGTTTTTGATTAAATGCCCTGTAGATTTAATTAGTTTCACAGGATGACTATAGTGCATAATTATTTCATTTATAGGTTTTTAATGTACCCCTTAATTCTACAACTGTCTGCTTGTTTTATTATTTTTTGGAAAGGGTAGAAAGATACAATCAATTAATTCTCATGAATACCTCACTAAAGCATGTCTTGAACCACTGGAACAACCTCGCAGGGACATGGTAGAGTCTCCATCACCAGAAGTTTTCAAGATGTGATTGGACAAGGTGCTAGATAATCTCATACAGGGTCCCTTTCCCATCAAAGATTAGACCAGGTAATCTTTCAAGGTCCCTTCCAACCTGGGCTATTCTATGATTCTTTAACCTTCAGGTAAAATAAATTAAAGTTGATTTTTAGTAATTCATTGCAAGTCAGCCATGTCATGGTTAACTGCATTTTGTACTTCACTGTTTCTTTAAAGTAAAATGACTAAATGCACCAATTGCTTGTGGTAGAGTTAATATATTTTCATGTATCATCTCTACCAAGCAAAATATTCTGACAATATGTTATAATTATTTTCTGTTAGCACTTATTGCATAAACACAGTTGGTCCCTTAGTACTTCATCCTGCACTAAATATCCACAGCAAATGATAGCCTCCTGTCCTAAAACATTACCCATTCAGCTAGTTACCCAAATGTAGGTGCATCTGACTGTCATATTTACAATCTGGAGCTTCAGGGTTTTGAAAAGCTGTTCCTAATCATAAGTTACACACATAGGGAAAATCTGCCCTTGCACAGCTCCCTTCTTCATCAGAATCAGTAGCATTCATTAACTCTGGTACTACTGCTGTTTCAGAAGCAGACTACTTCTACAATTGTTTTCAGCATAATCAGTTTGTATACCATGCTTATGTTCCTTACTATGTCACTATAAATTTTCTTTGCAGCTTACTATGAAGGCTTTGTGAAAATCCTTAGAAGATTATGTCTGACAGGTAACCTTTATGTACTTTACCTACTCTTTTTTTTTTTTCCAGAGAACTCTGGCAGGCTGAAAAAGCACAATCTTCCTTAGAGGAACTCTGATACTTTCACCCCATCATATTACACAAATAAACTACTCTGTCTGTAATTATAAACTTCAGTTTACCTGAAATTCTCAAGAAACCTCCTGGACTAAAACTCACAATCTCCAGCCTGCTCTCGTAAGGAGAGTTTCACAGTAGTGACACTGCGGTCTTCTACAACAATTACTGGTTAAGAAATACAGCATACTCTACCAGTTCCCCATTTTCATAAATGGTTTTGTTCAGAGTATTTAAAATTTGCATAATGCTCTAAAGCATATATGACACTTCACAGATAACTAACAACAGGCCCAGTCTCTGTCCTGTGAAATTTATAACCCAGTTATAAATAAATATGTAAGCTATTTAGAGGAACATTATCCAGATCTATTCCACTTCTTTATTTCATATGGGTATTTCTATGGAGAGAAATAATATATTATTCAGTTGGGCATTTTATGAAATAATGATTTTGATTCTCACTTTAGGGAATCACAGAAAGGAGAAGTGAAACAATTACAGTATGCAAGTAAGAAGCTATATCATATATATAGTTATATCAGCAATACAATCTCCCACAACATGAAAAACTGATAATTACTTTCTAAAAGATTAGGGAGTTACTTAAAACAAAAAGGAAAGCATATATACCAATAGCTGATCTTAAACTATTGTGTTGCAAATGAGACCGACCATGCCAAACTCTACTCTTAAAGCTGTTTGTTCAGTACAATGTCATGGTAGTTTTCAAAGGTGTAATTCAAATATCAGGCTTAAAACTGGGATTGATTCCTTGTTAGAAAACAAGGAGCTCATGCTCAGACCTTATTTTCTCTAAGTACTTGATGGACTGAGGTAGCCATTATACTTAGAGTTAGCACTCCAGTTTGTTTATTTTTTTTCTTACTGGCATCTCTCTGGCCCATTGACACAAGAGAAAGTAGCTTGGAGCAGAGGCAAATTGCCTCTGAAGATCCCAGCAGATTAGGGAATACTGGCCTTCTCTGGCAGTCATTCTTGCAAATGCTAGCTGGAGGAAAATGAGCTGAAGCAGCACAGAAGAGAAATAAGCTGGCAGTTTTACCTCCAAGCAAACCAATATAATATATGACTACTGGGGAGGAATTGCTTAGGAGCAAAAAGCTATAATATCTGCATAGCTATGTCAAGATGTTACTGCTCACTGGAAACAGATTCTACATTTTCTGCTGGTGACTGACCGCTGAACTATCCTACCCTGGTTTTTACCATCTGCTATGCTATCTTTGTACAGATCTGATTTGCTGTGGGCTTTTTAGGAGTTGTTTGGCTAACTACTGTTTCTCCGTTGGTTTTTTCCATATATAGGTACATAAAAATACATGTGTGTGTACACACACTTTGGTATTCCCACACTATTTCCAGAACAAACTGGGGAAAATTAAAGTGAAAAAGAGAATAATTGGCCTGCTGTAGGAAAAAAAACATTAAGCATAGGAAAACCAACAACAGTTGGCCATGTGGAGAACACACACTGGCAGCCCCCTCCTGTGTTCAAAGCAGTGTAAAACTGAATGCCTGCATAAGTTAGTAAAGCTTTAGTAACAGAGTTAGAAACAGGAAGGGAAACTTGGTGTTGGGGAGCAGGCGGACAAGATGGAATTATCTGTTTTATCTAATTCGGTTGTTTTTATTACATTAATTTTTATGGCTCATTACTGCTACCGTGGCTAACTGCATTCATTATTCCATTGGTCTTCTGTGGGTTGTGATGAGGAACAAAGAAAACAGAATGCTAGCTACCGTTGATTTATGTTTGCAGTTATCTATGAGCCTATTTCTATGTAAACTCTGGTCTCTGAGTTACATTGACATTTACTTGCTTCTAAATGATGATGGTCTTCCAAGTGCCTTGATTGCTTGCCATGTCTTTGCTTGACATTGCCAATAGAGAGTCCAGATTTGACAGGAGAGTTGCAAAAAACATGTGAAGCATTCCCACTTACTGACTTGAAGATAAGTACAAGACAGAAATGTATCTCAAGTAGACATGTGACTCAGTTTCTCAATCGCTGATAACTGTAAATGAATGTAAACATGTGCAGGGTCAACGCTGGAGAAGCAAGTTGTGAAGGAAGCAAAGGGCTAACAGCATCTGCAGAACAGCAAATTTGTTTCCATTTTAATTCAGAACATAAAAACACATTGTGAATTTAATTCTTAAAATTACAAACAAATGTGTAGAGTAATGTAGTTGTATTTGGGTAGAAAAATAATCTAAAATGAATATTTCATCTACATTAGTTCAATATTATAATTTTTTTATTCATCTATTTTATACTGTAATTTGGTGTTTTAAAATATGTGAAAGACAATGCCTTAAAAGAATTCAATTATCAAAACCAAAGAATTCATAGGTATATTTTTGTCTTCACAGAAAAAAATCAAGATTTACTAGCACCATGTTTTAGAAATGGTGCTATTCATTTGATTTAAAATTCTTGGCACCATAAACCAAGTCACACTTTTAGATTAAGCTGAAATTTAAGGAAACACCACTAAGAACATTTCTGACTAGCAAAAAGAGACATTAAAGCTAATAACAGATGACATCAAGACACCCAGAGCCAATGAGTTCCATTTTCATTTCAGCCTTTGTTTAGAAAAAAAAAAGTTGCTTTGATTAGATGATTAAGACAGTAAGATTATCTTAAAAAGTGAAAGATCTTGGAATAGTTTTTCAGATTTTTTTCAGATGTTTTCAGATTGTTTGAACATTATGGAATTTATACTAAGCTCATATAGGTAAGCTATGGCACAAAGCTCAAGCAAACAACCCTAACTAAAGTTGTACTTGCTCCACATAAGGCAGTTCTCTCTCTGCACAGTGGTCCAGGAATTGCGTATCAGTGACATCAAGTCTTTGTAGTTAGGATGAGCATCTTTGTGTTGCTTCTTCAACTGTCAGCAGGGCCTCTGCAAGGGGGGGGGGCAAAGAGATTGCAACTGCCTTGTGGCAGCTGGTAACAGAGGAAGAGGGACAAGAGGGAGGCAAGGAGAAAGCTACAGAAGTCTTTGGCAAAGAAAAAAGAAGGAAAGAAACTGCACTCTAATGGGACATGGAGCACATATCAAAGGGTTAGGAGACACCACTATAAAGAACTTGGAAAACTGGCTGAGATAATGCTAGCAAGCATGTTTGAAAATTCAAAATGAGATTTCCAAAGACTGAAAGAGCTAAAATACTATCATTCTTCAAAGGACAACAAATTAAAACACAATAATAAATTAGTAGAAATGATCAAAACATTTGTAAACATTAGAAAGATAATGAATAACTGCTAACAATTTTTTTACAGATTATGGCATGTCTGCTTTTATAACAAAGTTTCAAATTTCTAAAGATCTTTGAAAATTGTTCAGCTTTTTAAACCAAATATTTTTAAGATGAATGTTGTTCATTTCTACTGAGTATAAAATCACTTTTGCACCAGTACTCCAGAAGGGTTTGGTATGTCATGCTTTCAAGTGGGATGTCTAGGAAGATGTTGTCAAAATATGTTCCTTCTATTGAACTTGTACAGATAATTTCTTTTAATTGGTAAAACCAAAGGAGCAGTTTAACAAAACGGAACTTAGAACAATGCACTAAAAGTGAGATAAAATGCATAACAAGAGCTAGGAATTAATTTTGTTCTACTTGAATAAAGGTTCTGTCAAGAATATACAGATTTAAGCTTAAATTGCATGCACAGAAAATATCCAGACCTTTTGGGCACCCTATCAAGCTTTCAGTACCACACTTAAATTTGAATGAAGACCATACAGTACAAAAAAAAAAAGAGTTTAAAGTTTCATCCTTTCAAATCCTACTTTTCCTCTTAATTCCTTATAATTTAATCTTTGAATTACAGTTTTTCACTACCTTGGTAGAACGATCTTCCTAGAGAAGATCTGATGGGGACTTTTCAGGCTGAAGATCAAACAAAGCTTTACTACTACCGTTTGTAAAACATAAAACAGACATTTGACTCATTGAAAATGCAATTATCTTTTAGACTGCTATGAATATGGGCTTATAGTTGGTATCCTTTAAAAGCTCAGGTTAAGGAGCCCATATTTATTGGTGTCATTGAGATAACTGCATTTGATTTTCTTTGCTAGCTGTAAGAACTTCCAGTAGTAATTTTATTATCTGACCTAAATGTATAAATGATTAGCAAAACGTGACTTGGCAAGTGGCAGTTTAAACACTGCCTGCAGCCCATCATGCCTTAAAAGACATAATACATTTTTTAAATAAAACTCTAGAGATTAAATGCTGGCCTTCCTTCCTGCATAAAGAAGTCAAGATATTGTCAGGAAAAAAACACGAACAAGATGCTGAATATGAAGGCTCTTATGCCAAACAGAAACAGGCACCCAGCTTGCAAATATGATCATCACTAGAGATTAATGCAACTCCAACCTGCATTAGTTTAAATATGAAACTATTTTTCAAGCTTCTGCACTAGGTTAACATTTAGCCTTGCTGAACCTGGAGACGGAGTTCCAGTGTCAAATTAATTGAATTAAACAACACTGATCTCATTGTAAGCCGAAATTACATGCTGGAGGAGAGCGGAGAACCCACAGAAGAGGCATTCAAAATGTGGAGTCAGCAAACTGGGGTGCTCCTCACTTCTGCAGCATCATTCATTACATGAGCAGGAAAAACAGCTGCAGCCACTCAGTGTTATGGTTCTTGGTAAAACTTACACCATTCCCTTCCTACATCCATCCACATATATTCATATGAGAGTCTTAAATGGCGTGTTAGAGGCAGTAATGCTTTATTTGGTCTGCAGACTTGCAGTAATCGTCCACTTTCATCCCACACGTAATGAATGCTCTCTTTGTGGCACACACAGCAGTGCAATTTAATCTCCAAGACGTTGACCCAGAATGGTGTTACAATTTTTGTCCTTTCATTTCCCACCCTTCTCTTTTGTGTTGCTCACTGAGTCCCAAACTCAGCTGCCCAGAATTTCTCCATACTATTATTTACCATTTGCTGTGAAAGACAGAAGAAACAAACAGCTTCACAGTACTGTAATAAAAGAATTTTATTACAGGGTATCCCATTTTGATCTGCTTATTCCCTGAGCAAGTATATTTTCTATAAATATTATATACCTTCCTATTATTCCAAAGGGCTAATGTTCTGCTTGTCTTTTGCTTATTGTTTATTCTTCTTTCCATGAAAACATCAGTTCTTCAAAATTCTCTCTCTGGTACCCACAAAAACTCCTGCATCAGAGTAACATTGGGGCCTCACTCCTACGTACAAAGAAAACAGAATACCCTACACAATTCATGGTAATCAGACAGCCTTTAGCTGATAGAAACTGTTATGAAAACTTTTTTTACTTAATCAAAAAAGCAAGTGATTTGCAGGTTACATTTAAAGGTAAGACCAGATAACTACATACAAAAAAATATGGTGACACCACTGACAAAACTATCAAAGAAAGTTAGAAGAAATTATAATACAGGAAATCAAGTGCTAATAAAATAAGTTCCAAAGGAGGCTGCTAGCTGAATCCAGACTACTGGACTGAAACAGATTAGTACTTTAAAAAAATCCAGGAAAAAGCTCATAGCAAAAGGAAAAAATACTAGAGGGAAAAAAAATCTACAGGAAGTTAAATGTTTACTGTGGAAGTAGTATTTTAACTATTAGACAAAGATGTATTACGAACAACTCACAAAGAACAGGTTGTGTCAAAATAAACGCACACAGACTCCTACTGTCGCACTTGTCGTACTAATCTTCCTAACTCCATTAACTGCATGGAGATCATAAACAAGGAAAAAAGAGTCTACTCACTTATCTTGACAATATTTGCATGTGTTCTCCATATTCTTCCCACTTAATATATTCGCATTTGGAATCCATGTAAGGGTAGCATTCAATTCAAGATTAGGGAACTTAAGACTCAGATGTTGGGTCCAATACCATTTAACATTTTCACCTGGACAAGGGACAGAGTGCTCCCTCAGCAAGTCTGCAAATGATACACAAGTGGGAGGAGTGACTGATACACCTGAGGGTTGTGCTGCCTTTCAGAGGGACCTCAACAGCCTGGAGAAACGCATCAACACAAACCTCACGGTTTAAAGGGGAATGCCAAGTCCCACACCAGGAATAACCCCATGCACCAGTACAAGCCAGAGGCCAAACAGATGGAAAGCAGCTTTGCAAAACAGGACTTACAAGTTCTAACAGACACCAAGTTGATCATGAGCCAGCAATGTGCCCTTGCTGCAAAGACAGCCAAGAGCGTCCTGGGCTGCAATAGGAGTAACGATGCCAACAGGTCAAGGGAGGTGATCCTTCCCCTCTACTCATCACTGGCGAGGCCACATCTGGAGTGCTGTGTCCTGTTCTGAGCTACCCAGTACAAGAGAGACACGGACATACTGGAGAGTCCAACAAAGAGCCACGAGGATGATTCAGGGACTGGAGGACTTCACAGATGAGGAAAGGCTGAGAGAGCTGGGACTGTTTAGCCTGGAGAAGACAAGGCTCGGGGGATCTCATCAATGTCTATAAATAGCTGAAGGAAGGGAGTAAAGTATATGGATCCAGACTCTTCTTAGTGGTATCCAGAGACAGGACAAGAGGCAGTGGGCACAAATACGAATACAAGAAATTCCACTTAAACATAAGAAAACACTATAATTGTTTTTTCTACCTGAGCCATTAAACTTTTTTGCCTCTTATTCTTTTGAATCAGGTGGTCTTCACATGGAGTTCTGTGATTTATGTACATATCACCATTCTATATGAGTCTGTTAAATGATAAAAAAGGGGACACTAAAGATGATGATTTTTCTTTCCTCCCCACAACGTCCAGATCTTGCAAAGGCCTCCTGAAACCAACATGTTCTGCAGAGTTAACTCCATTTGCCTTAACAGTATCATTTTATCTTTACCATTGTCACTGTACCACTATAGTACAGCAAAGAACTGCATTCCTCAGTGATGGAGTTTGGTTTCTAAAAGTATAACTCAGTACTTGCCTTTGCATCCTGTATTATATGACTGAAGACTTATCCCTATTTCACATTTTGTACAATACTAGAAGAAAAGTGATGTCAAACATAACGGAAAGTGAGGATCCCAGGAGTGAAAAACGTGGCCTTGATATTAACATACACTCAGCTTCCACTCTTCTGTGCATGCTCTGCACTAGACGTTTAAAGGTAGAATATTGTTGCCATGATCATGCTCCTAGCTTGAGCATCAACAGCAAATGTTTTAATAAAGTAATGCTAAACTCTTAAAGACCATGTTTTCAGACTCTGGGGGAAAAAAATACATTATCTAATGTCAAAGCAAAAAATTCTACAGAGGCAGACAAAGCCCTTCTTCAAAGGGAGCTGTGTAGCAGTCATACCATGTCAATGACAGAGAAATGCACATGGAAGTCTGGTGCTAAAAGATTCCCAGCTGGGTCCTCAGTAAATCTTCCCTGAATTGCCCTTTCCTACTGAAAGGGCAAGTAGCAGTAGCAAGATAAGAACACCAGGAACAGGGGTTATAAAACAAGCACCTGACAAATCACAGTTAATAAAAAAATCTTCTATTATGGAGAAAGCTGGAATATTAAGGTGTGATTAACAGCCAATAAGGTAACATATAACAATGTGACACCGTATCTAGCTAAATCATTTAACTTATGGAGAGGATTTAAAGGCAGCAAAGTAACATTTTTCAAGAGAAGTGTAGTTCTGGCTTTTGTCAAGCAGCACAAAGTCATGTCAGGTGTACCTTTGTGTGCCATGCTTCTGCTTATCACTGTAAAGCATTTTCTCAGCATGACAAAACGCATTTTCAGAACTCCTGCTATTGATGCAAATATTTTTCCCTTGCAGCTTCCATCACATAACACTAAAATACACATGTAAAAACTTTCCTGCTTCTGTGACCTTACTGAAACCCTATTTTTGCTCTTAGACTTTGCTGCTGCTATCTTATCTTTTGTAGTCTTTTTATGACTGCAAACAGCAATATGAGGATCACTCCCCTATTCCTCAGCTTTCTCACCTGTTCTCACTTTTTCTTCTCTTGCAATTCATTCCAGCTATATGCTGTCTTGGTTTATTTCCTACATGCTTGTAGCTCTTAGGCTAGCTTCCCTTCCAATTATTTCAAACTTTATTTAATCTAGCTTGTCTCCTATCCCTCTTATGTCATATCTTCTTATTATCCCAACCTGTGGTAGCTGTTCAATGATAACTTAGCCTATCCCCTCCACTGCCATTCTGCATCTTTGACTACCAATCTAGGGGTTTGAGGTTTTGTAGATCTTTTTTCTTTAAATATTGTTTATTCACACAACTCAATTCACATGGATTTAACTTGCTCTTCGGGGCATTCATTCAACTAAGCTCTGGTGCCTTAGACACGTACTGGCTTTCTCTGCTCAAAACCTTTTGTTTCCTCAAAAGGAAACTGGTATTATCTAGCTCAGCATTCTCCCTTCTTTTCCCACTGTCCTGCCAATGCATTATCAGTCTTTTTTGTTGCAACCCTCTAAATTAATAATTTTAATATATCAGTCTTTAACTTGGGGGAAAAAAAAAGCAGCATGCGGGTTTTAAAGAGGTACATTTGATAAGCATGCAGGCTGTTACTGTATCTTTGTTTAGTTTTATGAGATTGTGAAATGTCCAAAAATATAAGCAAGACTGATGGAAGAATGATTAAGATACATGTTTTACAACTTAATGCGTTTGACGTTTGTTGAAGTCAAAATACAATGTGTGGGTGCACAAAAGGTAGAATAAAGTCAGAAGTAGGCAGAAGCAGCTTGCTATTTAAGAAACAAAGAAATGCCTAGAAAAAGATAAGTGTGTTGCAAGAGGTGCATTAAGAATTATTTTATTATATTACTTTGCAAAAGATGAATGTAGTCTATAGCCTGTCGTGAGGGCAGGAAGGCCTTCTTACCCACACCAGGATGCACTAGTTATGGCTTGGTACACTTGCAGAGATAATCAAGAGTAACTTCCAAAGATGTTAACAGAGAGAACAGTTGGAGAGATGAGAGTTCAATACTTAACTGGAAAAGACCAAAGGTTACCAAAGCAAACAGACCTATTACAGATGGCAATGGAAAGCACCTTTATGGACATGTCCACAGGAAAGAGCTCAACCGAACTGAAGCTTTGAATGAGCAAGTAATATGAACAGAATAACACTTGGGCAGAGGGCATCTCCAGAACAGACTCCAAATCTTGCTGATGGCACTTACAGGCAACTCTATTTTGCAGTGATCAGTTTCCTGAGAAACAAGTGATAAAAAACATTTGTATGTACTACCGCACTACATTTACATAGCGCCTCACACCTGCCTCCTAGACTACAGCTTGTAATGGGAGCGAGACAAGAGCGTCACATGGCATAGGGCAACAATTCAGGAGAGTGCAAGAACTGTGAAAAAGAACAATAAAAAGAAAGTAAGTATTGAGAACTTTTACGTTCAAGATCCTCACTAGAAGGTGAAAAAGAGTGATTTATTATGTAAATATACAGATATAGTAAGTGGCAGATACTAGGACTTCCCCCACACATATCCCATCAACTATGCAGCCTAAGAAGAGGCTTCCATCCATCTAGTTCCCGGGAAGAAAGCACTAGAGGGATTTTGTATCCAACAGACCCATCGAGTGAGGTACCATTAGAAAGACAGCACCCAGGAAAGATGGTTAGTGGGCATGGGATACTCAACCATTTCAAATGAATCAATACCAACAATCAAAGAGATTATATATTTCAGCCTCTGAAGAATACTTTTGTTCACTAGCAGTAATTACACCCCTCAAACATGTCTTCCCAGATTTTCTCAAGGACGCATGTGCTGCGTCATCTCTCAGCCTGATGTTCATGCAATTTAGTTACAGCATAAGGCTAATTCTATGCTTCCACAGCACTAGAAATAATAGATTTCAAAATGAGTTATGACTCATGTTCAGGCACAAAAGAAAAATCTTAAAAATTAACTTTAAACTCGGAAGTGCTGTATCATCAGAACCTATGTTTTCTAACTATTGGTTTGCTTGTTAAGTTGTACAAAACAGCTGAAAGATATCCCTTTAGGAATGACAATGGACATCAAAGACTCTACTTTCCCCCCCTACAGTTGTCAGGTTTATTCTTAAAGTGATGGTGATATTTTTATGATAGTATTTAAGCAGGCAGGAATCCAAAAATAAACCTAAGACACACTCTCATCCTACAAGACTCCTAATTCTAGGCATCTAAGTGCATTTAACGAAGATTAGCTGGCACCTGAAAATAATTTTTAAAGGTCTTCAATAAATTGTTACTGTAAAATGGTACTGGTTTTCTTTCAGAATAACTCTTACTCAGGGTAAGATCATTATCTTGGCAGTACCGTGACACGCCTCTGGATCAAACATTCTTTCCTAGTCCATGCACCTCAGGCTATAAACATTTAAATCATGAGAGATAAGGGAAGTTTTAGAATTCAGAGGTCATGAGCCTGCGATGGCATTTACACTACTCGGCATTCAAATGAGGGGCTAAATTCCAGAGGGCCTTTTGTCAGACAGATCAAAAAGTACCTTACGGAATAACCTGTGAGACATCTCTGTTGCTTAAGGTATGAGACAGTTTTACCTGAATTCACTTACTTTTTCCACGGAAAGAAATGGATAGTGAACTGCTAACTGGACTGAAAGCTTCTAGGACAAACATGCAATGACACTGACGTTTTTAATGGTTTAAATTACATGCTCCAATAATGAATTAATGAACAAAGATGGTATTGAAAAAAGTACCCAAAACTTCACATCTTGACAAGTAATCAGCTCAAAAACAGTTCAGTCTTACAAAATCTAAAATCACTATGATATCACCATCAGCATGCTGCCCAAACTGAAGCTGAAGGCAGAAGCAATATAATGCAGATACTCTCAGCAGCTTCAGAGTTGAGAACTTGCTTTTACAGAGCACTATTGGGTGATTTAGCAAAATTTTACAAGTGATAAACCACAACAGAATAATTATTTAATTTTCCAACTTAGGGATAGGATATCATTGTTTAATACTATTTTTGTTAAGCTTTGGGAAAGACTTTGTTGTTATATTGAAAAAAGAGAGAGTTAAGAGAGAGTTAAAATATTGCTGTCCTCTATCTTACCTGTTGGAAAGACCCTAGAAGCTGCCTGTGCAATAGAATCAGGAGTCAAGAACATATATTTGAAGACAACTGAAGAAATCATGTCACTTTCAATTGAGTAACAAATAGAAAAGACTCCCACACACCTTATTCACTTCTCATTCACAGACTATATTTTCTACCCAAATTCCACTGCTCGATGGTGCTCCTCAATGTATAGCTGTTTGAGGCAGCCCCTACTGAAATGCAGTTTAAAACAAATAATAAAATAGTGGACTTCACACTGAAGAATGAAGGACCAGACAGATACTGCAAAATTAAATTGAGTTTTGTGGATTGCTATACAGATGCACAATATTCAGAGGACTGCATGCTCTACGGTGCAATCCCCTTAAGACCAGATTCCGAATCCATAACAGTATTGATAGGATTTGAATAGTCTAATTTAGAAGAGTCTTACTCTTTCTAACATCCAAATTAAGTTATTAACTATGCATAGAAGGAAAAAAAAGCTACATCCTGTAAGTTACCTTGATCATTCTTGAGAATTTTTCCTCATGTCTAGTACTACTTGTTAGGAGGAGATTCCTTCTTTTTCCGTGAAAAGCAGTTAAAACAATACAGAAACATATTAAAGTAACAATCACAAAGAAAGAGATGATTATAAATAGATTAAAAAAATGCTTTCCTTGTAGTCCTGAAACTTAGAAGGAATATTTGCCCATACATTCATAGCTATGGAAGGCTTAGGCCCTTGAAAGTAGTGCATGTGATAAAAAGCAAGACACCTGCTCCTCTGCAACTAAGTAGCTACATTCCAAAATGAAAGGTTTACTCAAAAGCAATGGGGTAACAGGCAAATCCCTTATCTTGTGTAGAAAGTAGGACTTACCCCAAAGGAAAGGAAATAAACTGGGACTCAGGAGATCTATGAGCAGTTCAGAGTCTGATGGCAGATTTCCTCTATGACCTTGTACAAGTTATTTTATCTTTCAATGACTCGACTCTTCATCTCTAAAATTCCTTTTTCTGTTTAATTTGTCAAAAAACATGCATGACACACCTATACAGATACGGAGATAAGCACAGTGACATGCCAATATTTAAGAACTACACAAAACCTGTGTTTATACATTCTGGCTACAAACCAACACTAGGGCCCAAGAAGATGACCTTTGTTCCCTTCCTATTTCAGCCAAATTGAGGACTAGTCTATAGTTTCTGCAAGCTTCTGATGATCTAAAAAAAAAACCCCACCCTTTTAGTAGCGTTTAGCTGCAATTAATACATTTGGCATTTGTATGTGTAAACATTTTCCCTCTGTTTTGCTGAGGTACAAATTGACTCAAAACAAATGGTGTCAATAATCATAGAATGCTTTTGGTTGGAAGGGATCTCCAAAGATCACCTAGTTCCAACCCCCCTGCCGTGGGCAGGGACGCCCTCCACTAGACCACGTTGCCCAAAGCCCCATCCAACCTGGCCTTGAACACTTCCAGGGACGGGGCATCCACAACTACTCTGGGCAACCCGTTCCAGGGCCTTACCACCCTCTTTTAGCTTAAAGCCATTACCCCCTGTCCTGTCACTACATGCCCTTGTAAACAGTTGCTCCCCAGCTTTCCTGTAGGCCCCCTGTAGGTACTGGAAGGCTGCTATAAGGTCTCCCTGGAGCCTCTCTTCTCCAGGCTGGACAATCCCAACTCTCTCAGCCTGTCCTCACAGGAGAGGTGCTCCAGCCCTCTGATCATCTTTGTGGCCCTCCTCTGGACTCGGTCCAACAGGTCCACGTCTGTCTTGTGCTGGGAGCCCCAGAGCTGAACACAGTTCTCCAGATGAGGACTCATAAGAGCACAGTAGAAGGGCAGAGTCACCTCCCTCAACCTGTTGGCCGTGCTTCTTTTGATGTGGCCCAGGATACAGTTGGCTTTCTAGGCCGTGAGTGCACATTAATGGCTCCTATCTAGATATTCATCCACAGTATCCCAAAGCCCTTCTCCTCAGGGCTGCTCTCAACCCATTCATCCCCCAGTCTGTATTTATACTCGTGATTGCCCCAACCCAGGTGCAGGACCCTGCACTTCACATAATGCCCCACACCCATGTGAAAGTATGTAATTGTTTGCTACATTGATACAGATTTTTATGAACACATTAAAAAAATAGTAGCAAACTGAAGATTTTGTAAAGAAACTTAATATGGAAAGGCTTGTATTTTTAAAGTTAGACTTTGGAAGAGGGGGTGGGAATATTTAAGTTAGCTGTAATCAATATTCATTCAAAATAAGAATTTTTCTCAGATTACATGTATACCACAATAATTTCTGTAATACATTCACATTTACACTTGAGCTCAGGAAAGTAACACAATACTCTCAAAGCAAAAAACCCCACAATATTCAAGTGTGGCTCAATTTATTTTCCCTAGCAAATTGTACTGTGGACTAGCAAAGTATAATATCCCACTTTAAAAGTACAAAGATTAAATCTACCTTTTGTTATTCTGACTTTAAAAAGAACAAAAACTTGTATTAAATACTGCAATATGAAAGATGAAAAACAGTTCAAACAATCAAACTCAAACAGAAAACTAGCCTTAGCAATGCAGGAAAATCACTGCTAACAGTGTGATTCAGCATTTTGCTCTACAGCTCAATTTTTCTTAAAAAAAAAAAAGTAATGTTAAATTCTATTCCCAGTGTAAGGGCAGCATGAACAGAATCCTCCCAGAAAGCTGCTGGCTATGAGAAGAACTACTTGGGACAGCAAAATTAGCATATATCAGCCATTTAATTCTGGAGTTCTGATACAGTTTTTAGCATAGTCTTTCTTCATGTACAAACCCTGTACATGCTGCTAAAACATCCAATTGTAAGCTTCTTCATTATTGCATTGGAGTGACATCTGACAAGTTTGACACAACAGACACTCAATAACCAGCTTTACACTGACTTTCCTCCTCAGGAATTTTAGTGGCATCTTTTCGAAAAGGTTAAGTTTTCCTATTAGTTTTACCAGAAAGCTTCAGGTTTTCTTATCTGTGCCTTCTGTTCTGAGCTAAGCAACATCTGAACTCATTACTTTTATTTGACATTTATTATCTTCTTAAACACTGTCATACTTAATTCCACCACTCCTAGACTCTAGTAGAACTCAATGCTTTCTATATTGTGAGAATATCAAACAATTTCAAAGTAGGCTTTTTTCCCATGAAATGTCAGTGAGGTCATAGCCCCCAAAACCCATCTTCAGAAGCTCCTGACATTTTGAATAGTTTTCATTTAATTCAAGCAAAACAAAGAAAACATGAAACTGCTAGAAATAATGAAGAATACTAAACTCAATTTATATTTTTGTACACTGTTTAAAAGGAGATTGACAATATAGAACAATGTGAATATTATCTAAGGATAAAGAACATGTTTTTTAACAGTATGCAGGCTAACCATCTCAGGGTAAGAGAGAAACCAGAATTAGAATCTGGGGAAAGATGCTCAGAAAAGGACTGTTTCAAGACTCAGTATTAGGTTTCGATGAGACAACTTGAATTTGGCACATAAACAAATCCATCCATGTCAGACTGTAGCTACATGAAGGTGCTCTAGAGAGAAGCCAAACCCAAACCTCACATGGGAGGAGACCAGAGGTGAAATAAAAAACACCATGGTATTTACATGCTGCAAAGAGCTCAACCCAAAGTACAATACACCCATTGGTGTCTCCCAGGAAGATCCATTTTTATGAGCTGAGGACAATAAAATCTAGATAAACTACAGAAATCCTCAGAGATTTGGAACACCTGTGGAAAGAGTCAGAGAGCTAAGACTCGAGAAGCAAATGTAGAATGCTCCAGAGAAAAATTAACACAGTAAATTTAACATAGAGGTCACTAAGAAAGAGACAATAACTAAGCCGCATGCCCCATAAGGCAAAAGGAAAGGTACAAAGGTGCCTTGGGAAAGTGAACTGTGTAACGAAATCCCACCTAACCCTGCTGTCTGAAGGAACCGATGATGAGCATTCCTGTCCAAAGTACACAACAAGCAAATGAGAAAAGGAAGTATGTAGTGAAACGATCTCAATTTTTTAAGTATTGTGGAATAAAGGTGACCAAAATGGCCACACAACATCTTGAAGAGTACTGGAATAGCCCACCTCCAACAGTTAAAGGGCCAACAGCTTCTGTATTTTGGGTGTAATGAAAACAAAGCTTTATTATACTTATCAAGATCCCATAGGAGACACAAGTATCAAACTAGATGTCTTCATGGCAATTTGAGCTAAAAGTGACCATAAGTAAGTCTGGAAAGATCTGACAGTTACCATTCTTCAGAACTTGAGGAAAAACACAGTGGAGCAAAATCCATAAATAGTGTGGTTTCACATAAAACGGGGACTCCTACTGCCAGTGTTACTGAAGACTGTTTATCACAAGATGGCTGGCAGAATACATTTTCACCTGCTACATTAAGGTAAAGTATTAAGGCCAAGCACTTTAAGGACCTAAGGTAAAGCCTTCAGTACAAAAGCAAAATTTGATCCAAGTTTCCAAGATCACGATTTCTCAAAAAAATATGCTAAAAGGCATACATAAACATCGCCATGATTACAGATTATAAAACACCTATTTAAATTTATCAGACTAATATTTGTATTGAGGAAACCATTGGAGCTTGTAGCCCACGTCAAAAATAAAGTCAAACAGATGGAAAAAACCCTCATTGTTGTCATATGAAAAATCATCTCTCTGAAATGCCATGGGCGAAATTTTGATTATATTGATGGGGAGTGGGGGTGGAAGGGAAATCAAACTGTAAAGCTGTAAGACTTTGGTAATATTTTTTTTTTTTAGATGACTGTTCCCCCTTTCATGAAATAGCCTGAGAAGATGCTATTACGTATAATACGATCCTGCATATCAATTCTATTAGTTCATTAATCTGCTGTATCTGACATCAGATATTCTGTAGTAAAGAGAACCATTGAACTACGGCTTAAGTAATATATAGGGAAGTATGGCTTAAGATAGATCTCAAATAATCAATATCCTCAACTTAAAAAAAGTGAAAAAACAATGTTCAAATAAAAAATATGCCTCTAAAAATGGTTCTGGAGTCCAATTCTGATCCATAGCTGTTAAAGAATGGTACAAATCATGAACAAAATGTCAGCAGGTAGCAATTCAACAAAAATTGTTAGCAGTAAGGCTCACTCTGCCAGAAACCAATGCAGGAAACTATCCCCCAGAATTTAAATTTATATAAGGAAAGAAAAGTAGAAAAGTGACTGAACACCACAATCTGACTTGGAATGCTAGATGTGGTCAATTTTATTTAAGTCATACTGGTAAAGTCTATCCTTCGGAACCTGGGAGCAAGTGCCAGCTCTGGTCTTGATCCAGCTCAATACTGGGACAAGACTACAACATGCAGCATCACTTCTTTCTATGCCAAATCTTTGTTTTCTTGAGAAACAAAAACATGTGAGAGGGAATAAAGCAGCACTATACTCCAAGAGGTAGGTTGACTTACACAACTGGAGGAAATAAGACTGAAGGCTTACACTGGAATACTCCTACCTCACAAACAAGATGCAAACAGCACATACCTACACGTGTCAATGCTACTAACAGGAAGACAAACATTTCACCTGAAATTTCAGTTAGATCACACATTTCACATCTGACAGCTAGAGTATAGGCTAAGCAATATGGGGAAAAAAATAATCTTATTGCATTGTATCTTTTCCTAATTTTCACTCTACTTCTTTGTTTTAAACCAGTAAATGAACCCGAATTACCCTTTACCGAGTACTACTGCAAGTGGTAAAGCTATCCAGAAAAGCCTACAGTAAATAAACTGTAACAGAGCCTTCCAATGTTTTATGAAATGCGCATATATTTTTAATGACATATTTATTACATAAGATGAAAAAATTAACCTCCACTGAAACTTAAATGACCCAATTAGAGTCATTCCCATTGTTTTGTTTTATCACGCAAGTCAGTAAGATGCAAAAACTGATAGTATAGCAAAGCAATCTTACCTCAGACTTGCCAGTCACCTTTTTTTAACCTACTGCTTTATACAATCTTTTTACTATTTGAGATCACAAAACCAGCTTCAAACTGCAAAAAAACTTCATTTCAGTTTATGGATGGTACAGAAGTTAGTTTTAAACACATAGGACAGTTTGCTGCTTATGAATTGGTGCTCACATCACTGTGAAGGCTGCTGCTGTCTACTCAGCTGCAGACTCCACAACTGAACACTTTCTCAATATATCTCAGCATGTCTAACGTTTCTTCTGTGAAACCCCTTAGGGCTGGATTCACCATCATCTCATCCTTGGCCTGAGAAATTATTCATTCTAGGCATGGTAGTACTCATGTACTTTGAACCACATTTCTGGCAGAAGATGAATTACATTTAATTTGGGGGATACATCAGAATGCTTGGAATGCACCTGAGTAAGTTTATCTCTATGGATGTAAGACATACAGGAATCACTGTTTCTGGAATAGTCAGCCTTGAAGTCTGCATCACCATGAGAATACCATCTTCTTTTCAAAGGAGCAGTAGCAGCGTTACACTGAATCATCCACACACTGGGGTATGGACACAGGGCTATGGCGATAAACATGAATAATCAAATGATGGAAGTGAAAATATTTCCATAAGATAGCGCATTACTCTACTGCTATTGTACTAAATGCATCACTATTTTAGGTAGGAAAAAAAAATATGTATATATACCCAGTAACTAACTCTCTGTTTGTAAGGATGAGTATATAGTAAGTGAAGTAAATCACTTAGATAAGCATTGTGCCCTTTAAAGGGGAAAAGTATTCCATTTAATCTCCATTCTGACACCTTTCACGTACTCTGCGCTGTCTTTCCGAATTCCCCCCCACCAACCAATCCTCCCCTCTCCTAAAGACACGCTATCCAGTCACCTGCCTTTTTTCCTCACCGTAACGCCTTCTGCTCAATGTTTCTGATATCCTTCTCCTGTAAAGCTGCCAGCTTTACTCCCAGATCATGTCTCCACGGAAAAAATACAACACCTCCTCCTCTTCACAGAGCTTCTGAGGATAGGAGAAGAGTATAAAACAGAATGGAAGTGGCCACAGGTGGGAGGTTCACTACTTATATTAGTCCCTTATAGGAAGGCTGGGGGAAGCACCAGTTACCAGGGGAAGGCAATGCAAAGGAACAAGCTGAAGAGCAGCACTGATGTGGCAGAATCTGGAGAATTCCTCTCATCTGTAATGAGAAGACCACTGATACAAAAAAATAAAAGTCCAAGTTCACAGTTCATGACATTAGTACACTCTAATCCAAAGTTTGAAGGCTCTACAATGTAAAGAAAAGCAACTCCATATCTAAAACTTCAATCTGTTCAATGTCACAGTACTATCTTTTAAAATAAAAAGCATAAATAAACTATTAACTGGCTAACCATAGTACTCCGAAAGGACTGTAAATGTTGCTACAAGGAAGATCTCCCAATTTTATCCTAAACAGGAACTGAGCATATCCGCAAAATAGACTGTTGTGTTTAATTACTGCATACATATATACGCATCGCAAACACCTAGAGTGTGTCTCTGTACACGAAATACAACAGTATCAAAATTGTGTAAATGCTCACAGAAGCTTTTCTGACAGATTTGAACCTCATTTTAATTTTTGTTACATAACCAACAGCATTTTCAAATGCTTATTAGCAGCTACTTTTATCTATCCATTTTAACTGAATAAAACTTAACTAAAAGCTTCCAGAAGTCCTTATTAAAAGTTCAATATTTCCAGTTTTCATCAGTTTTAGAGCTAAAGTAACTGAAAATTTTACACTTTTTACAGCTGTTAAATTAGAATTTAATTCTTCACTTTATCATTTTACTCTTCTTCTCTACATCCTTTTCTGTACTGCTATCCCTTGCTCAACTTACCTTACAATCTTCCATTATTTTTCGGTCCTTTTTCCACCTTTCCTGCATTTTCTGTTCCTTTTCCCCTGTTCTTCCCTCTCTCCATCCAACGTTTTCATTATAGGCTGGGAGAAGGGACAGAGGTGAACTGCCAAGAACTGGAAAGTTGAAGCCAAGAGTTGGTATTAGCTTCTAATTATTTTCTGTCTCCAACCTGGGACTTCTTAGTGTTTGGATGGATGCAGAATCACATCAAGCTCAATGCTTTGTGTCTAAACCAAGCTGGTCCTTTTCCACTTTCTGATGAAGACATCTCCTTCCACTTCCACCACAAGAAGCACTGGGATAGCTGACAGTACAAACATTCCTTATAAAAAAAGCATTATCTCAAAATAATAAGCAGTGGAAAAAACTTTATCTTCTCTTCTCCCTTACACCTGACGTATTTCAGATTATTCATACATTTTGGGGCAGCAAGAGTATTTTCACAATGGAACAGATGGTTTGCGTATTCTAACAAGCTGGTACTGTACGAACACCTTTTTGTCATGCACAACTCAACATAAACTATTGCATATCCAGGTTACTTCGCAGTTCAGTCTTCCGGAAAGAGTAACAAAACAGGTAGCATGAGCACCTGTTTTCCCACATTCCGTGCTGACCTATGGATCCCTTTGCTTTTCCACTGATCACTAAAACTTTTTTTTACAGGATGTCACACAATCTGATCTGTTGCTGTTTACACTAAACCATTTGCAGCAAGCAAAGAACAAACCAACCACCCCAGTAACAACAGCAATGCAGCATCTGGAAAACCCCTAACAAACCAAATGGAATTAGAACAAATTACAGGACATTCTGCAAGTGTATTTACAGACACAGAACAATCTTCTTGTAAATAGAAGTGTGTAGGATCAGGAAGAAGAGTCCACATAACATAAGAATTGAGCATGGCAGATTACCTGCCAATGGCTTTTGAGCATAACAATAAATGCATATATAATTCATATATTTACCTTGATGTATGAGTATGAGGAAAAAGTTCTTTCAAACTTTGAAGTGGGCTACAGTGAAGCCCACTAGGCTGCATACAAATATTAGTGAAATAATTGCAAACATGTACCTATGGGAAAGCTAAATCTATTGATAGCCGTACAGTCCTACGGATACACCAGGATAATAAGCATCATTTACCAAAATTAACTTCCAATTTTCCTGTTGAACAGCTATCTGAAGACAGGGAGGGATTAAGGTCTCTTGGAATTCTCCTTCACTATATCATTGCATAATTTACCCTTCCAACACCAAGTGACTTACTGGCTTTTCTCTTAAGAGTTTGGTGCTGCTCATTTCAGCAGAACTGAGGGAAAAAACACTTTAAATTGCAAATTGGAAAATCGGGGAACAAGCTACATAGGACTATGCTGATTTGCTGCAGCTAAGTATTCAGGAAAAATAAAGTTTCACTCTTTGCCCAGCTAGAGCTCACGCTCTAACCCCAGAGGATACATGGCACAACCCCCAGACAACACCAAGAAGTTTTACTGCAATCTCAAAAAATACAAAATGCAAGAAACAAATTTACTTAGAAATATTCAGAAAAATCAGCAATATAACCCTACATTATCAGAAATACAGAGCATAAAAATTTACACTGTGAGAGGTATAACTCTAAAGGTAATTCTAAATTTTTCAACACCAAAAAGCCATTTTCAAAACATACACCCAGTCCCTAATTTCATGGCAAGTTCTTTAACTTTAAGCATTTGAAAGAGAGCTTTGAAATGTACATTTGAATCCTAGGGAGCATTAAACCAGGAGAATATGCCAAGAGGGGATTTGTTTTCTTTCTCTAGTGCTCACACCTCCTAGGAAAACTATTCTTCTTCTAATTCGCAGTGCTGCTCTCTGGAAGTTGACTGATTATAAGCCAAGGACTTTGATCCCTGCTTTTGTTTTTGCTGAAGACATACCTGCCTTCACCAGTTAGCAAACCTGAACTGCTTCTACTATAAAAGTAGAATTCTTTTCCTTCCAGATCCAAGGCAGAACTAAAAGGAGGAATGCAGATTTTAATAAATCTTTTACAGACTGGCATGAAGTATTACTTTTGCCAATAGCTGTATCAATTCCCAGAATTCAAAGTATCTTATAAATCAAAAGCTTTTGAGGTTCACATCTTTCAGTGTAACCTTTACAACAAGAAATAGATGCTAGAGTATCTGATGAACACTTCAGCAGGTGCAGAGAAATTCAAAGGCAGCAGTGACCTGCCCTGTGTCTTTTAGGCTTTGGATCATGTTAATCCAAGAAGAACAAACAGGAATGTCCATTACCAGCAGAGCATTTGAAGTCTTAAAGATGTCTTTGGTTATATCACATGCAGCCATATAAGACCATCAAAACTTTGTATCATCTTATTTAAATGTGGATGATCTTCAGTATTACCATGTTAGCATTATTATGAATTTCACTTGACAAATTATTCAGTATTCAAACTAAAAAAATTCCATTTGAATAGCAAAACTTGCAAAATCGGGAACAGGCATAAATTATTTCAGGAGGGTTTTTGGGGGGGGGGGGGGTTGGAGGATTTTAATCTGCTGAAAGTCTTAAATAATTTTCCTTCATAGTTTTTATTAGTTCCAGCCCTTTTTAGGATAAGGAAATAGCTGTACTCATTTCCAGCAGGATTCTAATTAAAATATGACAGGATTTACAGAGGACTGTAAAAACCAGGATTATTTTTGCCTGCAAATTTAAAAAGAATAATTTCACATTAAAAGTAATAAGAATAATATGCATTTCTTATAAAGCTCTTTTCACTTAGAGATCTCAAAGATTAGAATGAAATTCAGCATTAGTCTGCATCTTACAGGTGGAAGTTTTAGAAGTTATTCATTGAAGCTATATAGTACAAGGAAGAAACAAGTCAAAATGCCATGTACTATGCACCTCAGACCTTTACTCGAGTGTCAAGGTTTCCCATTTCTCTGGTCAGACTGCAGAGTCCTTATTTGTTTATACAGCCAAAGACTACACTGTAGCATCATTAAAGTTCTCTACACACTTCACTTTAAAAACTATCTGCTTCCTCACTTATTCTGGTACAGTGTGCTGATATTCCTAATCCTGTCCTACAGTACCCATCCAAGGACTGAAAAATGCAAGGTGAACAAAAGATGAATGCATACCTTCACATTGCCTGGACAGGATCAGCCTGCAAAACAGCTTTTTCTTTTTTTAAATCATGCATGCTTTATTATCACCTAAAATTCTTGAGGAAAACACTTTCCTTATTATTTATTCGCAGAAGTTTTTAAAAGAAAAATGTATATTCTGAGGTCAGCCATGAGGATATTGCATCCTCCTTCAAATTCAGTAGTTTGTTGGAGAACATAGATTTAAATTGAAACAGTTAAAAATTGCTTGTTTTTGAAAAGGCACTCTTACCCTCAAGTAAAGTGCCGGATAACTGCAGTGACCCTGCAGGTCAAGAAAAGACTGTTTTATCTAGGCAGTATGTTTAGCCTACAGTACAGCTGCAAGGCACAGAAAGGCGTGACATATTCCTATTTTAATAAAGCTTGGAGAGGAACTACCAAACAGCAGCTACATTTATGCATTCTAAAATAAGACCCCACACATCTCATACTTTGAACTTGAAACCTGTGTCCTCAGAGGTCACGGAGGAACCGCTTTACTCTCGTGGCATTGCTTTGGTGGGCTAGGTAGATGTTCAGTCACTACTGATCACATCAGATTTCATAGACTAGTAAATAGCCCAGTATGCTATATAGCAAATCTGTCAGTATAGATTGTCTGCATATTGCTTAAAAGAGAAAAGCATGCATCCAACGCACAAGAATCGGATATATCTGTTGGGCCAGATCAGCCCTCTCCCAGAAGGTGCTAGGATATGAAGCTCTGTTTGGGCATGTGGAGCCCAATCGTGCCACCTCCTGGTTAGGAATGGCCACTCTATTCTACACATCACACAGGTGTTCAGTGCTCGGTAAATTAACAGTTGACTGGGATTTTCTGCTCAGCTATTCTGCCTTTTCTTGGTACTGACTGCAAATATTATCAATTTTCCAAATTCTTGAGTTTAAAAATAATCTACTTTGAGGCATACAGGAAGAGAGATGGACAATTACAGCAGGTGTTCCCTGAGTGGATACACCAAGGAGACTAAGTATGGAAGAAATTTACTAAGAGAATTCCCAGGATAAATGAAAAGCACTCCTCCTCCTTCCATTCACGTTTCCAAAAACCAGGGCACTCTGTGTTGATGAGGCTATGGCCATCCAGATAAGCCTCAGCTTTGTCTTTGACCTTCCTTTAAACAGTTGGTACTAAATTCTGCTATTCGCACTGAAGTGCACCTTAAGCAGCTCCACCGATTCAAATAGCACCATTTAAAAAGTGAAGCACTATTTTTATTTTTTTTGTACACAAGGGTATCAGAATCTAACCTTCAGTTATTGCATTTATATTGTTCCCTCTTTGCAAGAGAATTTACTGTGTTTCAAAGCACATGTTTTCTAAGATCACAGATCAAATGGTCCTAAACTGCTTCAGATGTCTGAAAAGCAGAGATTTTTATTATTTATTTTTTTAATCACATCTATCTCTTTTTTTCCCTCCTCTTAAGGAAGCCCAGCTTTTATGACTAACAACTTAGGGTCAATATAAACACTTACAAAGCTTACTTTATTATACTCATTCCAACATTTATAGTATTTTGTTTTCCCTAAATCCGGTTATCGCCTGGGATTCATCTGTGTTACATTCTGCAAGGCAAAAGCACTTCCTAAGGTTATGAACATATACCATGTTGTCACACCATGATAAAGGAAACTATTGACCTTTTAAAGAAAATATTAAAAAAGCAAAGCTCATCACTCAGTATACCTGCAGTATATTCTACTGATTTTCATGATTACAAAGATATTAGCTGCATCAGTCAATATACTATATTTGTATAAGGACTGCCTGATAGCCCACTAATGGCAAAAGAAAGATTCTCATTAACTTTAGTGAGCTTTGAACCAAGTCAGTAATGCCTAGCACATCGCTGCTTTATAGAAATCATAAGTACCTTCTATTCCTCTAGAGTTTGCACTGGTATTACTCCTTTTTTATTGAAAAAGATCCAAATTAGAGATATATATATCTAGTTTCTAATGAAGCCAAGATATCTAAAATACATGCTCTAAATATTAGAGTGTTCCCCAAGTCAATCTTCCAGGTATTTACACTGCATTTCTGGGGACAGCAAAGTAAACAATGATTAATACAAACTATTTGTGAACACAAATTTCTTCTCACCTGATGTAAACATCAGGAAAAAAAGAAACAATAAGCAGAAAAGTGACCACTCACATATTAATATTAATGTATGAATTTACATTAACATTTTACATTAATCTTATTTTAATCCAAAGGCTTGTTTAGACAGAGTAAACTAATAAATTTGCAAATGTATTTTCACAAGTAGTTTTCAATGGAAAATTTGATAAAAATTAAAAAGCATCAGAGGCCTGGCTTTAGCAGGTCACGGGCTTGACCAACAGCCTCTCACATCTTGGGCTAAGAATATGATTGTCATATTCTGTGTTGCCAAGACAAATAATTTTCATATAGCAATGTTATTATTGCCCTCGGTTTTTAATAGAAACATACACTTATGAACTAGATCTGCCTTCCTATATGAAAAGCAAATCAATCTCCATGAGTCCAAAGAAATCCAAAACCCACATAAGCCAATATATTAGTTGAAATCCTGAACATAAGACAAAATGAATTTGCACTACATCAACAGTTTTAAGACCAGCTAGAACAATTATTGCAGGCTTGTATGAAAGACTGTACTAATGCTCATTGAGTGTAAAGGCTAAGTAATTATATACCTTTTGAATAATCATGCCCTGTCCTACAAGGAGCTTTAAGATGCTGAGCTATATGAGTCTAATTGACATAACTGGAGGTTTAACAAACTCATGCTATGCCACGTGGAATAATCTAGAGACTTAATTCTAGATTAAAGTTAAAGGCCTGATTCTCATTGCCTTCAGAATGCCAATTGAAAGTCTGAGGTCAATTGTACTGTCATTACATAGAGAGAAATTAGCTACCTCATTACCCAAGTAATGCTGATATTTCCATAGGGAGAGATGCTCTTAGTTTGGCCAGCTCTCTCCAATAGGTCTTTTTCCTTTAATGTTTATATTTCAAAACACATAGCGAGCTTTTAAAATATACTATGCAAGATATTCCAAAGCCATACATACATAAAATTTGCTTGTCCCAAAAAGTATATAGACAATTAGCTGACACTTTAGCTTATTAAAAATAAAGCTGATATAAAACAAGTTTTGAACTACCAAACAGTTCCAGTCAACTGTAGCTTTCTGTCACTTGCACCTTCACAGCTAAAGTCACACACTTATTTTTACATTCATAATCACAGGCATCTTACACAAAGCAATAAATATTTACATACATGCAAAAATAACACACATAAGCAGCTCATTAGCTACCATGGTGGGAAGCATATGCTGAGCATGACATCATATGGTATGGGATATCCCCTTGCTTAAGAAAATGCTCTTTTGTCATTTTTCATCTGACCAAGCATTACCTGACCTCATACATTGATCGGAATATCTCCTTACTAGAAGCAGTACAATCTTACCTAGAGAAAATAACTACCTGTAACCAGTTTACAATAAAATCATTTAAAACTATCCATGAAACAGTGTGATTCTTCTAGCTCTTATAACAGCTTGGCACACAAAATAGTTCAGTGAATACAGAAAAGCCCCCTCTGACAGATGGAGATTTGCCTGTTCTTTAGAGTTCAGCTACCTATTACAATTAAAAGATGTCTTTTGATTTTGTTGCTGACTAGATTATATTATCAGGATAAATACGTTCAGTGCATTTTGCAAAAGTTTGAACAAACTAATATAGACTGAGGTAAATATCACCAACCATTCACACCTCACAAGTTCTTCTAATAGATGACTTATAAATGGCTTTGCCATTTATAATAGTGCAATAATTATGCAGGAGCTACTTCTACATGAAACAGGTAATGACCCAGGGGGAAATAAAGTATCTTCTGATTAAGGCACTAGATCAGTCATTTAGAGACTGGGTTGATTTTCAGAATCCACCGCAGATTCCCTCAGTGATTTTTAGAGAAATTATTTGTCTTATGCCTTCACACTTTGTATCTAAGAAGCGCTAGTACCTTTTTCCTCACCTTTCTTTGTGTTGTTTGGCAAGTATGCAAATTCTCTGCCACGGTCCCTTTTCTGTGGGTTTCACCACATATTGCACCATGGAGGCTCTAACCCAAACAAGGACTAAAGTAAATAATTTCTGTTCACCCCTCAGTGGTGAGGGGTAAATAGCTACTGATTCAGGTATGCATCTGAAACAGGCCAACCTGTAGGACACAAACCTACATATTAAAACCATAAAGTAATTTGTTGTTTTTAAAATAAGTACACCAAAATGCACAACAACAACAACATCAAGCAAAAAACCCCATTAACAGGGCAAATGTGGGGTCTTATCTTTACAAGTAAATTCAATGTCATAAATTGAAACCGTATTTCTGGAAGGCTTATCACTTGTGTGCCCTTCTGCAGTTTCACACAGCAGCATGTCTCTTCTGAACCTCAGGTTCTAGCAACTGACATGAAAAATCACAGCACTTTCAAGGCAGAGCAAATGCTTGAGGCTCTCGACTCTGAAGGAAAAACCTTCAAATCTACACTTAGGCATTTAATACAAAATCTACTGGCAATCAAAAAAACCTTAGTACACCATAAAAATAACAGCTGGCTGCTATTGTTATGTATGTATCTGATCATACGTTATATTTTAAAGAACAGAAATCCAGAGTCTTGAAGCATCACTTCATCACGGACATATCCTAGAAATAGGGTACTAGAGAGATCCTTGCATCACTGTCCCGTGCTCTTCTGGCATCCAAAATAAATTCTGCCAGTTCTACACTTTTTCTTTCTATTTATACCCAGCAGCAACCAGTGCATTAATTCTTGTTTCCTTAAGTAGTTATACTCTTACCTTGAAGAAAGTGTTTTAACAGTCGTCATATGTTAGACTCTAAAACAAATCTCTAGAAAGCTTGACAGATGGTGTTTTGAAGGATAATGCCAGGTATCTGGTGTGAATCTGACATTAGCATTCCCTACAGACAACTCACCTTCATCTTTTAAAAATCCACTACAATATATGTAGCTCTGGTTATGCTAAGAAGGAATGAGAAAACTAAGCATTTATTCAATCTCACAGTTGCCCAAAATGCAATTTCCACACCAACTGGACGCCTAGAAACACCTATTTTATTCTCGTTCTTTTAACTTTACTTTGCACGCTTTCGATTTTGTCCTTCATGCATTTTCTTTCTTTCCATGCATACGCACACAGTCTCAGTAGATACCTCCCCCCTCTGGGAAAAGATCGAACTGCAAGGTGCAAAAAATACATTCCTCTAAGAAATAAGGACTTTGTTTATCGTATGTTTATTAGAAAAACAACTGTAAAAAGTAGCATGGCTGCCTCTTTGGTGGCTATGACAAAAGCGTACTAAATGTGTCGGTATTCGTACTGAATTTCCAAGCTATCACACAGGAGCACTCTAACAAAACCCAGACTCAGTATCTTCATTCACAATCAATAAAACATATATTAAGGAAAGACAATATAAAGACTGCTGACAGAGAAAGACACTTACTGCTAGCACTGTAAGTTTTGATTAGTTCTGATTTTCCTTAAGACATAACAGAACTTTGGAAATTATTCACCACTGCTGAACATGAGTTTATTTGAATTTGTGACTCTCTCAAGGGCCTAACGATACATTTCTTTGTCTTAGTCTCACTTAAGGGCTTGATACGTTGTCTTAATTCATGCACCATTCTTTACTACTTCTTTTTGACATTAGGCTCCAAGTTTAACAGGGATAACAGAGATTTTTAAAATTTATATTATATACCTCAGAAGAAACAGAAGTATAAGGGGAACTTACTGGATTACACTTCTGCAAAAGTTGAAATGCTGTACCACAAGGCCTGCACTAATAACTATACTGAACAGTTATTAAAAGAGAGAGTAAATTATAAACTTTTGAAAGAATCTCTAGTTGAACTAGTTCAACTAAAGCAAGGAAAGCAGAGCGAATGACGGTAAATAATAAAAAAAAAAATGTTATGAGCAGTATATTCTGGATCACCATACAAATCCAAGAGAAAAATCATCATGTCCTGGATGAAACAGTGTCATGAAATCGATAAGCCATATCCAATCAATGCCCGACACTGCATAGTCAACTAAAATAGTGCCACATTAACGGCGTAATCGTATTACCATATAAACCTTATTACTTAAGCACGGGAAACAAGACATAACGAGTTTAACGAGAAGCCAGCATCTGTCTTTGTGTAAATAAACCCGGGGACCAGGGAAGCCCTTCCCGCAGAGCCTAACCAACCGCAGCAGAGGCGATGCATCTCTGAGGAACAGCCACGGAAGGGCACTTCCCAGAGCGGGGAGCGCAGGCACCCGGCGGCCGCAGCCGGCTTCCGACCGACGGGCTGGGCTCCCCCGGCGAGGAGCCCGGCGGGGTCCAGGGGAGGCTCTGGGGCACACAAGCCCCACGAACTGCCGCTGCACGACCCCGGCAGGGACCGGGCGCGTCGCTCCGCGCCTCCCCGCGTGGCCAAGTCCCCACTCGGCGGAGCGGGCGCCCGCTGGCCGTTTCCCCTGACGAGGCTGGGCGGGAGCGCGGCCGCACCGCCGCCGCCCGGCCCGGCCCGACGCCCGCCCAGAGACCCCAGTTCCCTCGCCGGCGCCCCGCCGGGGCCACCGAGCGCAGACCTAGAGGGCGGCCCCCGCCCCGCGGAGCGCCCCGGGCTGGGGGAGCGGCGGGGCCGCGGCGCCCCGCGGCGGCCGTTGGGCCGCGGCAGGCGGGAGCGGAGCCTTACCGTCGGCCAGGAGGCGCATCGCGTGAACAAAGGAGGGATCCAGGCTGTCCTTCTCTGCCATCAGCTCGGGCAGGTACTTCTCCTGCTCCATCGCCTCGGGGCCGCGGCGCCTGGGCACGCCGGGGCGGGCTGCGCGGCCGCCGGCTCACTCCGCGTCTCCGGTCGCCTCCTCGTCTCCCGCCCCCCTCGTCGCCCCGCGGCTCGCAGGTGCGCCGCGCCGCGCCGGCCGCCACTCCCGCGGCGGGGCGCTGCCCTGGGCGGCCGCGGCGCCGCCTCCGCCTTCCCCTCGCGCCGCGCGGGGGCGGGGGCTGGGGCGTGCGCGGGTCGGCGCGTGCCGCTGTCCGCCCGCCTCGCGCTGCCTGTCGCCCCCCCGCCCCCCCCTCCAGCCAGTGAGCCGCCCTCTCCCACCGGCCGCCTTAACTAGGGAGGCGGGGCGAGGCACGCCCCGCCCCCCGCTGCTCCCATTGGTGGCTGCGCCCCGCCAGGCGGGACCGCTCGCGGGAGACTCGCCGCGCCATTGGCTGTCGGCAAGTGGGCGGGGCGGGGCGGGGGGGGGCGCGCGTGAAGGAGAGAAAGAGGGAGAGTGTGTGTGACGTGTGTGTGTGATATGTGTGTGTGAGATATGTGCGCGCGTGTGTGGGTTTGTGTGGGCAAGTGTGTGAGCGGGGTGTGCGGGCGCGCGCTCTGCGTGTGTGCGCGCGTTGTGTTGGTGTGTGAGTTTGTGTGTTGCGCCTGTGTATGAGAGCGTGCGCGTGGGTCCGTGCCCGTGTGTGTGCGCGTGTGTCTCAGCGTGTACCTATACGTGTGCACGCCTGTGTCTCTGCGTGGGCCTCTCTGCCTGTGCACTCGTGTCTGTGTGCCTCCGTCGGTGCGCGAGTTGCGTGCCCCCGCGTGCCAGCGGGTGTGCTGTGGCTGCGTCTGCGCTCCGGCCAGCTGTGGCCGAGCGCGTGTGGCCGCGTCGGTGCCTCTGTGCCCGTTGTCACTCCGTGTCCGTGTCCGTGTCTCTGTGCGCGCGTGTCTGGGTGTGCGTGCGTGCGCCCCCCCCAGCGCCCCGCCCGCCCTGCTGCCGGTCCCCGCACCTCCCGGCCGGCGGGCGCTGTCCGCAGTGCTGAACCCGCGGGCGGGGCCGAGGCGGCGGCGCTGCCCGGCTCTGCCCGGCTCTGCCCGGCGCTTCCCGGCGCTGCCCGACTCTGCCCGCTCCCTCCCGCCCCGGCGGCCCTACGAAGCGCGGAGTGCCTTCCCCGAGCTCCGCCGCCGCGCTCCCCGTGCTCCTTGACCCGCCAGCTCTCCGGGGGCCCGGGGAGGTGCCCCGCTAACGGGGTGCCGCATGGGCGGCGTGCGTGTGCAGGAGCTGCGAGCCAGCATCCCCCCTGAGGGTGTGCTCAGAGCATCAGCAGTCAGGCACGGCTGCTGAAGCGGCGCGCTGGAAATGCCTGCCCGTGGGTGCTGCGCACAGCTGGAGAGAGCGCGGGGGGTGGCTGGCGGTCCTGGGAGGAAGAAGGGGCGATCTCTGCCCAGCAATGCCGAGCCGAACCTCCCGGAGTAGCTCTCTGCAGCTCCCACGGCCCCACGCTATAGAATTAAACCTATTATGCAATTCAAGTGTCTACAGCTGGAGTAAATAAAATTGGGTTTAATTAGAATTTAGCTTAAATATACATTTACTATAGGTTATATTTATCCAGGATTTTCCCCCAACAGGCAATTTAGTAACGTGTTTTGATTTTGAGAGTAAACAAAAGGTGCTCAACTCATGTTAAGCTGTTAAATTTCAGTTGTGGGACCTCAAGAGCAGTTGGTCTACCACACAACATGGTGTGTTATGTGCTCAATCCCTATGTGAGATTCTTTCTTAGTACTTAGCACAAAGACTACTAACTATTTATTCTAATGAAATAGGTAGTTGCTGCAATAACACACTAGTAAATTGCCTACTACTGTTCATCTCAATTCTTTTGTTGTGGTGCTTGGAATTTTTTTTTTTTTTTTTCAGAGGATGAAGGAATGAAGACAGGTAAAAATCAAGAGAAAAACTCTGTAAGGGCACCCACAAGGTTTTGAAGACATTGTACAGCCATTGCATAAAAATTTGGTCTGTGATGTTTCCAAAATCCTAAAATACATGCAGGCAGCCTTTATGCAATTTCTACTCAGCATGCAGATAATTGAGGGACTACACGTGTTTACAAGAACATGTAGAGAACGTCAGTGGCCGATGTGCTATTATTCTATAGTATTTCCAGCACGGGAAATAAAATACCTGAGAACTAACTTCCCTGCTGAGAAAGAAGAGGAGCAGGAAAGCACTGTGATTTCAGCAAACTTGTGAAACACTGAAGAAGCAGTGAAGACTGATAGCAGAACCAAAAGGTTTAATTGGCAATCAGCTTTACTACAAACTGGGTGTGGGGATAAAGGGAAGGCATAAGTCCTCCTTTAAAAAATAAATAAAACAAAGAGAAGCATAGAACTAAGATATTTTATTAATAATTTACCCTGATTCAATTTATCGCATGAATAGTTCTTCTTCTTTCCTGCTTAACAGCGTAGCAAGAAATGGCATACTGTTTGCAACACAGCTCAGGACTGTCTTGCTTGAGAGATCATCTACATCTTCAGATCATACTTCTGTGCCTCTGTTCATCAGAATAATTCAGGCTGGTGCCCCTCAGTTCAAAAAGAGAGAAGACCGGTGACCGGTGTATTCTCCTAAAGCTCCTTCAAGACAAATCTAAGCCATCCTCACTCGGCGGCAATCCTGCTCTCATAGCTTTCAAAACATACCATATGGTCATGTATATGGAAAATGAGTTTTGGGGGTTTTCCATCTGGGGTGTTAGAAGAATAGTGTTCCTTTAGTCTGTTTAATTGTACTTAACCTACTTAGATCATAGGAAGCTTTGATTTAAACACTCTAAGTTTATTAAACAGTGGGAAGTGCTATGTTCATCAAACTCATTTTTTCTGGTCGAAGGAGTAGAGAGCAGGTTTGCTTGCACATCTTTTTACAGCAAAGTAGACTGTAAGTTAATTTTTCAAAAGTTATAAAGTTAAATTGACTTTCAGTGACACTTAGGCTGCAAAGCCATTGAGATGCTTTTCTGAATTTTACCTTATACCTCATTAAAAGAAAAAAAAAAAGCATTAAAAACTGTCAGACAGGAAATATAGACCTCTAATGACATCAAGCATGACTTCATTGCTAGTTGGAGATCAATTTTTTTCATAGCTACTAAAAACCAAAGACACATTTTACAACTTTTTAGTTTGAAGTGTCAAGCCAAATTAAAGTTTATCTGCACTATATTTTATTACTATGTTTCATATTGAAGTGGATCACAGTATACCAGATTATAGCTTATTTGAGGGTAGAACAGGTAACAATCATTATGCATTTTTGCCAGTGCCAACTAAATATACATGTATTATCATGTAGCACTGAAGTCAAAAGGCAGTGGAAGCAAACAATTGCAGGAAAATGTCCAAACTTTACAAACACTTATTTAAAAATTATGAAATCTTTTGAGAATGTGCAGTAGAATGAACAGTCAGTGTGAGCACAGCGACAATGAATTACCCTTCTGACACATCATATTAAAGTCAATACAATAATTTAAATCAGTACAGTTATCTATGTGCGTGTGAGTTCACCTAGGACCTCATACACCAAAGATCAGATTTGTCAAGAGTTTTCAATTTCACAAATTCCATTTGCTTTCAAATTTCTTCTCTGTTTTGCTTGCTTTAGCTATGGGTAAAGGGTTATCTGGTTCCTGAACTGACTACAGATCAGGATAAAAAAACTAGGGAGTTTCTCCTACCATCTATGTTAACAATATCCTTCCCTTAAAGTGGAATTATAATTGACAATATAAGGAATAAAGAAGCAGCAATACATGTCCAAGAAAGAGGGAATGTCCTCACCTCCTTTACTTTAGGTTATTTAATTGTTTCTTGGGATACTGTCTGTATCCAGACTCCATCTGATCTCTGCACCCTCGCCTGTGGGTACTAGTCCTTGGACCATGTGGCTTCACTGTCTGATAATGGGGCAGCTGAGCATGCACAAGCTGTCAACGCAAAGCTTGTTTCCACGTAAAAACACTGGGATGAAGTATTGGGCTTTGGCCAGTGGTGGGTCTGGCTGGAACTGGCTGTGTCCTCTCCTCATAGAGGCCATCCCTGCAGTCCTTCGTACCGCTGACACCTTGCCACATAATCCAGAAGGGAAGTGTGCATCAGCAAGTACACATGCCACTGTAGATCACCTTCGGACTACCCCGGGCACAGCAAAAGACTCAGCCGTAGGGTCCAACCCACACCTGACTGATTTCTGCAGCAAGTCCCAGATTTTGGTAGAGTTTTCATCTCTCCACTCATACAACTGAATAAATACTGATTTTCTTAGAGACAAGTCATACAGATTAGTCTTTATATAAATCATAGAAATAGCTTCAGTTAAAAAAAAAAAAAAATTAAAAAAATCAGTATTTATTTCCTTCCAAGACATTGAATAGTTTCATGGTGGAACCTGGTGAGCCTACAACTCCAGAAGAGTTCAGTGTGAGTTCTAGGTGTACAATGAATGCTGGCTTATGCTATAACTTGGTTTATGATACCCACATTACAAGTTCTTAGTTCATCAAAACACACATCAAATAAAACTCTGTATGTTACAGCTTTATTTCGCATATAGCATTCTTGAGATGTTGTAAAGAAGAAGTAACTGAAAAAGTAACCCAGGGTAAATGCCATGGAAGGAAGCATAGTCTCTTATAACTATAAAACAGCAGCTGAAGACAGAAAAAATGCTTAAATAGAAATGAACAGCAAAGAATAAAACACAGTCTAGGATGTCTGTTCTCTTCTTTCTTCCTTGTGATGGTGCCAAAACTGACAAAGAAGTTGTGAGTCTATGACATAACTATAATTTTCTCCTCTCCACGTGTAGGTAAACACCTGATCTTATATTTCGCTGCCGGTGTTTGAAGTTCTGTCTCTGCTGTTCCTTCTGACCTTTATATTACAGCTTATCCATTGCAGGTAGCTCAAACACTTTCACAAAAATCTTCTCCGTGATCATAGAATGGTCTCCACTTCACCAGTTTCCTCTAACCTTACTACAATCAATAAGTAATAGGTGTCTGAAATTCCCTTTCATCCTTACCTCCAACATTTAGAACTGTTCCTTTTCATACAAAACCTCTGATTACATTGCTTTCTAATTTTTCTTTTCACTTGATGCAAAATTCTTCCTTTTGTACTCTTCTTCTACTTTGTCCCTTTCTGCTTATTGTTTCTGCCATCCTGTCCCAGTACGCAAATCTCCCTTTAATACAAATTTCTCCCTTGAAAGATAACAACAACGATAATAATACCTTATGGACAAACTGAGGTCTAAAGAAGGTGATATGTGATTTAGAATAATTGAGTTACAGTTTGCAGACTCCTAGGACTCTTCCTTGAGCTAATCTTTCATTTTATAGTTAAGCGTCGATTATTCAGCACAGCAAGTTACAGAAGTGGGTAGTCTCATCTAGCTTTAGGCATGTAAAAATCAGATATTTGAGTCTACTGCAGTAACCACAGACACCTTTTAGAGTCAGTAGGTTGAAAGAGGCTCTTCCAGCAGTTTGTTCATCTGACCTGCAGGTAACTATCTTTCACTGAGATGAGTCATCCTATGCAAAATCTGATTTCTCTCCACTGGGTATGAAGTCAATAACTAGATTAGACGTAAACATCTAGCTTGTACATAACAACATTAGTGCAAATGAATTCCAACAGATTTCAGTAGTGTATGACAATACAGAGGCCAGAGGAGTTTGTCATTATATAATAGATGATGGAACAGAAAAATAAGTCTGCCAAAAGGTGCACGTGATTTGCATGACAAAATGTATTCTGCCTCAGACATGTGGAGGTAGAAAGGCAGACCATGCTCAAAATAAAATGATAGGATTTATTTGAGAAAAAAAAGATGAGAGGTGCATACATATAGTTTATCTAAGACATAAGTAAATATACAAATACCTGAAGAAAGTTTTATACCCATGTGGGAACAGAATTGTTTATAGGATGCAAAGGATATAGAAATAAGGAGATTAAATTGCATATGGGAAAACATACACTGAACGTAACAAGCTACTTTTACCATTTCATTTAGGAAGTGAACTTTCATCAGAAGTAGAAAGCAAAGAAAGGGAATCTTGTATGTATGGATGCAAGAAAGATGGTACTACAGTATAATTCTGATTTTTTGTGGGCTGTTTTGGTTTTTGGGTTTGGTTGGGGTTTTTTGTTTGTTTGTGGTTGATTTGGGGGGGGGGGGGTTGTTTTTTGAGGGTTTTTCCCCATGCATTTGTAGCTTTTTATCCAGTGTCGTGGTTTTACCCCAGCTGGCAGCTGAGCACAACGCAGCCGCTCACTCGCTCCCCCTGCCATCGAGATCGGGGAGAGAATTGGAAAAGTTAAAGTGAGAAAACTCGTGGGTTGAGATACTTTAATAGGTAAAGCAAAAGCCGCGCGCACAAGCAAAGCAAAGCAAGGAATTCATTCACCACTTCCCATGGGCAGGCAGGTGTTCAGCCATCTCCAGGAAAGCAGGGCTCCATCACGCGTAACGGTTACTTGGGAAGACAAATGCCATCGCTCCAAATGCCGCCGCCCCCCCTTCTCTTCCCCCAAGCTCCTTATAAACTGAGCATGACGTCATATGGTATGGAATATCCCTTTGGTCAGTTTGGGTCACCTGTCCTGTCTGTGTCTCCTCCCAACTTCTTATGCACCCCCAGCCATCCCGCTGGCAGGGCAGTGCAAGAAGCAGAAAAGGCCTTGGCTCTGTGTGAGCACTGCTCAACAACAGGTCCATAGAACAAAAACATCTCTATATTATCAACACTGTCTCCAGCACAAATCCAAAACATATCCCCACACTAGCAACTATGAAGAAAATCAACCCTCTCGGCTAAAACCAGGACATCCAGTTTGTTTGATCTTAGTTTAAATTTTGTTCAGAGAATATTTATCTGTAATTGATTAATCAGCAACATGATTTTGTTAACTTTGCTTCCTTAAGAAGGATACAATGGAGACAACTGTCTGAGCTCAATTAGTTTATTGATCAGGTACACAAAGCCCATAGCCAGGCAACATGATAAAATTATACTTTATTAATCCATTGGTCTATTGCAATGTTGCAACAACTGAAATGGAGCAAATTCAGTATATGATTTAACATATGCCTATTTATGCATTTACAATACATAGCTCTACAGAATTTAGCCAGTTCCCACTTATCAGAAGTGTAGAAGTACACAAAGAAAATCCCACAGAAATCACCTGTGGATGGTATCCATCTGAGAATCTTAAAACCAAATATATAAAACTACAGGACATACAAATCATCAACAGATTGGAACAAAAAAAAAGAAAATTCTTCACTAAACACATTTCAAGATATGTCACAATATTAAAAGGTCAGAAAGAGTTCAGCTAACTCTCCAAACCGTAGTCAAGCATTATGGAAATTTTGTTCAAAATGAAGCCTAACATGGGGAAGGGTTCGATATTATACAGCATCTTTATCAATTTACATACTCTTAAGTATAAACTTATATAATTGCTTATCGTAAACCCTGTCAAAGTGTGTAATACTAGCAGCTCAACAGTTTAAGAAAAACACTTCTTGCTAAATATAGGATTGAAAATAACTACCCTGCAGGACCTTGAAAGAGAGAAGCTTTGGAGCCTTAAAGGAACCTAAATCTCTCCACCTTCTATAAAAAGAACTATTTTAGGCAAAACATTTCATTAGGCACCTAAAACTTAGGAACCGGTCAGGTGTCTAATTTAGGATTAAATGCAGGTGTTACCACTAGTATGAAAAAAAAAAAACCACAGAAGATATCTTCTTTTGACAATGTATATTCTAGTTCAGCAGATGGCTTTGAAGTGATGCTTATTCCACTCATAAAGATTCGTCTGTTTTTAAAGAAATTATAGAATCAATACTTCATATATATTGCCATCTTACTGGATCATAGAAGAAAAATTCTGCGACTGGAAAAGTCACTGGAAGATTTTAAGGCTCTTAGCAATATACAAAAGAAGGTGTGTGGAAGACAGAAAATGATATGAAAAATGAGTTAGCATTTTATTAACTGTAAACCATGGAAAGATGTTATAAATTATTTCACAATTTATTTGATCAAAACTGAGCATATCTGAATGAAATTTTTTAATGGGTAATGGGAGATATAGACATTTCCAGTTCGGAAGAATAAAAAAGCTTACCAGCTTTGTGAGTCAGTTTTCCTTAGAGAACAATTCCTCTATGAAAACACTTTTAAATTCCCAGTTTCTCTTTCTAGGTAAGAGCACTTTGACTTCTAAAATATCCTTAGTCCACACTGAGCATTCTCACCTATAAGATTTAGAAAAATCAGTATGAACCCAAATTTTAAAGCCTTCAGATCATGCGTAGTTTCAAAACTTTTCACAAGTCTTCCCCTTGTCCTTGCTTCTCTAACATTAGCAAAGCCATTTGATGCTCCCAGCAGTTTCTTTTTGGAGAAGTCATCAGTATTTAGTTGTACTCATAATAGGTCTCTTAGAGATGTGCAGAGTAAATGGAGAAGGTCAGAAACTTAAAAGACAGGAAATTTAAAAAGCAGGCAAACATTTAGCAAGTTTGTGAAAAAAAAAAAAAAAAGTTTTCACTGTCTGACCAGCTCCAGTTATAAAGTAATTAGAATGAAAATGTTAAAAGCTCAGCAAATGTTGTTAAATCTGCTCATAATGATGGAGTTTATTTGCCATTTGTGCCAGAGCAAATGGATTTGCTTTATTTCAGGAGCTTGCTGTATTAGCCTCAACTATTGCACAGCTCAGTTCACCCATGAAGCAAATGGATGATGAGTCATTCTTTTTTTCTGAATAGAGCATTAAGTGCAGTCTCATCTTGCTATTATTTAATTTTCCAAATAAGCCATTCCAAAGTTCTATGAACTCTGTGATTATACAATGTTTTTATTTTTTTTTAGGAGATGAAATTTAAGGACTGATCATACCATTGTAACCTATATCCCACTTCAGTCAGTATCATACTAATTTTATGTAATGACTGAACAATCATATTGCCTCTGATCTTAATTTTATAGGATTTTGATTTATTATTTTAAACTTTGACATCTCAAGGGCAATTCAAACTTACAGATTTACAAAACTTTTAATAATTACTATGCATTTCTATAAATTTAGTGTACTGTACACAAATGGGAAATCAACAGCTGTTAAAAGAAAAACTTGTGAGAAATCTACAACACAGTGATACTTCCCAAACTATGTAAATGTCAGCTACCTAAGAGTTCCTAAAATGTAATTACATTCATTTTTTAGGAATATCAAAATACAAAGCCTGATGGATTTGAAGAGATTTATTTTAAAATAATTTTTAAAATTAATTATGCAAAACTACTTTTTTCTGCTCCTGTATTTGCAATTTACATTTTTATCCTCATATACTTCATTTTAAACATAACTCGCTCATGATAATACCACAAAACATTCATATTTTAACTACAGAATGGACATCTATTGAGCACCTTTGGAATCATTTCCCAGAACAGACTACCCACACCATAAAAGACCTGTGCAAGCACGAAGTGACTATGGTATTTACAATATTAGTTGAATCCTTTATTGTTTCCAAAGGTTTTCTGATTAAGTCCACTAAAAAGAGAAAAATAATCAAATTGTCATGGATGCAGGTTTTGTGGGGTTTTTTCTGGGTGTTTTTTTGTTTTGTTTTGTGGGGGTTTTTTGCTTCCTTTCCTAAATGACCGTTGTTTTTAATTTGAGCATTGCCATTGACGATGGATGTTGAATGCAGCACAAGGACACTGCAGCAGACGTGCTCCAATCTGCTGGAACCGCTGTCAGGCTGCCCACCAGCACTGCCTCCCACTGACTCTACGGGAAGGTCTAGGTTTTTTGCTTGTCTCTAAAACAGAAGGAGGGGGAGTATTTCTCTGCCATAGAAAAAGGAGTTGTTTGGGTTTGTTGGGTTTTGGTTTTTTTTTTTTTTTTCTGAGGGCAGACTTGTTTAGACACTTTCTTTTGGGAGTTTAAACCTTTCTCAAAATAAAATGTTGATGCATCAGACTATCAGATTGGTCGCTTGATTTAAGTTATTTGTCTTCCAAGTAATTCAGAACAATTTCCATTCCATCCATCCTCTTCCCTTTTCTGCTATATACCATTCAATTTATATATCAGAAGACTGGGGTTATAGCTGTATATCATCTTGACTAGAGCTTTTTAAAAATAATTCCATATCTCTTCCATCTCTTTGCAGAATTACAAAGTCCTACTTTACTTTTTTTTTTTTAATTAATATAAATGAAATAACTGGACTTCTTATGTTTAGGCTCTACATTGCTGTCTGTCTTCTGCTGAGCACCTGTCTTATGCTGAACTGAACTGCTTTTTATCCTCTCGTATAAATCTATATTCAGAGAAATCTGTAAAGAGCATGTGTGTAGCTGAGGGAAAGTCTGCTGAATGCATAATGGCAATATATCTTTTTCAGTTAATTTCTGCTTATATCTTTTTCTCCTATAAACAGCAGTTTTTACATTTAATTACAAGAAAAAATAAATAGAGAGGTGTAAGAAGGGGAAAGGAAAGAGGTTTCTTAATGAACTCAGTACTGAGGTAGTGACACAAGCATAAGCTTCAAGCCATACTAGATAATGTACTGGCAGTTACTCTTTGTGAGAGGGATGATGTCTCACCAAACTAGGCAATTGTTCCCTGTAAGACCCAGAGAACTTAATCCCTCTTGGCTGATACTACAGTTTTCCTGAGTCACTAAACCATCTGACAGAAAAAATAATTAATCCATTTTCTGCTATACCAAGGTTATGTGTTTCTACTGAATGCAGATGTGGATATGTTACCATACGAAGCCTGGTATCTGATCACACGTAGCTAGAAACAGCTACCCATTTAGCAGAAAAACTTCAGATATCCCCATAAAACTGGAATATTGGCAGAAAATCTGCACATTTTGCCTTCTGCACTTGTTTCAAGTTTATATATTTCTTGGTTTAAGCAGAGAGAGTTGTGCTGGCTTAAATACAGTGTGTTTACTAGAAAGAATATTTCTTAAGGTTGGAAGTAGGCAACTTCATGAAAGACCAGATGCCAACTATGGAATTTCTGCATCAGCTTGCTTTCCTTTGCTCCCTGTTCCCCCAAGGCGCATGGCTTTGGACATATGAATCAGGTGGCTGCATCTGATTAGCTAGAAAGAAAATCCTTCGATAGTAATAGGATAAGTTATCTGCATTTCTTATTTAGGACTGTAGGCTATATTCTGATTAGAAACTATGTTACAATTTTATAAATAAGATATTAATTACTTAAGGAAGAGGCTTCAAATTGTTTACTTCCCCCCCCCCCGCCCCTCAATTATACTTACTACAAAACCAAAAAGAAATAACACTTCCTCTCTACTTAAGAGACAATTTTGTGCTACAATCATCAAATTGTTGTTACCTTCTTAGGCAATTCCAAAGTGTCAAGGTTTAACCTGGCAGGCAGCTAGAACAACCATACAGCCATTCACTCACCCCTCCCACCCCCCCCACATGAGATGGGAGAGAGAATTGGGGGGAAAAAAAAGTAAAACTCGGGGGTTGAGATAAACACAGTTTAATATGACAGAAAAGGAAGAAAATAATAATTAATAATAATAATAATGATGATGATAGTAGTAGTAGTAGTAGTGGTGGTGGTGGTAGTAGTAGTAGTAGTAGTAGTAAAAGAATATACAAAGCAGGTGATGCACAGCACAATTGCTCACCATTGATGCCCAGCTAGTTCCTGAGCCACAGTCTAAACTTCCAGCCAGCTTCTCCCAAGTTATATACGGAGCATGACATCATATGATACGGAATATCCCTTCAGTCAGTTGGGGTCAGCTGTCCTGGCTGTGTCCCCTCGCAGCTTCTTGTGCACCCCCAGCCTCCTTGCTGGAGGGGCAGTATGAGAAGCTGAACAGTTCTTGACTTAGTGTAAGCATTTCCTAGCAACAACCAAAATATCAGTGTGTTATCAATATTATTCTCATACTAAATCCAAAACACAGCACTATACCAACTGCTAGGAAGAAAATTAACTCTATCCCAACTGAAACCAGGACACACAGAAATTTCTCACTTGGAAAATAGTGGATTTTTTCAAGTTCTCTTAACCTTATTAAGTTCCCTGGTTTTGTAAATTGATTTTATCTTGTTGCCTTATGACCTTTCACAAGAAATTTATTCTGGTTTGACACAAAGGGAAAGGATAAGTAGCGATTGTAACTATCAATTACCCAACACTGACTTCATCTGTTCATCAAAGTTCTTTGTAATTTTTCCACACTTCTAGGGGGTCTTTTCTGTATTGCAGGAATTCAAGTTGACCAAACTAGATGTCGGCAAAGTTGGTGTTTTACATTAGTAACTTGGTAGATGTTAGATTTGACATATGTTGTGCTGTTATCATCAGACTCATTTTTAAAAAGCCACTGTAAGATTGATTAAGCCACACCACTGCATGTAAATTAAGGAAGGGAATTAGGGAAGTCCAGACTCAGGTATGAGAAGAGCCGGAACTCATGTGAGCTGTTCACTACAGCTCCACAGGAATCCTTCATGTGTACCAGTGTTCTACTCTGTGCTTGCACCTGCAAAAGGCAGCTCAGGGACTGCAAATTCAGCTTTGGGAGAAGGAATCATCATAGAATCATAGAATCATAGAATGGTTTGGGTTGGAAGGGACCTCAAAGATCATCTAGTTCCAACCCCCCTGTACCCCACAGGCAGGGACACCCTCCACTAGACCAGGTTGCCCAAAGCCCCATCCAACCTGGTCTTAAACACTTCCAGGGATGGGGCATCCACAACCTCTCTGGGCAACCTGTTGCAGTGCCTCACCACTCTAACAGTAAAGAATTTCTTTCTAACATCTAATCTAAACCGAACCTCCTTCAGCTTGAACCCATTACCCCTTGTCCTGTCACTACACTCCCTCATAAACAGTCCCTCACCAGCTTTGCTGTAGGCCCCTTCAGGTACTGGAAGGCTGCAATTAGATCTCCCCAGAGCCGCCTTTTCTCCAGGCTGAACAACCCCAACTCTCTCAGCCTGTCCTCACAGGAGACGTGCTCCATCCCTCTGATCAGCATCACGGCCCTCCTCTGGACTCGCTCCAACAGCTCCATGTCTCTCCTGTACTGGGGCCCCCAGAGCTGGACGCAGTACTCCAGGTGGGGTCTCACAAGAGCAGAGTAGAGGGGCAGGATCACCTCCCTCAACCTGCTGGTCACGCCTCTTTTGATGCAGCCCAGGACATGGTTGTCTTTCTGGGCTGCAGGTGCACACTGCCGGCTCATGTTGAGCTTCTCATCAATCAGTACCCCCAAGTCCTTCTCCTCGGGACTGCTTTCAATCCATTCCTTGCCCAGCCTATAGTCATGCCTGGGATTGCGCTGACCCACATGCAAGACCTTGCACTTGGCCTCGTTGAACTTCATGCGGTTCTCACGGGCCCACCTCTCCAGCCTGTCAAGGTCCCTCTGGGTGGCATCCCTTCCCTCTAGTGTGTCGATCACACCACACAGCTTGGTGTTGTCGGCAAACTTGCTGAGGGTGCACTCGATCCCACTGTCCATGTCACTGACAAAGATGTTGAACACTGCCGGTCCCAATACCGACCCCTGAGGAACACCACTCGTCACCGTTCTCCACTTGGACATTGAACCGTTGACCACAACTCTTTGAGTGCGACCATCCAGCCAGTTCCTCATCCACCGAGTGGTCCATCCATGGAATTCATGTCTCTCCAATTTAGAGACAAGGTTGTTGTGCAGGACAGTGTCAAATGCCTTGCACAAGTCCAGGTAGATGATGTCAGCTGCCCTTCCCTTATCCACAGACACTGCAACCCCATCATAAAAGGCCACCAAATTTGTCAGGCACGATTTGCCCTTAGTGAAGCTGTGTTGGCTGTCACCACTCACCTCCCTATTTTCCATGTGCCTGAGCACAGTCTCCAGGAGGGTCTGCTCCATGATCTTGCCAGGCACGGAGGTGAGACTGACTGGCCTGTAGTTCCCTGGGTCTCCCTTTTTTCCCTTCTTAAAAATGGGGGTTATGTTCCCCCTCTTCCAGTCAGCGGGAATTTTGCAGGACTGCCATGGACTTCTCAAATATGATGGAGGGTGGCTTGGCCACTTCATCCGCCAGTTCCCTCAAGACCCACGGATGCATCTCATCAGGTCCCATGGACTTGTGCACCTTCAGGTTCCTTAGATATTCTCAAACGTGATCTTCTCCTACAGTGGGCGGTTCTGCATTCTCCCAGTCCCTGCCTTCTGTGACCTGGGCAGTGTGGCTCAAGCATTTGCTAGTGAAGACTGAGGCAAAGAAGTCGTTGAGTACCTCAGCCTTCTCTGTATCCTGGGTAACCAGGTCACCCATTTCATTCCGGAGGGGACCCACATTTTCCCTCATCCTCCTCTTATCACTGACATACCTATAGAAGCTTTTCTTGTTGTCCTTGACATCTCTGGCCAACCTAATTTCTATCAGGGCTTTGGCTTTCCTAACCTGCTCCCTGGCTGCTCGGACAGTTTCTCTGTATTCTTCCCAGGCTACCTGCCCTTGCTTCCACCCTCTGTAGGCTTCCTTTTTTTGTTTGATTTTGCCCAGGAGCTCCTTGTTCATCCATGGGGGCCTCTTGGTGTTTTTGCTTGACTTCCTCTTTGTTGGGATGTATCGCTCCTGAGCTTGGAGGAGGTGACCCTTGAATATTAGCCAGCTGTCTTGGGCTCCTCTTCCTTCCAGGGCTTTGTCCCAAATAAGCAATTCCAGAGTGGGAGAAGTAAGAAAAAGACCTTATCCAAAATCTGTATATACATTCTAGGGGAAACAAAAATAAATAAGAGCCCAGCAAACAATAGGTGTCATCCTGTTTTTCTGGACCTTCTTTTGAATGCTTGGCAGTGTTTTTCCCTACAGTTCTATGCTTTGCCTTAGGCTTGAGAAGAAATTGTTCTAGTTTAAGAAGCAGCTGGTCTGACTGTGCTATTCTTTTGACTTCCTCAGATACTATTAGTTTAGTGAATTACTATATGAAGTTGATGCCCAGCTAAAAAGGAATTCGATAACTGTATTTATGCCAAAATAATTTATTGCAGCATCAGATAAAACCAATTCAATTAAAAATAAAAAGGAATTATCTGGTACCTCATGAGTCAAAACAGATAAACACAGGTTTGCAGTTAAAAAGATGCCAAAAAAAAAAAAAAAAAAGACCAGTGGTATAAGCCATAAAATTACACTCCTCAGAAACTAAAGCAGTCACTTTTTCACAGATATTCTATAGGCATTCAGGTCTAGGGTGTGTACAAAATATTTTAAAAATATGTACATTGCTTTCCTGGTTAAGCTCTACCTTGGGTTCTGTTATCTTAATTTTTTTCAATAGGTCACCTAGGAACATTGTATATGCTACCAAGACACAAGGTCTCTCATGTTTCTTGTATGCTTAAAGCCATCATTGATAGATATTCAGTGGCCTTGAAGCCCAGCAAAGACTGCCCTGGATATGTCCTTCTAAATAAATTTTTCTTTATCTTTCCACTGGGTGCTGCAGGCCCAAATTATCCATATGCTATTTACTACATTTGTATTCAAATAGTTTTGTAAGACCTTTCTATCTGCCAACACTTGCGGTAGCAGTGACAGCTATCCCTAATCCTTGGCAGACATGCTTCTATTTGAGAGAGGGAAACTAAGTTCATATGTGCTATCAGTGACCTCAACATAATTTGAGAGCCCTCGTTTTCTGAAAGCAGGCTGTAGTTCTGTGGTGGGTTGACCCTGGCTAGGGGCCAGGTGCCCACCAGAGCCGCTCTCTCACTGCCCTCATTCACTAAACAGGGGAGAAAAGGCATAACGAAACGCTTGTGGGTCGAGATAAGGACAGGGAGAGATCACTCACTAATTATCGTCACGAGCAAAACAGACTGAACTTAGAGAAGAAATTCATCTGATTTATTACTAAGCAAAACAGAGTAGAGGAATGAGAAATAAAATCAACTCTTAAAACACCTCCCTCCACCCCTCCCATCTTCCCGGGCTCAACTTCACTCCCGGCTTCAACCTCCTCCCCCTCAGCGGAACAGGGGGATGGGGAATGGGGGTTACGGTCAGTTCAGCACACGGTGTTTCTGCCGCTTCTTCATCCTCAGGGGGAGGACTCCTCTCATTGTTCCCCTGCTCCAGCATGGAGTCCCTCTCATGGGAGACGCTCCTTCATGAACTTCTCCAATGTGAGTCTCTCCCACAGGCTACAGTCCTTCATGAACTTCTCCAACGTGAGTCTCTCCCACAGGCTACAGTCCTTCACGAACTGCTCCAGCGTGGGGTCTCTCCCACGGGGTGCAGACCTTCAGGAGCAAACTGCTCCAGCGTGGGGTCCCCCACGGGGTCACAGGTCCTGCCAGCAAACCTGCCCTGGCGTGGGACCCTCTCTCCATGGGTCCACAGGTCCTGCCAGGACCTTGCTCCAGCATGGGCTTCCCACGGGCCACAGCCTCCTTCAGGTGCCTCCACCTGCTCCGGCGTGGGGTCCTCCACAGGCTGCAGGTGGAATCTCTACACCCCCTCATCCTTCCTCCATGGGCTGCAGGGGGACAGCCTGCCTCACCATGGTCTTCACCACAGGCTGCAGGGGGATCTCTGCTCTGGTGCCCGGAGCACCTCCTCCCCCTCCTTCTGCACTGACCTTGGTGTCTGCAGAGTTTCTTACATCTTCTCACTCCTCTCTCCAGCTGAAAAAGCTCTCTCTTAGTGTTTTTCTTCTTCTTAAATATGTTATCACAGAGGCGCTGATTGGCTTGGCCTTGGCCAGCGGCGGGTCCATCTTGGAGCCGGCTGGCATTGGCTCTATCAGACACAGGGGAAGCTTCTAGCAGCTTCTCACAGAAGCCACCCCTGTAGCCCCCCCGCTACCAAAACCTTGCCACGCAAACCCAACACAAGTTCTAAGAAGTCTCCTAATGTGTCTATGTAGAAAACACTTAAAGTGGTACTGCAAACCTACTACCACAGCAATTTGATGTTGACTCTACTGCCAACACCACAGTTTGGTTGAGAAGAATGACCCATTTCTGCACAAGCACAGGTTCTTTGAACTGAAAATTTTCATCCCACATAGCCGGGGCTAGCCCCTTGCACAGCTCTGTGACAGTCTATTTCCTCATTGAAATTCTGGAGTCATGGTTGATCACACATTCAAGATGATAAGAGTCTACCCTGCGGAGTGGAACTGCTTCACTCAGAAGTGTTATTGTTAGATCCTGTCAGAGAGCTAGCATTAACATGTCCTAAGATTCTCGTCAAGGCAAAAGCAAGCTTTTTCTGAAGATTATTATGTTGGTGGAGGTGAATTAAAGCCTAGGAGAAAACTGTACTTCAGTCACTAAAACATGATTAGGGAGATTAGCTTATAAGTAAAAGCAATTTTTTGATTTAAGCTGTAGGTAGTGAGACATTTTAAAGTGCTTGAACTCTAAACCAAGACAGTAGCTAAACTGTCTGCAAGGGATATTGCCAAAACATCAATTCTTTAAGTCGCTAAAAGAGATGTCTCACATATCTGTTAACAACAAAACAGGGTTTAAGTCTGTGAGGACTACGAGAGAAGCAAAGGTTGCACCAGATTTCTCATGAAAAAAATAACCCTATTGCTAGCTAAAAGGACGCATCTTTAAAACCATCAAAATTCGCTTCCTAAAACATAGAACTTTCCTGTGTTCTGGACCTTCAGGATGGTTTGTACCTACATTTCCATCAGACCTATAAACCTTTGTTTCCTGGGTCTGGAAACCATCATTCACTAGGCGCATACCTTTCTTTGGACCCGATACAGACGCAGGATGCAGCAGGAGCAGATGACTGGACCCAGGCACTGTGAAGCACTCACATGTGTCATAATCTAGTTATGGTTTATGAGTGTAGATATTAAAACAAGAGTGAGAAAAGTTATGTACTTCTGGTTGTTTATTTTGTAAACTGTAGTCATTATTTTCTCATGTAAATGTGACAGGAGGACTGGCTTGATTTTCAAAATCTAAGCAAGTCACCTCAGAGCCCTGCTTCTCTACTGCATGGAAAATGCCCTCAGGGCATTTGAAAATTTAATAGTAAACTTTAGTGATATCTAATATTGTAATAAAGTAGAAGTTCACCAGATTAGTTCAAGCAATAACACATGATCCAATTTATTATAAAATGTATTCATTTGATTAGACTTATGAGAAGTAACAAAGACTCTGAAATGAATAAACTTACTAAATCAATTTATAATATATGACAAATTAAGAAGATTACTGCAGTGTCTCACAAGTGTCTACAAAACTAAGTAAAAATTAATGATAAGCAAAAATGTGCTCCCTTTGTGGTTTATTGTCATCCAGCTGCATCCAGCTATGAAAGGGCTATCAAACAAAACACTAATTAGTAGTCAGTTCAAGACAGTTTCAGAAAGTAATCCCTTGGCTTCCAGTATCTTTTTGATACTGTCACAAATTCAGGAAAGTGCCTGGAGCTGCACAAACCCTGTTTCTGCTTAGGGGCAGAAGCTAGTCATGAAGTACGCAGGCTTCCTATGCAATATGTGAAGGATAAAGCAGCTGAGAATGGCATCCACAAGGAGTATCAGTCTGAACGAGAGCTGCCTGCAAGGCTATGTCTTATCCCATGTCTCTTTATGGTCTTTGGCAACTAGCTCCCATGCTGCAGGGAAGCCTCTCCAAAGCGTTAAAACCCCTTTCCTTGAACAGCATCCCTTTCCCATGGAGTGTCAGTTGCGGTGACAGCACTGCTTAGGCACTTCCATGTTAGTTATAGCTGTCTATCCTCCACGATGTGGAATATGGGGTCCACCTCCTCTTCCCTAGATATACATTGATTTTCAGGAAAGTCATCCAAACATTAGTCTAGACATCCAAACATAAGTTTATCTTAGTCTCTTCATCGCCTTCCACAGTAAAGTTTCATTAGAATCCCTTCTGCTGAAGCTTTTTCACTGTTTGGAGCAATTACATATCTACCAGCCAAAACAAGAGCACGTGTGTGTGACTGTAGCCTCACGATTAGGGCACTTTCCAGAGAAGAAGACAATGCAGTTTCAACTCTCACATGAGCAAATGCTTAACATCTAATACAAACACTATCATTAAAAGAGGGACTGCAACCCAGGTATCTTCTTTCAAGTGAATGCCCTAAACTGCCAGACCAGAGCCTAATTTTCCTTTGGCCCAGGAAATACTGAAGATACTTTACTGTTCTGGAATTTTTAACAAAGCTTTTCTTTGTAAGAGTTTACAGCCTACTGACTATGCAAGGTGCAAGATGCATGTTCTTCGAATAAAGAGTAGAATAAAAACAGGTACTGATTTAATGTATTAGCCACTCAACTACTGAAAAAAGAGCAGCATTGTCAAATCTTCCAGTTGCCTTTTAAAAGGCCTGATCTCTATGTTCATTTTCAGGTGCCAAGCACGGGGAAAATATTTGTGAAATGAACACTTCTGTTTAGTTCAGTCCTATAAGAGCACTTGAGAAAGGGTCAGGGTTTAAAGTATAACCTACAGCCTTTAATATTGGCTTGCTTTCCAATCATCATATTAGCTCACTTGGTTTCACTTATGAAGTCCTTACTCATGGTTTGCATAAAATATCTAGGTACACTGATGAGACCTGAAGATCCTGATGTCAAAATACAGATTAGACAATACAGAAAATAGAAAATAGCTTTTGTAGAAGTAGATTGTGTTTTAACATTCTGGGATTCATTTCAACAGAAACTACAGATCTCAAAGCCAGCTACCTGACTTTAAGCAAGTCAGTGCTATATTCCTTTATAGTTAATGGAGAGAAATAAGCACATCTAGAAGGGGATTTATCTAATTTACCTTAGATATCTATTTATCTGCATTGACTGTAAAGGGAACTTCAGCTTATTAAAACAGATTTAGGCAAAAATTTTCAGATACTACCTTAGGTAAGATGGAGCCCAGCCTCTGTGTCTAAATTCAGCAAAATTTCTTCAGATCACGTGTGATTCATATTCACAGAAAAATCTTTTTGGGTCACTGTAAACTACAATTTGGTAACTTTAGCAAGAACTGAAGTTGACTGTTGATGATTCAGCCTAAGGCCATTTTATAAACATACTTGTCCTGAGTATATCTTAACCTGGGAACTTCAGCACACTTTCCTCTTCTTCCTCCACAAATCCCACAAATAGAGATTTCAACCTATGAAACAAACAAAAAAACCACTTACCACCCAAAAAACCCCGAAACAACAATGCTGATGATAGATATAGTAGCTCAAGGAAGAATTATTCTGTGGTCCTGCTCTTGAAATTCACAGCTCTTTTATCATTCTTTTTTACTATTCCTTTAGAGTTTGAGAGAGAGATCACTTAAGAGATTCCAGTGATATTGATCCTATATCCACTTAAGTCTTTTATACCTGGATTTTTGCAAAGAAAAATAAAAACCATCTTTTACTTCAGTGACTTCAAAGCCCATATCAAGCCTTTTACTGTAAAAGTAGAGATTTATTTTTTTTTAATCTAGTTTTCTTTGTTTTCCTCAGCCTTTCATAATATTGTTCTAATGTTATATTCTGAAGCAGACTAGTCCTTAAAAATGTTGTCTTCTTTCTGGGACCGCTTCTTTATGTAAATCCTTAATTTTCAACACCAGCTCTTCTTTCTGGAATGCCAAGCCTCCAGTTCTCCCCTTCTAAATAGTCTATGTGCAGAAGCACAATGCATGATCAGCCTCCTGACCGGTGGTTCTATGTCATGTCTCTTTATTAACTGGAGAATTTAGGGTGTTCCACTTTTGTCTAGTCCAGATATTATCAAAATTTACAGCTAGCCTGTACCAGTTGCAGCTAACATATAGCAGGCTTTTAACAGTTAAAACAAATAACAAAATAAAATTTATATAATCATTTTTAAAATCTACATGACATAGTAGCTAACGTACCAAGAAGTTCTTCATGAAATGTTAGTGTATTTCTGCATTTTTAATGTAATTTATTTTTAAATTTTTGGAGAAATAACAGAAAGATTTCTCATTGCTCTTATATGTGATTATATGGTACCTTGCATATATAATATCACAAAATCTTTGTACAAATAATAATTCTATCTTAAAGAAAAGAGGAAGAAATTAAAATTGTACTGTCTTCCAGTTCCAAGATGGCCCACTATAGTAAGATCTCATTTTTATCATATGTATAGTGATCTTTTGGTTTGGTTAACTAAGAAACACTTTCCATTCTGAAACATTATCGGAGCCTTTCTTTGGGGTAGCTTGTATACCTATGTTATTTGTAGGAACTCTGACAGGGGAAAAGTTCTGGCGCCAGGAAAACACCAATGGCCGATGCCAGGAAATCATCTTCAGATTTGACTGGGCAATAAACTACAGAGAAATGCTGCTTTCCTGTTGGGGTTTCCATTATTGCTTTTTGACTGGCAGCATACCAAAGCCACAGACGACCTAAGCATGGAACCCTGCTCCTCCTGCAGCCACATTAACATCCACTGCAGTGAGAAGCACTGGGAGAAAAATTTCAATCCTTTGCTTCCCAGGGCAAAAGTAGTTGTAAGAAAAAGAGATATGCGTGTGATTATAGAGATCTGGGAAGGATATCTAGAAACCTCTTCACTCCTGAAGATTAGGAGGGACATGATGCAGACATAAACAAATAAATGTAATAGGTAGGAAAGCATGAGTTACAGCTCATTACATTGGACAACTGACATGAATGAACATGGATCTTTCTCAACTTGGTTTTCATAGGGCATTTCATATTCCACTGAATTTTCCCAAGCTGCAATTCAAACTGTACTTATGATTTTGTACTAGTTCTCAGAATAAAATTTCTATTTGTGCCACATTTTACAGAAGAGATACTTACTTCCCCAAATCCCTTTTGTAGTGACTGATTTACATTAGATGCCAATTGTTTCCCACCTACTTGTTAGCACAGCTAATCTTATATCTTCAGTAGCAGTGATGGAGGTCAGTGGCAAGTCTCAAATCTGAATTGATGTTGCATACAAAAGAGTGGGGAATTATTACAGTTGAACACAATAAAATCTGTCATGGTTACTAATTCTTACTTATCTGTATTAGCCTGTGATGCTGAGACCCTATGTAGTCATTTATTCATTCAAGAGTTTGTAAAATATCTATGGATAAAGCACATTTATCACTGAAACGACATAGGAATGCTTCTTACATTTTTGGTAATGTCATTATTTTTCTCTATGGTGTTTCATTGAGCTAGCTATAATGAGGCCAAACCCAGTAGTGATTAGCAGTAGGCACTTGGCAGGAAATGAAACATCTGGCCCAGAGGGGAAGAGAACGGTGGCCTCTCCATGACTGCTATTGATCCAGTCCCATTGAGGTCAACGTTTGGGAGCTTTCAAATATTCAAACAGTTTGGATTTATTACATTTGTTTCGAATACATTGTGACCTGAAACAATTTCTGTATTTTAGCTTGTCCCCCCTAAAATTTTTAATTGCAAGGTACAGAGATTTACTTCATGCTGATCTTTTGCAAATTGAAGTCTACCTGTGGAGCAGTGGGACAAATTAGTAGAGCTGGTATTGTAAGATTTCACTGATTTGTATTTTAAAATGGATCTATTACAGAGATCTGAGTTACTTCCACTTTTTTGTAAGGAGAAACTATATCAAATGGCTACTGCAAACTGAAATATTGTTCATTTTCTTTTTTAAAAAGTTGTAAACATCCACAAGCAGTTTTTATGAACCAGTTTTCATAGACTGTTTTGACGATCAGACAGAACATTTAAAGAGATAGCCTGATTCCCAAGGTAAAAAAGTGTAATATTTTTACTCATCTATTCCTTTACACAGTCCAATAATTGTGGATGGCTACAGCATGAATTTCAGAAAGTCAGCCAATTTTGGTTTAGGATATCTAATGATAGGGAATCCACTGCTTATGTTAGTAGTGTAAATTACTAACTTTCAGTTTATTTTTAATGGGCTGGTATCAACATTATGCTTTTTGTCTCTAAGTTATACTGTTTATCCATGTAATGTATGCAAAAAATAGAGGAAAACAGGTGGTAGAAATCCTCCTAATTCAAGCTGATTAGTTTATACCAACTGATAGGCAAATCTGAAACGTTACAAACAGGGTTCATCTGAAGCTATATTGAGAAGATGATATCACGCTGTGCTGCATTATGTTTGATTAAAGCCACTTCTTCAGAAAAAGAATTAAATTAAAAAAGAAAAATAGAAAAGAATGGTATGACTGATTAAAGTTGAAGATAACAAAAGAGAAGGATTTTTTTGTTTTGTTTTGATTGGAATAACAAAAAAAAGTGATGGACATTCATACTATATGTGTTATAGTTGCCTCCTATATTTAACATGACTCCTTATGTTTCTCATCTCCTATTCTGAAATGTTTGAATTGTGGAGTAATTTAATACTCTCTTACATGCAAATGAACGCATAGGGCTTTGTTAGAATGAAAAGGCTGGCTAGGCTGTGGGTGTGACAGGAAGAACAGAGTGTCTAAAAATGATCATGTTAAAACTGCCCTTGGGGGAAATAGCTTGAACTCATTTTAAGCATCAGGGAAGACTGGGATGAAAAGAAGAGCAAATCCCCTTCAGTGTCAAGACAGTGCATGCTCAGTCACATTGTAATTTCAAATGTGCATGTTGGAATGCCAAGCAGTTGGAGTAATTCCGTTTCTTGTCTCAAGCATGTGTGTACTGAGACAGCTACAAATAAGAGATATTAACTGTTAAACTGTTAGATGTATCTTGTTAGTATGTCTGGGAAACACTTGTGATGTCACACAAAAAGCCTATATGGTGATGCTGAGCCACTGAAAACTACTTGTGAAAGATAAAGACATCTCTAACTGCATTGCATCTTGTAACGGTGAAATACATGTATTCAGTTATAGGGAACACTAAAGTTTTAAAAGCGTATGTGGCAAATCAGGAAATGTATCTTTGAGGACTTAAAAAGACATAGTTTTGATTCTGCTAATAATACGTTCAAAGAAGGCTTCACTCAAGTTTATGTATATTCAACATGCAAAACTGCAGCAGCACCCACACATGCGTACACACAAAAGAAGCCTCATGTGGGTCTGAACGCTATATACTGCAAGACATTTATAAAACATGCTTTTGCTTGACTTTCACTGTTAAGCATGATAATAGTACTACAGCATGTTACCCATCAATGATTGAGTCCATGCATTTAATAATGAACGTTTTTCTTCTCGTTCTGTGTTACGATGAGTCATTGTTTTGATGCAAACCTCAGCCAAAAAATTCAAGCACTCTCACCTAAAAAGCAAATTGCTGAGAATCCCTTACAAAGCAGTAAATCAACACAGCTCTTACTGGCTGTGATGATCAAGGCATGCTGAGGATACTGAAAACCTCAGAGGAATGTAGTCTATGAGGAACAGACCAGATATAGTTGCGTTTTAATATGTTATGCACTTTTCTCCTTAGAAAATCTCATTATTGACGTCAACTTGAAACATAAGTTTTAACACAATACTGTCCTTACTTGTTACAGCTATGGCTTACATTGAGTATACTGGATCCTTACTAGTCTTCATTTAATTGTTGTTTAACAAATTTTCTTTTTCTTTAAAAGTCCATCAGTGTTACAAGTCAATAATTATGCTGCAGGAGATGAATAGCTTACTGTGTGTATCAATACAGTGTGTGTATATATATATGTGTATATATATTCATACACATACACACACATATCTTGTTTGGCGAGGTTATTTAAGGAAAACTTCCCCACTTCAGTAATATCTCATCTGATGTCTGAATAGTTTTTATCTCTTTGGCATTATAGATTATTTTTCTGCATGTGGGAAGTGAATCTTTCCTTTCATGTACCTTCAGATCTTGTGTCTTCAAGACAGGGAAGAGGATTTTGGAAGTGGATCTAATATTTTGGAATGTTCTGAAATGTTACAGAAAGATATGATTAGTGGGTTTCTGCAGCAGATCTTATATGTACAGGCACAGCGGGGTCTGCTGGCTCCCCAGGCTGAGTGCTGGTGCTGTCCCAAAAGTGGGATTGTTTACCCGGTGTGCAGTATGCCAATATGCAAACAGAGCAGAGGTCTTTTATTTATTTCATGTCTGTGCAGAGATGGGTGCTAGGTGGTAATTCCACAAAGCTAGCACACTGCACACAATCTATAACATATTTATCTTGTTACAGGATTAGAAAAACCCACCTAAATTTACGTTAATTGATTATTAATTACCACATAATCTACTATTGGTCAAGCACATTTATGCTCCTTGAGGGTGTGTGGGGGTAATTTGCATAGTCCTTTAATTGGGTGGGTGGTTGCAAACTCCCCCAGCCACCTTTCCCTTTCCCTTAGTTACTGCCAATTTTTGTTGACTTCAGGCCTCTCTGGCAATCGCCCAGTTCTCCACGCCTTTTGGGGCAGGATGTTTCCTTTTTATCAGTTTTTCAGCTCTTTTTCAAAGGTATAGTTGTTAGCAAAGCAAGGTAGCGCATTTAACCATAAATTAAACAGTGTCTAAGCACTAACCCAAACACATTTCTGTGCCTCTAAAGTGGAAAATTCTACTTTATAGATATCACTGGTAGCAACAGGTGCTCCCCAGGGGTCCATCAGGGCAGGGCCAGGCAGCCAGGGCCCGTCCCACCACCCCAGCCAGGAGCAGGGCAGCCGGGGGGCACCAGGGCAGCCCCAGCCCCAGGCATCGGGCACCTCCATGGGGATGGGAACAGGCTGAGGCCGGGCCAGGACATGGACCATGGCTGGGCAGGGCAGGGTGGTGGGAAGCTGGAGACCAGCCCTGCTGCGGCATTGCTGGGACAGGGGCTGACGGCCCCGGGGGGCTGATGTGGGGTCCTGGGCTGTAGGTAGGATGAGGGGAGGCCTGGGGAGGTGGTGGGGGGCAGGCCACAATAGTCAGGACTGGTGGTGCCCTTAGGGACCCCAGAGTACAGCTACAGAAGAAGCAGCAATTCACAGCTATAGGATTTAGTCCTGAAAATTCTTACGGCTTCCTTGCTGGGATTACACATGCCTCACAGATAACTTCTGCTGAGATGCAGGCCAACAGTTTCCAGAAATGAAATACATATTGATCTGAAAGAGCAGTGAAAACACTCTCATTTGTTTGACTTGCCAGAGGCTGTATAAATGTCCTGAGTCACTGCTTATGTACCCTGAATATCATCTCTGTCTGCCTAAAAAGCCTGTTAGTATCATAACTATTTTATGAAAAGGTAAACATTGCATTTGGAAATCTATAGGTTACCGGCATACTGTGCTGCCAGGCAGTTGTTCGCCCTGTCGGACTGTGCGAAGGGCTTGGGGCAGAGCGGCAAGCTGTCTTCCCCCCAGGCAGGGATCAGCCTTCTGTCTGCAGGGGTCGGAGGCTCGTCCTAAATGGCTAGTTAGCATGACATCAGCATCTGGAGTGTACATGTTCAGTAGCATGATCACAGGCTCTTCAATGCCAGTTGCCCTCAGTGCCAAAGAATGGCCTAGGCTGCTTCGATTTACTGGTAGGAATGTAGCTATACAGTCTATGAAGCATATTTATCTCCCTTGCTTTATACTATGACCTCTTATTCCCTTCATATAAATGAAACCCATCAAACATTTAGCATTTTTGAGTGTTAATGAAGTTAAAATTGGTCAACTTTAAGATTTTGTGTTATGTTCAAGTGGCATTGTATAGTGCTTTGCCTATTTGAGGCAGAAGAGGTAGGCTCTGTCTTTGAAACTGCAGTGTAGTTGTTAAAGTGCTGCTAAAAATGTCCAGGAACATGACTCTTCTTTGCTGTAAGACAAGAAATGAAGGATATTTTTAATCAGCATGAATTAGTTTCCGTTATGTTTTCATTTGAGAAAATATGTACCTGCTGCACACACCAGGTTGTTCAGTCTAAACTTTAAAGACTTAATAGCGGCTCACCCTGTGGGCTGCTTAATGTTAGAATTTGTAAATTGTTCATTTAGTGTGGTTTGAATATGCACATGCACTGAACACGACAGGAAAAATCACAGATCTATTTAACTATGGAAAATGTATTTTTAAATTTACAAAGTTAAAATAAGTAGTCAAACATACAGCCTGACTCTTCTGTTTTCCAAGTTGCTTAAACCTGTGCTTAGGAGACAAATTGGGTTTATTAACTTAAGGTACAGTGTAAAAAATCTCACTTAATCAGTTGAGCTAAATTAGGAATGACATATATAATAATGTTAGAAGTTTCCCCATGCATGTTGCTTTCGAATGAGGTACTGTGAACACTAATCACAAATGTGTACAAAATGGAATAATCGCATTAAGGAATCAGTATACCATAACGTGGTATCTTCTTATTTGAATGCATGGTGAACAACAGACACAGTAAAATATACTGCAGCTGCCTGATAAATAATTTTACCTCTCTTAGCAATTATTATGCACAGGAATACAACAGAACTGTCTATCAGTGCTGAAATCTCTTCACAATTTGTATAAGAATGAATACAAATCAATAGTTCTGTTGTATCCTATGAGTAACCAAGATGGATGAGAACATAGTGACAGTCTGTCTAGGCAACACAAGACAAATGTCTTCAGTGTGTAACAGGATACATATCACAATGTTTTCCTTTGTGGAGTTAATCAAGTACATTTCTTTATTGAGCTCTGTAATGTTATACATGTTTTTGACGAACTATTTCAACATGCTGTTAGTTTTTCTATCACTATAATTTCATTCAAAACATTGAAGATGTTTATTTTATCATTATCTTAAATTGTTGAGTCATTTACTTCTAAATATGTCTTTTCTTCAGAAAACCTTTCCTTCACACTAATAACAAAATTGAATTGTTTCAGAGCATGTATTCAAATTCAGAAAATATAAATGTCTCCAAGAATGTTAGATTGTAAACAGTAGATATTTTTAGTTTTAGGCTTGCTACAGTGAAATCAAGTAGTATTCAGCCTCCTAACGTGCTGACCTACGGAGGTAATTCTGAAGAGCATAGACACATGTCAGCCCCAATGCTTTCTTCCCTTTTTGAAGCCCCAAGTATGAGAACCAGCCAAGCATCTTAATTATACAGGAATAATCAATTGCGCAGATAAAAGCTGAGGAAACAATTTTGTTTTCTTCAGAGCAGTTTTGGGAGTCATATTGTACCCTGAGCTGAAGCTGATGTCATGCTTTCCCAGAAGGGGTAATCAGGAGATAAGCGGGAGGGTGGGCAGCGGGCTAGCTGCCAACAATGCCTTTGCTGTAGTCCATAAAAGTTTGCTTGCTCAGTTTAGGCCTTGGGTGGACTGTGGTGTGCTGTACTTTGATAAAGACATGCTTTAATTGAAGAATCTAGAAAGTACTGTGATTTGTAAAACATGATTTCTGGGGAAAACAAAGTGAGTGGAAATTTTTAAGTCTAGGAAACAAGACTTGGGGAGGGAATAACTTATCGGCCTTGTTTGTGGAGAGCAATACCAGAACTAATGGACTCAAAATTTTCATTACAAAGATTTTAATTTGAAATTTTAAAAAGGAATGGTATTGGGTGCAGGTGCCCATGTTTTGCTAGCGGGGTGCTGCAGGGCAGCCCCTGTGAGGAGAGGCCGGGGCTGCCCCATGCTGGACACAGCCAGTTCCAGCTGGCTCCAACCCATCCACCGCAGGGCACAGCCAAGCCCTGAAGCCAAGGTGGGGGTGTCTCGGGGAAAAGGTATTTAAAAAGGGGCAAAACCACCCCCCAGGCAGAGGAGGAGCAAAGAAGAGTGAGAAACAGCAGAGGGAACAACAAAGTCAGAGGAGGAAGGGGAGGAGGTGCTCCAGGCACCAGACCAGAGATTCCCCTGCAGCCCTGGGAAGAGCCCACACTGGAGCAGGTGGTTGTCTCCTGAAGGAACTGCAGCTTGCGGAGAGCCCACGCCTGAGCAGTGGAAACGTGGGAGGAGGAAGAAGTGGTGGAGAGAAACCACTATGTACCGACCATAACCCCCCATCCCCCTGCGCTGCTTGGCAGGGTGGGGGTTGTACAGGAGTCTGGAATGAAGGAGCGAAGTTGAGCCTTGGAAAAGGGCAAGGGAACGTGTTGTTATAATGTGTGTCATTTTGTTTCTCAATACCCAAATCTGTTTTAATTGGTAATCAAATAAATTAATTTTGCCCAAGTCAAGTCTATTTTGCCCGTGACATGAATTGGTAAGTGATCGCCCTGTCTTATCTCAACCCATGTCCTTTTTCGTCCTATTTTCTTCCTCCATCCTGAGTGAGTGAGCAGCTGGGTGGGCATTTTGCTGTTATGCAAGGCTAACCCAGCACAAGAACAAGTGAAAATGGTGAAAGAGAATGCCCAAGGAGGCTTTGGCAATCTCATTTAAGATCTTTAAAAGAAGATTAGACCAACATCTACCAGAATGGGCTAGGTAGAGTTAATCCTCTTTCACAGGAGGACAAACTAAACAATGTCTCACAATTCTGTATGTTACTTTGCTATGATTTGGTAGGAATGAAACACTCAAAAAATAGATAAAAAAATATTTTTAGAATTTTTTTGACCAAGGCAAAGATTCATTTTTTTCTGTATGGAGTATACTATAGATCACTTTAGAAAAGACAGCTAAGCTAAACAGCAGCAGTTCCATAAAATGTGAAGAAGGTGAAACTGAAATCAGTCATAGTGAAGTACAGCATAGAAGTATACAGAAACACTATCGTTTTGCATTCATCATCTTATTTCTTTAAATACCAAGAGGTTGCTGACCAAATAAACAAAAACCCTAAAACTTAGAATAATGTTGTTTCAGCAAATGTCCTGCTACCCTGCAATTTTATCTTTCCTATATAGTTTAAGAAAGTTAAACTAAAAAATGGAAGGACTACTGGAATAATGATAGGAATAGAGAATCCACCTGCAGAAAATAACCAAAAATCCTGGCTTGTTCAATTTAACATGACAGCTGAAAGAGCTTACTAAGCTGATCACTCTTAATAAATAACATATTTGGTTAAACATAAGGATAAAAATGAGTCATTAAAATAAAATACAGCGTTAGTCTAGGAACTAGACAACAGTAAGTCAAGAAAAAGAGTATTAATGATACATTCCATTTGTGCTGGAAATGAGAAGAAAAGTTTTAATCATTAAGAGTGACAATATCCAAATACCTCAATGTAGCCTAGAACAGGTCCTGTGGCCTGTGTCCATAAGACTTAAATTGATTTGCTTTACTCAGATATTTGGAATAATTTACAATCAAAACATCAGCAGATACAAAATATCCATCTCTGCAATGCTAGTCAGAAATACTGCGAATCACATTTTTAAAACAAGTATGCAAAATTGGAAATTTGATATGCACAGTACATAGAAGCAGAGGAAGTTCTGTTTCATAGATTCTGAAGAAAGACACCATGTCTGGTTTGTTGTCTACTGAGACATTATGACCCAGTATAAAAGAGAAACATTGTCCATTAAGAAGATGAAATATACCTACTACATTTCTTTCAATTATTACTTTGATTTAAATATTTATAAAGCTGGAAATTCTCCTGCATGAATCAGATGTAAATCATCAGTCATAGTTTAGCTGGAGAATAGATCTTTAAGATACATTTTTTTATAAAGCAAGTTGAATGTTAAGCAAAACTTTTAGTAATCATTCTTTACTTTCTGTTTTGTCAGCTGTTTATGGCTGAACAGAAAAAGATGTAAAGTGCAACTGTAAATAAAAATAATGTAATAACTTTGGGTGAAATAAATCTCAGAAAGAATCTCTTTTTTTTTTTTTTAATGAAAAAATAACAAATCCACCTGAACCCACAAGTCGATTTCAGAAGAACTTGACTTGACTGTCTTTCATGTACACACAATTGCAAACTGGTTGATAATGGTCTAATTCCAAAGAACTCTATCAGTTCATCAGTTGGGGACAATGTAACCTAAATTTGTTAAATTCAAATCATACAAATCTATTTGCATAGTTTAATCAAGCGATAATCTTTCCAGATTAGTAGCTTTTCCAAGATGGTTGCTGAAATGAAGATGTTCTTGTAAATATGATTCCAACCATACAGTCAGGCTTTAAAAAGTCGTATACAATTTGCTTCTCTGATTTAGAAGGCAAAAAAATTCCTTTACTTTGGAATAATTATGCTGTTATTTTTGCTGACCCAGAAGAGGCTGTTAAGTATACCAGAAATGCTTGTGATGGTATTTCATGAAACAGCCTTGACGCTGAGGTAGATCTAATACTGGCTACCTTGTGTTCCTTTTTGGAATGTAACATTGCTATTTCTGTCATAATCAAGAAAAAGCTGAAGGTTAAAAACTGGTGATAAGGGAGCACCGTTATTAATGAGCATTTTCTATGTGTCATGGAAGCTTTCATTAGCTCTGTCAGAAAATTGCAGGAATATGCTTACTATCTGCATGTTTCTAAAAGTCAGCTGATCCCAATGTATGAGTCGGTGAATTCTTCTAGGCCAAATGACGTGAAACTGACTTTAGCAAGTTTCTGCCAGGCAAAGTCTTTCTATTTCAACAAGGAATATGGAGATGATCTCTATGATGTGAACTGTGGTGTATCCAGTAAATTACAGATTTGCATCTTATGCCATGGACATTCAGTAGATGACTGGATCAACAGCATCTAAAGCATCACATCCAAAGGTGCATCTGTAAGATAGGTCAGATGAATTACTTCTTGTTACATAGTTTTCCAATTATAATGAGATCTTAGGGCCCTACATAACATCATTTAATCAAGGGAAGATAATGAGCTATTTATTAATGGTACACTTACACAATGAATATATATTTTGATTCCTAATATGTGTTAAAGATCTCTTCTTATCAACAGATATGCCTAGCTCGAGTGCTGTAACACGAAAATGTATGGGTGGTATTATCATTAAGAACATAATTATTATTACTATATTACCATTACAGATTATCAAAGGTTATAATTTATAAACAAAATCTGCATAAATGGTTTTTAAAAAGCATCATTAGAATTTGCTACCTCATGTGGTAGCACTGGCTTAAATATCTAACTCTTGATTCATAGATTACCAGTGTGAAATAAAAGGTCTTATGAGGGAAAATACTGAGCAGCATTGTCTCAGCAGAAAAGAGGAAGACCAGCAATGCATATCTAACTGTAGTCCACTTGAAAATTAAAGATTGATTAATGACCTTTAAGATCAGAAGGGATCAGTATTACCACTTTTTTTTTTTTTTTTTAGAGTAAGAATTAAGTGCTTGTGTTTGTGTGCTACACATTTCCACCCAAGAGATTTCTAAGGAACGTAATAGCCTTTTATTCATTTCTTATTTACAGAATTCTAATTCAAAATTATGATAACATTGTGTTACATTTTGCAAGAGATAGTGGAATGAAATTGGGAGGGGAGAACAAATGACTTAGAAGATTGCTAGTGCTATACTTTGCCATTTACTTCCCTTTTAGTTTGAGTGGCCAAGACATTGCTGTGAAGGGATTTATTCCCTTGAAGGGAATAAATAACTTGCATTGTAAACTCCCCCAGTGCAGAATATCCCACAGATCCTTAGGTATTCACCAACACATTTCCCGAAATCATCGAGTCAACAGAGAATATGGGTGGAAATCATGGGTTTCTGTGTCTGGAAGGGCAGGAATAGAAGGAGTTCAAGCATCATGACAAATGTGTAGTGGTTGAGTTAGAAACTGGTCACTGTTGAATTGACATCTAATGACAAATTCATGGAGTACTATTAGCCATTAATAAGACAGATTTATTGTAGGAAGAAGAGGCAGTGCAGTCACACAGAAAGAAAATGGCTTATAAGGAAAGAGAAATTTTATCTCCCAACTTTTAACTTCTTGAAAGGCTTCAAAGCATTCAGATACAGCCATCAAAAGCTTTATAATGTGGAAAAATTGGATTTCCTGATTTTCAAATTAATTTATTATATTTTTAAAGGTTTAGAAGCTATTTATTAAAGGTCACTTTCTGTGCTGAGTAGGTTTTGTTGGATTCACAGGAAAAATACTGGAAACAAGTAGCTCTCTGGAAATGTAAAATGAAATTTCTCTGTAATCTCCAAGCACATGTTTCTTAGACTCTAAGTGGCTGTGTCATTCTATAAAATAAAGCATTTGACATATTAGACATCAAAATTCAGCAGTATTCGCAAACTTCATGGGTATTTCCTAATATAGTCATATGACTACTTGACTTGCATAGTGTGAGAGTGAGTTTCAGTGACATCTTGTACAATTAAAGCAAATGCAAATGTATGAATGCATCCATTTATGGTTTGAGAAACAGTCTTTAAAAGTATGAGATGGTCATACACACATACACATCTCCCATTCGCAACTGAAAATCATGGGAAGATGCTTAAAAGAGCAGTGATGGAAATAGTGATTTGCAACAAATCTCTGGTTTTGTTGCACATAAATCAACAACTGCAAAAAAGTAGCTTTTAGCTATCCCTTCAGAAGACCTCTCTGTGCCATTGAAGAGAATCTGTCTGTTTAAGTCTTTTAATATCCCCAAACTGTAGACATAAGGATGATTTCTTGGAAGCCTCAAAAAACATTCTGAGGTGGAGTACCATTAAGAGTCACTTAGGTCTCATCGGCTCAAGTGGAGTGGAAGTCCTATTGCTCCCACAATTTTGCTTCTCCTTGGCAAGATGTGTACGTTCATTGGGGAACTCTCCATCAGGCATCATTCACAGTCTCTGTACATCTTATTTGAATCAATTCCTTAATAACTTTGGGGTTTTCTATTTAATTTTTTTCTTTGCCTGCTTTTCTTAGTATTTTTTTTTTTGTAATTAAATTGAAAAATCAATAGAAAGAAAATGTGATTTCTGGTTAGCATAAGTGCTAACATATAATTTATTTTAAGGTCTTCAGATGTGCTTCATATCACTTACCTTTACTACTTTACAGTTTAAAGATCCGAGTCCAACCTAATAATCCTCAAGGTTAATCTTTATGAATTAAATCCAAGAAAAGGACTTTAAATGGCATTTAAATGAAAGTTTTTTCATAAATACAGAATGCTTGCTGCTTTAATTTCATGTGTCTCAGGTTTTGAATATCAAGTTTGAATTGAAAGACAGCTGTGAGTTCTGCTTCTGCACAGCTCAGCACCTAAACCCATTTAAGATTCAGAAAACAGATCTGCTCTACTTAGTAGGTTTTCTCAGAGCCTGCTTAACACAATTCACAGGAGTGGATTCTGTACTCTATGGCAACATCCCAGTTTTTAAAAATGTAATAATTTAGTGGCTAACACACATCTAAAGGAGGCTCAGCCTTATGAAAGCATTCAATGTATGTCTGCTATTTCTTAGTGATGTACCTTGAAACTAGTCTGTAAGCTGTTCTGTTGGAAAGGAAATTGTTCACCACTGCTGAAATTTGGCTGAATATGTAGCAAGGAATTCAGATTTACTGGAGAAGGAGAGAAAGTGAAAGGAGGTATGGCTGAAGTCCATTAACAAAAGATCGTGTCTGAGAGATAAGACCCTAGGTCACATCTTTTCCTAAGAATGTTTTAAGCAAAATACAGAAGTAGGACTGGAAACAGAGCAGAGATTTCTCAGGTAATATATCCATTACACTATAAACTGGTGTTCTCATTTCTGTTCTCACACTAGCCGTTGAAGAAGAAATTTCATAGGATAACACTATTTGGAAATGTCTGGTTTTCCTGTGGTTCACATAAGACACCAATAGTCATATTCCATGTTCCTGTTTTCCATATTCCACGCAGGAGGTCAGAGGCAGACAGAAAAAGGCAGTAAGCACTGTAATTCTTCACATTGAAATGTCTAGCAGACAAGCACCCAGAATCAGAAATGGGACTTGAATTCTCAGCTGGGAAATGTCACTTTCCCAGGAAATTTGAGAAGCCATCAAGCAGCTCTCTGGAAATAAAAATGTTCTCAAACTTAATCTTAAAATTGTTGCCTTGCACTCTCACCCCAGAAGAGGGTCTCCAGACTGAGAATTTAAGAGATTAGGCAAGAAAGATAGGCTGCTGATTGCCCTGCAGCCCAATGGTTCATGTTGCTGATTCCATGTCATTTTGACAGAGTTGCATTACATAGAATTAGCAGCCAACAAATAGTGTGGCTATTGGGACACACCATGGAAAAGAGGAATTGTAGACTCACATTGAAACAGTTCTAGAACTAAATTCAGTAATTTTCTAAGTAAGTGGAAGTGTTTCAATGCCTAGATTATTATGCCAAACCTTAGGCATCATTGAATGAATTTTCACTGAAAAGTAAGTTGTACTGTGTGTAAGACTCAAAGCTGTTACCTAATTATACTCAGAACATGTCTACCAACCCCCTTAGATACACGAAGACCCAGAGTTTATGAATCTCAGATGGCCTTAGGGGGCAGATGGGAAGAAAAACTTACACCCTTGGTATACATGGAACAGAGTTTTAAATGTCTGAGGAAGTTTCTTGAGAAATATAGGCATTAGGTACATTTAGATACTATTTTGGATTTTACTCCAGGTGCAGAAGTGGTGGCTATGTCCTAAAGTGGATTTAGCTTTATGTCTGCTTTATGAGTGGCACGTTCTACAGAAGATAGAACAAATTGTGTATAACCTAAAGATCCCAGTGTTGTAGAAGGTATAAATGAATACATAATTATTAACTATTTTCTTGGCTGGGATCCATCTACATTTAGATGTCTGTAGTGTTTGGATCCTATTCTGTATATGAAAGTGGCATCCATGATTCAGTGAACTCACTGATGGGAATAATTATGTTGAATCAGAGACTTGTTGACTATGCTGTCAGTTAAACTCAATTTATATTGTTAATTATACCATTATAAATTTTACTGTCTATAATACCTGCCAATATTGTTTCATGCTTACCAATGGAAGACACTAAAATAACTCTTAATATCCTCCAAAATAAAACACTGAATGGTGGAAAAACTATTTTGTGTAGAGTTATCATTCTGGCCAGTGCTTATTTCCCAATTAGTTTATTCACTTGCTCTTTTGCTTTATTTAATCCTGACTCCTCGCCTTTATAGTTTTACTTTGCATAAAATGAGTCCACTTCAGCTGCTTTACTTACATCCCTCAAATGAGCTTGAAATCCCTGCATAAATAGAGTCTTATACCAAATACATCACCTTGCTGGCATTTGTATGCTTGAAACAGTAATCTTTCAAACATACTTAATTTATGCTAAAGAAATCCAAGTGATGTTTTCTTGTAATCAGTAGTAAAACTCAGAACCTGGAGGGACATTGTCATAGTTTTACTACATAGAACATTTATATGATGCTCCTAAGTACTGGTCACTTAATTTTTACATTAAATTTACATTTACAGAACATTACATTCTGATGCATTCAACTGAATGCCTTCTCGTTTTTTCAAAAGATTATTTCTAAAAGTAATTGTTTGATACAAAAGAGTGAATACTGATATGTTACCATGGTTTTGACTGTTACAAATCAATATGAATATACTCCTACAATTCAAGTAGGAATACAGATAGTAGTCATATTATACTCCCAGGTGGGTCACAAAATCAGGATTAATCTGTTCCCTGCAAGATTAACTTCACACAGTGAACTGCCTGCTTTGAATTAGTTTATGAATCAAAGATTTACCATCTTCTCCCAAGCTTTTTGCACAATACAGGAAACCTCATCACAACTCTTGACATTAGTTGTGAACAGAACAGAAAAAGAAGGAAGAAAGGTTCTATTCTTTCAATAAGAAATTAAAAAATGAATCTTATTTTTAGTACTGAATTAATGCACATTAAGAATATTGAATTTTGAATTTTGTTTAACAATAAATATGAGACTTGACTGAATTAAATTTTCACGCTACTACTCAGTAACAGAAGTCCAAACCTAAAATACGATTTTTTTTTAGCTAAATAGGGTAATAGAGGTATCAAATATCTGATGTTTTGCATCAATGAATTGACGTACACGAGAGACACCTGTGATGCTACATATTTTTGGTTCATCTGTGGCAAAAGGGTGATGTTCTAATGCCTCTGAGATAAAAAGCACATGTCAAGCTCATTTCCTATGCTGACATTTTGAGACACAACCAGAAGAAAATTCCATTTTCAACTGAAGTCAGTGACAAAACTTCCACTGTCAGGTTTTCATGCTTCACATTTAAGTGTCTGGGCTACTCTTAGTCACATAAGGAAGACTATTTTCAGCAACATTTTCTCAATATTATAATTTCCTGTTTCCTCAAGTCTAGTAAATATTTCAGAAATATAAAGAGGATTTCAGCATAAAATTTTATGTCCCAGACTGGTCTAGCTGGAACTTTAACACATTCCTGCTAGTGACTTGAATGATGAATTACTTCACAACACCTTTCTGATTCTCTGTGAAAGAATGACTGACAGTGGTGCAGAATCTAGCAGAGATGCAACAGGCTGATGACATCAATTTTCATATCTAGACTGTGACAGTAGCCTTATTCTTCCTCTAGAAAAAGATGGAAATTGCACAAACATGGAAATAGGTGTGGCAGCAAATGGAAAACGTGGAAGCTGTATCATGTTCAACAGATGTTTTTCTTATGATGATGAGAAAGACAAAGGGTAGAAGGTTTGGCCTGGCCAATCTGTAGCCAATATGGAGAAAAGATAAAATATCCATCAATATAAACAAACAAGCAAATAAAATGTCTGCTTTAGCTATAAGTAGCTGTATATATAACTGTACTCTTTGCAGGCTACAGGGTGTTGCTTGTGGGCTGCTGCTAATATAACAGAGACAAAAAGATGAGAAAAGTGTCAGTATGAAAGAAAGCTTCTGCCCTAAAGAGTTTCAGCCCTTTGGATGTCAGTGGATAAAGAACAGCCATCTGCAAATAAACAACCTAGTAAACAAGGCAGCAGACTCGTGTCAGAATTGTTTAGGTTAAACAGTAGAATAGGGAGATAAATATCCAAAACTTTTACACAGTAAAGAAAGACCTAAAAATTATTAATTTGCAGATAACTTTATACCAACAATTTGGCTCTTGCCTTATTTTTCTCAAATGCCCCCGTCTTCTAATCATCCATCCTAGAAAACCCTACGTTACATCTGTGATTTGTAGAGAACCAATTATTTTTTTTTCTCCAGAAATAATCTTTGTAGCTGACCTTGACAATCATTAACCAGAGAAGAAAGGAAGGAAAGAAGAACTGCTGTTTTAATTTATCAGTCTGTTTTAAAAATATTGCCTCATTAAATATTGTCTTATTATTTTCTTTTTGGTTTTTTTTTTTTTTTTTCCCTACAAATTCTCTGTATCTTGTGGACATTTTCCTAGTATGCTGAATGCAGTGTCCTCCAAATTGTTTTGCCAGACAATCAAAGAGAGTTCCTATCTGTTTGTTCCAGACTGGGATGCTTCTGAATCCATACTATATAAGAGAATGTATTCATAATTTTTTTTTTTCCTAAAAATTTCAATCCACTTTTTGAAAAGTTGGGGGGGGGGGGGGGGGAAGAAAGTCCAGAGCTTTTTTTTTTTTTTTTTTACATCTTTGGTCTCAGTAATTTCTTAGGCTGGTGCCAGTTATTTTAAAAATCAAAACTTATGGAGCTTTGGAGTTTTACAAGAAAATTTATTACTTTAATATTACACTCCTGGACTGTATCTGGAAGCTAAAATTTAACTGCTGTAAATACTTGGTTCAAAAGGATGCGTAATTAACCTTAACTCTTTTAATAATATTCTGTTATGTTTTGACAATCAAACAGTAAAACTTCAGCATGAACAACTCCTGTTTTTATTGAAATCAACAGACAGAAACCATAAATAATTGTTACATGCCCTGCTGGTAATACCAATTAGCTACCATCATACAGAAACTACTGTAAACAAGTACAGCGTATTGTACCAGGGATTCAGAGGTTTGAGCTACAAACAAAATACACAAGTTTGAATGAATCACACATCACATAAACCCCAAAGAGCATCTCAAAACCAGATTAAACTAAAATGAAAGCATGAGATGGCAAGTGTGCTGAAAAATATGTTCCACTTTTACATGTTTTCTCTACCTCTTGTTCTTGCAAGGAAAGTGAAAGATGGTCTAGATGTCAGGCCATCATGATGCTCAGTGCCTAGGAAATCTGGCTGTTTTCCTCTTCTAATTTTCAGCTGGCAAGCAAATCCGTTTCCTTGCACCTACACAGCACAGGACATCGCCCAGTGAGGATAACTGTTCTAACATGGAGTGTGTTAGCATAGGTTGTAGATGCTTCGCCTAAATTAATACACTGTGCTTCTCAGTAGGGTTTTGTAGCCTCAGTTAGAGCATCTTTTCAGCAGAGTTCAGCTCTTCCCTGTTCCCCAGGCTACCTTTGGTACCACCAGCACTGCACTGTGCCATGCAGATAAACTGCTCCAGGGTCTACAATAATGGACAAGCCTTCCCTAGTGCCCAAGTTGCTGAATACTTGAAGTAGACAGTTCTTCATGCCTCCCGATGGGGCTTTTCTGCCCTTTCTACTACTTTCCTAGTACTTTCAAGGAATCCTTCAATCCTGCAGTTGTATACTATGCAATAGAAATGAGCCAGCTATTCATAAAATACAGAAGCCTCCACTGGACCTTTATTTTTTTCACCAAAAGTCTGAGGAAAGCACTATAGTGAGACAAAATGTTGTATTTAGCAAAAACTCAAAACAAACAATAAAAAAGCACCACAGCCTAAGATAAGAAACAGAATAGACATTTTTAAGCATTTAAAACTTTATAAATCAATATTTATTTTGACAAAAATTCAGGAAGGCAGCACCATGAAATTAAGTTAATTAATTATTCCCAAGCCAGTAATGGCCTTTCAAGCATATAAATATTTTCCAGCTAATAGACACAGAGGAACAGTTTCTCTGGGGCTGGCAGCTAATTCAGACTTGTTTTTATCTCTTCACTGGTATTTTCTTTGAGCATATTTGGCCACCCTTCACTGCATTTGCACATTAGTGTGCGGCAATGGAATTACGAGGCTGAGAGCCATAATCATCCCTGCTCTGGTGTGGGCTCAGGGACAGCTCACAGATCTTCTCATCCCCTGTGGAGTGGGGTTCTCACCACAGTTTAGAGGCTTTGAGATGCCTCAAACATCGGCAGCAGCTCTCCTTCTGGCACCTTTCTGCTCTTTTTTGTTCCCAGGGCATCCCTCTAGCCGGACTCACTGAGCAGGCAGCAGTGGCATCAAGCTGCTTTCCTGACTTTTGCTGGAAGCAGTGCTTATGTGAGGAGGGTCACATCTCCCAACAAGCCGATGAAAAGGAATCGTCTGATGAGACTACAGAAGCCCTGAGATGTCCAGAATAAAAAAAAAAAAAAAAAAAAAAAAAGAAAGAAAAAGATTTCTTTGTGAACAGTAAAATGCTTTGCTAGAGTGGCTACCTTCAAATCATGCAGTGCAGTCACTTCTACATGTAGTTGAAACCTCTTGTTTCTGTTTGCTTAGTTTGACAGACTTTGTCAAAAATGTTCTACTCCAAAATGAAGGGCTGTTTAACACATTTCCAAATAGAAAAGAGAAATGTCAAAAATATTTCAGCTATTTATTTATTGTGGTTTTTTTCCCCCATTTAGATCCCAAAACTACAAAGCATTTATGCGTGAGGTTAACATTAAATGTTACACATGTGATTAAACGCTATGCTGAACTAAGTCCTGGCTCTGCTCTTTTCCAAGAACTCTTGCCCAAACTGAGGTTTATGTGTAAGCAGTTTCTTAGCTTTTTGTAGCTGTTATCATTATTGTGGAAAGTAATTATATCATGTTTGCTCAAGCTCTGTTGTGTTGATTTTTTAAATAAAAAAAAGTTTTCATTGCAATTTAGTGACTTGGAGCCTGATTTTTTTCCTCCATTATACTGATGCAATACCATGAAACAATAGAATAATTAAATCTATCGGCACATAAAAGGTAGGAGTGCCCTTCCAAGCCTCAGCACAGCTCTGCATTGTTCGCCAGCTCAGTCAGCAACCACACGCATTTATGTTTGGTGTCTGTGAACATGAAGCCCAGAAGCACGCTGGAGAAGGAAAGAGCAGTGCACATTTGCCCTATCTCAGATCTGGCACATGACAGGGTTGTAGGAACCACTGGATCTAGATGCAGTTTCTCTGGTGGGTCTCACCTATGTGGCTAGACACCTACCAGTACTCAAGATCTCTAGTTTAAGGCCAGCAGAAGTTTGTACATGCACCCTGCTGAAGTCTCCTTCACTGCAGTTTGGACAGATGCTGAAAGACAGGATGACCATAAGAAGGACCAAGACTAATTTGTATTCAGTCAAGAAATTCTCATTCTTGAGAACTGAAAAATACTCATTGAATTGATGAAATACTCATCATCGTAAATCCTAAATATGAAATTTGTGACTCAGACAACAGACATTGCATTGGCTAGGTTACAATTGTGTATTCAAAACCATATTTTATTTAAATTCAACATTATGACTGTGAAATAAATTCCTCCATTGTGTTTTACCAAGCTTCACAGGAAAACACAACTCTAAAATGTTATGAGGCATTAGCAAGAAGGATTTTAGCAAAATTTTAAGAGTATGAGCTGCTAGAATTAGGCCTATATTGGGAAGGTGATTTCAACTGCATTTCTGCGTTAATTACTATCACCTCAAAACAAAGTTTGTGGCTTAGCTATCTCTTACTTAGATTTTTGTTTTATTATGTCTGTCTACAGTTTCAAAAAACTGTATTTTAATCTGGCCCTGAACATTTCTCTGGAATTCAGTGCGCCTATGCATGAAGAAAGCGTTTACAGGATCAAACATCTCTTCTGTAAAAAGTTGGCTCTGTTTTTTAATGGCATAGGACTGAAACTAAATCCACATTAATAAAATGTTACACAATGTAGAACATAATAATGAGTCATTTTCATAGTTTTGCTTGCAAGAATAGATTAGAGTAATTGTAAAATAATTTGCACATTCACACAGAAATGCTACCTTTGTTTATACAACAATGTGATTTTAATTCTTTGGGGGTTTTTTGACTGTATTTGTGATACAAATATACTTTAATCTGTTTTTTATCCTTCTTGAACAAAATACTTTTTAAAAAGATTACCTTTTGTCGTCACTTATATTAACATCTGTAAATGTTCAATGGTTAATGAATTCTTCTAGCTGACTTCCCGTTTGTGTTTTCTTTACTGTCTGTCCTTAGTTTTTGTTCAATAAGTCCTGATTAGCAATTTTATGTCTTATTTATGTACTTTTCATCTTAGAAAATTCATATTTCATACTATGTGAGGGCATCTGTGCAACAAAAATAGAATGTACCTCCTTTTATTTCTATTTCTCAGAAAAATAACTTATTCTGATCCAGCAAATCCTACTGAGAACTGAAGTCTTTCCCATACTATGCAGGTCTACTCTGAGATTACTGTATCACAAATAGAGATTTAATTGACTCCATTACAGGGCCCTTGTTTTCTCCAGATTTTCTTAAAAAACCCATTAAAGTTGATATTATTGTAGCAATGAACTGTTGTACCTCTGGTGCAATTTATAGACCACACAACTCCAAAATCTAGTAAAACAATTTTTTATTTTTTTTTTTTTTAAATATAACTCTCTTGGAGGCTTTACTTTTGCTGAAGTAGTTATTTAGTTGTGCATTCTGGAATGGCTGTTCAACAGGTGTGTGCACTCATACAAGTTAAAGTTAATGAATTTGGGACATGATGACAGGTCATCATACACTCTGAGTGTAGCCAATTGTAACTTGAGAATTTATTGTGCATTTTGAGTCTCAGAAAATGACTTTTTTTTTGCTAGAGAACATAACCACCTCTTTCTTCAAAGATACTCTTCCTAACAGTGTTTGATTTTTCATTTTACTAATCACAGATCAGCATTGCATCCAGGACTGCATCATTCTAAGCCTAGTGCAAACACCAAACAAAGAGATGATCCTTGCCCCACAGATCAGGAATTATGAAACAGTGTACAGAGACAGAGAATGAAAATCTGAGGAAACCAAGAAACTTCAGTCGTAGTGCTGCCTAGCCGTTGTGAAAATCCTGCAGTCATTATGTCAAAAAGAGAAGCTTAAGGGACTTCTAAAGGAGATCAGCAAAGGGGTTTTTTTGTAGGCATTGTCAGGGAGTTCATCTGAAACACTGGGGAAGGAGGAAGGAAGATATTTTGAAAGAAAATTATTTGAAAAATGAGATGGGCGAAAGACTCAGGGACAGGACTGACATCTTCATGGTGAATGTGAAATGATAGATAGGATAGGAGAGATCATGGAAGACCCTGAGAATGAAAAAGCCTATTATGTTTTACATTATAAAGCAGAAAGAATGAGTGAAGCAATACACTATAAGAGGTGATATGGTCAAAAGGAGGAGTAAGAATAGTCTTTGCATCACCGTTCTAAATAGATATGAAAAAATGTTCAGCTTTTGGCAAATCAGAGAGACTTGAGATTTCTAGAGATTTTGCTTAGCGGCTAAACCTTGCAGATTTATTCAGTGCAACATACATTAGCAAATTTAAAGAGGTTTTTTTTTTTAAATAATGATCCCCATATTACAGTCCTAGGAGTTCTACTGAGAACAAAAAAGAAGACAGCAGAGACAAGTAGGGGGAAAGAGGAAAATCTGTTTTATCTATGTTCATCTCTGACTAAACATCCTGCTTAAGAAACATGTCAGTTAAAATCTTGGCATGCAGGGAGATGTTCAGGATAGAACCAATTTTGAGCATTACCCACATATAGATGCCAACTGAACATGAGTGCTAGCAAATACAACTTTGGCCCTAAAGAGTTGTCTGCACTTAGTTGCAGATCACCAAGAAATTTTAAACACCTTTTTCCTGATCCTTGGTTCTTGTTCCTTCTCCCTCTCCAGGACATAGTCTAAGTATGGCAATGCAGCTTGCTTAGAGCTCCTTCAGCAATCGCCTACTTCTGCATCTGGAGTGAAATTCAGCTATGTGTAAAATGTCAGACAGTTTAAGGCAGTTGGGGGAATTAGGAGCTTACAGAGTGCCTGGACTTTCAACTAGCCCTAGATTAAAAGGAAAAAGATAACTTTTTTATTCTGAAGAAGCAATCCCTTCTGGTATTTTGTGAAATGCAACAGATGCAGTGCTTATGTTATTCAAAGGCATATACATAAAGTCCTAAATGCATATAGACAAGAGCTTGTCACTCTTTGTCATGGAAGTCAAAATCTCATAAAATTTTAAACAATAATCTTATCAGTGCACTGATTTCAAGCATATAATAATCTATGAGAAGACCTCTGCAGGCCTTGTCCTAGTTTCTCATGTCACTACCTTTCACATTCTGGACTCTGTTCTACCTATAAAAAGGATAGCACAGAGATCAAAGTTAACCCCACTTCTAGCAACAGATAGAGCACAGAAGCTTAGCACAAACACTGGAAAAGTTTGATTGATTTATCTGAACACTGGTTGTCTTGAAAGAGATCAAATTGGCACATAAAGCTGCAGCTGTGCAAAGCCATGTATTGTTGTTTTAGAGAGTCTTACAACGTAAAAATATTTTTCGTGAATTACTGTGGATCAGACTTTGCCAACTCCCAGAAGAAAACTTCTGTGAAACAAAGTCATTGAGTACTTATTAGCACCAATGTGGACTTTTCAAAGGTTAAAAACGCTACTGTGATTGAACGGTTACCTTGCTTCCTAAAAAACTATTAAGTACTCTCATTTTGTGATAGCCTAACACTGCCTTCTGCTAAGAAGTTTTCCTAGCCAACCTAAACCAGAAACATTTGACACCAGACACACTGCACAGAGCACGAGTCAGCGTGCCACAAGAGTGCTGGGCCCTTTTGAGCTCTGTCCCTTCAAAGTACTCCATGGACCAAGGGTGTTTTGCCCAGACAGGGTATCTTTGACTTCACAGTGCTCATGTGTCATAAAGAGCTCCCTGTCTCTATGCCCAAGATCAGGGTCATAGATTCCCCCTGCTCCCTCCTTAGGACATAGAGCATTTCTATTTCACTTTCCCCTACCTCACCACGATCACTGATGATTAAATTCTGCATTAAAACCTGAAACCACTTAAAATACAAATCTCTTGAATTAATAAATTAATAGTATGGTACGACATCAGTCAATGAGCTGGCATGCACTTGAATGAAAAAAGAATTTGGCGTACTGGTTATACTTTCTGAGTCAACCTCTTCTCATCACTTTCCACGGATTAATTCCACATCGGTGATTAGGTAAATCCTTATTAATCTGTGTGTTTGGGATAGCCTGATATCTGTGGATTTTCAGACATTTCCATACTTGATCTTTGAGTTTACCATGCAAGATCAGTATAAAAGTAGAAAAAGAAGATTGTAAGGTTGATAAAAGACTTAGCAATATGATTAGAAATTCCTGGCACATGATGACATTTAAAAGATATATTAAACATCAAACACTTTAAAACCACATCCTTCATTAACTTTACAGCAGAGTTTGACACTGCCAATTTAGGATGGAGGGTGTGAAATGGAATTTAATACAAGCCAAAGGAGGAAGGCAAAAGAAACCCTGCCCTTCTCTGCTTATCGCTGAAATGCTTTTCCTCCTTCCTTCCACTCTCCTTTTCCCCTGAGTGATCAGAAAGAGCATGTGTGTGTGTCAAATCATTCTGGTTTCGGTTTTCTTTGCCTGTTCTTTTCCTCTGTCCATTTTGCTGGTCGTCATAGTTACAGTGACCTCAGTCCTCCTCATCTTTCAGGGTCTTACAAGGATTTTTTTAAGCTTTCTCTTGTAACAGTGTTTTGCAAGGCCAGCTTGTCCAATTCTTTAACTGTTATTGTGTTTCTTAATCTATTTGTCCCAGCAGTCTCCCCCTTCCCTGTGCTGTGTCCTGACAGACTCCTCAGAGCAGGCTGAAAGCGCTCAGTTTTCATCTTCACCCCAGTATAAGTTTCTTTCTGACAAGACTCCCGACTCTAATCTTTCCTTTCCTAACCTTTGAGTAATATTTTGGCCTTGTCTTCGTGTGGCTTTAAAGTCATACTTTTATAATGCTTTTAGACTGAGTTAAACCAGACAGTCAGAACTGTAGTATCTCAAACTGCTTTTGCCATTTTTTTTTTTTTTTTTTTTTTACTTCAGTCCCATCCTCTGACTCGTGGCTATGAAGGAGTCTGACCGAGAGGCTTTTGCTGTACTAGACAGGGCCAAGGTCAACCTTGAAACCACAGAAACATGAGATGGACTTGGCTTCTCCTCAGCACTTAATATCCTTCAGCAGAGGGTCTCGTATCGTCTCTCTTGGTCAGGCTACTACTCTTAGAACCGCTGCTGTAAAAGGGACTAATCACTGGCAGGGAGGAACAAGTACGGTGCTAAGTCAGAGGTGAGTGGCTCTTACTGGATCAAGGTTTATCTCAGTATATCCCTTCTGGCACAGAAGACTGTGACTCCATGTTGGATTGGTTCTGCTTGGCAGTTTGGGCCAAAACTTTGAGTAAGGACTGAGATCTCTATGATGATTTTCATATTAGCACTCAAACAAGTTTCAGAAACAAGTTTTTTCTGTATCTTCTGTTAGCATTAATTCAGAAATGGACACTAGACCTGAAGATAACTAATTGGTTATACAAGCACACTGTTACAGGAGTAGCTGCTGCCCATGCGATCACACGTCCTTTAGTCCAATGGTGATTTTTGGGTTGGGGTCTTCTAACATCTAATTGGATCCTTCTTCTGTGTCCAGGCAGGCAGGCTCTTATCTTGTCGACTTGCAGTTTCTGCAGTTTTCCCTGAAGGCTGGAGCCTCCTTATCTTCTGGTTTACACTCCTTGTGCACCTGCCCTTGCTGATGGAACATGGAGAACTGAAGAGTCCCAGACTGGGAAAAACACTACTGAGACATTAGTGTGATATCAAAATACTTTTCCATACTAAGAGACTAAACACAGCACTGTACTAGCTGTTTGGAAAACTACTAGGAAAATTACTGAGAAAAATACCTCTGTCGCGGCCTAAGGCTTCACAAATCTAGCAACTCTTGCTAAGTAAAGCTAAGCAAACAGCACAAAATACACTCTATTATATTCCGAAGTAAGTTATTCTGATTAAAACCTACTTTTTACCTTAAACAACTAATATCCCTCAACACACACACATTATAGTTATATCAATAATGCTAGAGACAGCTTGAACAAGAAAATGGGTCTTTAACAGTGTTTACTTGGTAGCCCTTTAAAAGACAATGACATATAATGCAACTATCCATCCTCTAAACCATTATCCAACTGTAGACTACCTAGTAAGCAGTTCTTTTCTATACATACAAAAATATCAGGTCTGAACTTGCTTATATGCGTAGCCATCCTAAAGGATTTTAGGTATACAGTTAGCACCAAAATCTACTTTTAAAAAAACATACGTATGATGTATATATTAAAAATACATCTGAAACTGAAATACTGATGGTAAATGTACACAGCTGCAGCTTCAATGGATACCTGCAGCACTCTAGTGGCCATTCTTCATAAATGCAACATCAAAAGCTGGAAATTATTTTGGACAGTAGAGCTTTAAAGGAAAAAAACGCCTAACAATAAAAATTAAATGGCTACAGAGTTAGACATGAAAGTTCTGAAAATGAGCAATAACATACTGTGCACACACTGATTAAATTTATTCAAGCAAACCTGTTTTAATTTAACAGCATTCTTGGTCTGCATTACAAATATAATGAAAGTAGTTTGGAGTGGAATGCATTATAGTTTGTGGTCATTTTATCTTTTGATGTACTAGCTCACCAGTTCAAGACAACTTAATTACTGGGAGCTTTATATAACTCACTTTTCCTTCACCCCACTGACTGTAGGAAGGAAATAATAGGCAATACAAATGGGAAAAGACTCTCTCCAGTCCTTATCAGGTCCTTTCAAAAATGAAAGATTTTCTTTTTTCCTTGCAATGCTTTTTCTATCACTGTGAGATGTCTGTTTTCAGTGCCTGAAGTAATAGATTTTACATCTTTTCTTGTGGAAGAGTAATAAAAAAATGAATACATCTCTCTATGAGAAAAAGGATTTTTACTTGTTTTACTTGAATATTCAGCTTGTTTTACTACATTATTCACCTCATTTGTTTAATTAGCATCCAGAAACTGCAAAACACAGAAGCATGGAAGTGCTTCTATATAAGGAGCAGTGACTGTCAAAGTGATCATAAATAGTAAATTATCTCCTATATGCATATTCATATTTTTTTTTCACAAGAGAGTCTAAGTATCAAATACTAGAATTAATATTTGCATGTTATTTCAACTTTCATCATATTTATATGTGTCTACCAGCTGGAACTCATTTAGGATAAGGAAAAGCACGTACGGATGTTTTATTCATATGATTCTTTTTTCAAGGAAGGTTGTAAACAAAAATGTGTCTGTAATTTTGTTGTAGGAGAAACATTCAAATACCAAAATGCTGGACATGAACAGAAGAACCTTAATCAAGTAGACAGAGAAGGCAAGGCACAAATGTTAAGAAATTACAAAGTCCAGGATAATGGAATTGCGTTTCTGCACTCTAACCAGAGGCAAGTGTTGAGCACAAAGATGAAGAATAGGGCATACACTACTGCTATATGGGAAGAGTGGCTGGAAAGCTGCCCAGCAGAAAAGGACCTGGGGATGTTGGTCAACAGCTGGCTGAATATGAACCAGCAGTGTGCCCAGGTGGCCAAGAAGGCCAACAGCATCCTGGCTTGTATCAGAAATAGTGTGGCCAGCAGGACTAGGGAAGTGATTGTGTCCTCCCCTCTACTCGGCACTGGAGAGGCTGCATCTCGAGTACTGTGTTCACTTTTGGGCCCCTCACTACAAGAAAGACATTGAGGTGCTGGAGTGTCTCCAAAGAAGGGCAATGAAGCTGGTGAAAGGGTCTAGAGCACAAGTCTTATGAGGAGCAGCTGAGGGAACTGGGGTTGTTTAGCCTGGAGAAAAGGAGGCTGAGTGGAGACCTTATCACCCTCTACAACCACCTGAAAAAAGGCTGTAGCCAGGTGGGTGTTGGTCTCTTCTCCCAAGGAACAAGCAATAGGACAAGACGAAATGGCCTCAAGTTGTGCCAGGGGATGTTTAGATTGAATATCAGAAAAAATGTCTTCACTGAAAGGGTTGTCAAGCATTGGAACAGGCTGCCCAGGGAAGTGGTTGAGTCACCATCCCTGGAGGGATTTAAAACGCATGTAGATGTGGTGCTTAGGGACATGGTTTAGTGGTGGACTTCACAGTGCTGGGTTGATGGTTGGACTTGATGATCTTAAAGGTCTTTTCCAACCTAAATGGTTCTATGATTCTATACTCTCTTACAACAAGTGGAGAGATAACGGATGCTAGAACATTAACATTTCGCAAAATACCCTGTTGGAATAACTGCAGTGATGCTATGTGGTGAAACAAAGAACTATTATGACGTGTATTTTTGCCTCCAGAATCAGAAGGCACAATTTCTTTGCTATAGAAAGCCTTAGGGAAATGTGGCGGCCACTGATCTTTGACATTTCAGAAGGAAAGGAACAAATCAAAGTTTTGAGTTTTTCCAGCACTTTCAAAATTCAGGTTGCTAATTGGAGGGATCTTTGCTTCCCTCCATTGACAAGCTTTGCACAGACTTTCTATCTTTACCAGTAGCTGCTTTCATTCAGCTGTGATTCTTTTCACATAGTTTGAGAGACTGAAGAGAGGACAGCACTTTAATAACAGAAAGAAACACAATTAGGATCCATCCACCTGCACTGAAATCTTAAGAACCCAAAGAAGCATCCACATATAGTCAAGGATGAGACGCAGTGCCTTTATGTTCCCAAAGAAAGATCTTGTTTGCCCAAGTGACATACTTTAACTCCTAACTAAAATGGCAGCACCCACTCTGGAGACATTCAAAGCTTCCTCATCCTCTTCACTGTTTATTTGGGAAACTGAAGTTGTGTTTCCATATACCCTTAATTTGGCAGTATATTAGCTTAGTTGTTGATCCCTTATTCCCATCACAGTACCACCACTGAAGCTACAGCAACACAGCTGGGCCAGGGAAAATACTTGGCTTGGATGGATGGGTTCTATCCCACTAACAGTTGCAAGGACAGAAGATGAGAATGCCTTAAGACAAATATGATTGAACTGTGGCTTGTAGCAGTATGGTTGAATAGGAGCTGAGATTTTGAATAGCTGGAAGTTAGATAGTCAGGACATTGCCTCAAATAGACATTAGGAATTGTAGGAAATGCATTCATATCAATAACATTTTTCATTTTTCCATGGGTGCCAACCATATCTTGGGTACAAGAATAAACAGTATCAAGGCTGTGAGTTTTTGCACAAGCTTTATCAGAACACAGGAGCAGTTGCTCATCATGATGCTCTGGGCATTATCCAAAACAAACAGGAAAGCAACTGTATCTTACTTCCAAGGATGGGCCAGGAGCTCAGCCTTTAATGGGAAGTGTGCTGAAAGCACTGGTGATCAAATGGGCTGATCACAACTGTCTGTCCATGACCTACAGCTGAGGAAATATAACACCAGAGCAATGAATTCCTTCTCCTTGGCTGAAGCCTAAAACAGGTGCATCCAGGAAACTGGTGGAGCTCAGGTATTGTCAGAATTAGATGCTGTTTGTTCATATATATAATTAAAAAATACCAGCTAATCTCTTTCACTAGCGCTGCTACCTTTTGGCCAAAACTTATCTACACAATTGCACCTGGATGTGACGATGAATAAGAATAATGGAGATCAATTTCTTGCTGGAGAGATATAAAAATGGATCTGATTGGGACAAAGTGCTTAGTACTTCAACTGAGAAATGCATCTTACTTTTCTTCTGTAAAACAGTATGAGCACCACAGAGAACTTTAGCAGCACAGTCTGAGGCCAATATACAGGCAGGACTATTGCAGCTGGCCAAGAATGTATAAACAGAGAGGACAAGAGGAAAAGTAAAACAGTAGGCATGAGAAGGAGTCCGGTTTAAGTATGGTGCTTCTAATCAACAGCATAAACAGAAAATTTATTTCTGTCTGTCATTATAGCATACAAGATGATACCACATATCATTATAAAGACTGTGAAGGGGTAAGCAGAAAGAAAACCAAAGAAATTGGCAATGGTCAGAGTCTAACTAAATTTCTAGAATTTTAAAATTTTTGAGATGTCCATTGGTGAATATCAGCTTAGACCCTTTTGCTTTGATGGACTTACATCTGTTTACATCATCTGAGGAAATTATATTTTCACAGGTACGTCTTTATTCTTTCCATATTTTTTGTCAATTTGGATGTCTAATGAATAATACTTTTATTTGAAAAATAAACCTTTAATAAAGTTCTATAACACAGTGCATCTCCGTTAGTCAATAGATACATGATGAGAAGAATGTATAATATACATCTCTGATCAACAGAGAGAGTTACTGCATGTGAATGTGCTACTGCTTACTTGTAAGCAAGATGCTACCGTGCTAATGCAAAGTAAAATGTGTGTGACGGGGGGATTTATCTTAATGACTTCAGAGACCCTCTCCAATTTTAATTCCTAAATCCAGCTATAGATGCAGCACTAGTGTTCAAATCTGTGTGCATGTTTAAAAGCATACTTGCTTCTCCCTTCCTTTTCTTTCTTTTTCTCTCCTGCAAAATATGGACAATAATAAGTACACTGTAATCAGGGCTTGAAAAATACTCACACATTAAGAAAAAGACATTTTTCCCCTTGGCAAATGTCATCACCTCTGCAAAGGTCAGGCTTTCATTTCAAAACATACTTTTCACCCCTTCCAGTTGTGAGGATAATTGCCTAAATGTGAATTAAATGGGAAGAAAACTGTCTTCCTAAGAGCGCAGACAAAACACTCCCCAGCCTCTGCAGTTGCTTGAATGTGTCAGCTTTTGCTGCTGTTACTGCAGACCCTCCGGTCAGCCCTGCAGCCGAGCTGGATCAGGTCATTTCCCCTCCGTTGCTGCCTGGGAGGTGATGAGCATTGTGTACGCAGGCAGAGAGAGCCATCCCTCCTGGGAGCAGCGCACAAACACTGCTGCCTGCCAGGCGAGCGCACACTGGCAAAGAGCCTGTGCCACTATTCTGGCAGCAGCCAGGATGAGAGGGAAGAACAGAGAGGGATTTCTTCAATTTTTTAGCAAGTAGAGGAAAGACTGATGGCCGGGAAAGTACTTTAGGATCGTAGGAACTTGCAGAAGTCATCATTCTTACATCTTCACAACATGGATGTCTCACCTCTATCCATTTTCTCACTATCCTCTCTCTCCGCAGAAGAGCTCAGAATAGACCACTGCTGCCCAGGCCCTTCTGCTGTGTTTTGTTACAAATCTTTCTACTTCCAAAAAATATCTTTGAGATCAATAACAAAGAAAAAGGTTTCCACCATTTAAAATGACATATCAGATATGAAAGAAGGAACGAAAAACTCTGAAAAGTATAAATTTCCTGTGTCATGGCCTGTCATTTTGTTGAAGCAAAAGACAGGACCTACCAAGGAAAAACCTAGTACAAAAGTAAACAGGTTATATTTTATTTACATGTTCTTGCTATTTGTCTTTGAAAAATCCCCGAAGTATAAAACTTTCTCTGTAATGGCAGGAAGTGCAATACGAACTATATCCATACCAATATTTCATCTCTCTGCAGCAGGAAGGCATGCTCCTGAAATGTATTTTTTTCTCTTGGGTTATCTCTTTTCTCATACATTTTGGTTCTGTTCACTCAGGGTAGTAATCTTTCGGGCTGTGATTTCTCCAACAAGAAAAGAAGCTGTATTATTCATCTTGTACTGGAATTCAATCCCACCCAAAACCCCAATGCAAATCTCATGCCACTGAATTTTCCTATACAGGTAATCATGCCCAAAGTACAGTCTTGTTATCAGAAAGATTTTTCTCTGTATTACAAAGGTTTCTTTTATGAACTAATCCAGGGTGCCTGGAGAGCTTTAACTTTCCATTCCTATCTACAGATCTGCCACGTGGCTCAGGCCACATGGCTTGCTGAATGCATTATCTGAGCTAAAGCATAGCTCGTTTCTCTGGGCACTTTTGCGATTTCCATACCTGCTTCCACAAGGCTGCAGAAGGTGCCAATGAGCGTGGTGGGTGACAAGCTAAGCTATTGCGTCCCCTCGTCCCACCTCGTCTGTGCCTGGCCCATGCTCCACTACCCAAGAGGTCAATGGAGTAACCGAAGGCATGTGAGCAGTGACCCTTCTTTGCAGAGGGAGCTTGGAGACAGCTTCACCCAGGGAGCCTTAATACTTATTCTCAGAATAACACCTCAGACTATTGAATTGCTGAGTCAGAAGAGAGCAATACCAATGGTCATATGACTTTTTTTTTTATTTGAGGCTTAAATCTATAAATAGATCTGAATTTAAGAGAGAAATTTTCTGCTAAGGTTCAAGTCTTTACCCAGCAGAACTATCAGATCACAATAAATAGACAACACCCATTTCACAGCAGGCCTCATACTTAAAGTTTCCTCTGACCACAAAACCTAAACACTACAGCTTGCTGACCAAGCTAACTGCTCTAAGAAATCTGGTGTATATGAAATAAAATTCGACTTGTTGTCCAGTGCTTAAGTTTTTGTTGTTTGGGGTTTGTTTGTTTGTTTGTTTAAAACGATATATTTTAAGTGAGCAAAATGCATACCATTTTAGGTACTACAGTGACCAGTTCAAATATAAAGTTGGGTGCAATTAATCCTTTTCCCTTACAGTCTATTTTCAGTGCAGAGATAGACAAAGAGCTTCAGAAATTTAGCTACAGTTTTGGCAAGGTCAGTGGTTAGTGCTGATGCTGGTCAATGGTCCTCAAAGTTCCTAATTCCTAGCTGATGGAAACGCTAACTAGCTTTTGTCAAAGGGAGAAAAAAAAAGACTGGAATATTATCTACTGCATCTATTATCCTAACATCCTGGTCACTGAGTTTGGCACCTACATTAAAGTGTTTATTGTTTCATCAAAGATTTCAGCAATCATATTAATGGAGGCATTCAAACAGAAATTAATTAGGTTTTTGAGAGGCTTGCTTAAATGTTCTGTTCATTGCTAAAGTTGACATAGACCTTCCTACATAAAGTATTGGTCTTGGTCGTAGAAGTGAAATAGGTAATGGGATATTTACATATAGGAATGAAGAGATTGATATAATTAATGAAAATAATACAAGACAATTATTTTTGTAAAATGTTTGGTAATAGTGAAGTAAAAATTAATTGGAATCAAGTATCAAGAAGGGTTTTTCAGGATACTTGCAACATTTTGGTTGGTATTAATCTAATTAAATATAAAGCTGGAGATGTCTTATACATTCCTAAGGTCCCTCTACTGGAAGGAAATAAGCATTTTTAGCATTACATTAATTTCATCATTAAATACATGCATGCTATATTACAGGACAAAAATATTTGATTGAACTTTATTTGATAACTAGTAGGAGTTTTATTTATTTCATTTTATTATTTATCTATAGGTAATTTATTCTCTTTTTACTTTGAACATCAGGCAGATATAACTGGAGTGCAAGTACACCTCCTGATGGTTGGAAATTTATGTATGTACAATCAGGGCTTTGGGGAGGGTGATACATCTAATCAAATATCAATCAAATATTAACATTTGCAATGAGAACATCTACGTCTGAGCCTGTCACCTTTTGCATGCTTAAAACCAACTGGACAAATGAGTACTTTTTGGGTGTAATTCATCTCCTACTAAAGCAGTCATTGAAAACAGATCAAGATGACTGGCACCCTAAAAGTGCTGACTTCTCTCCACTGCTATAATAAGAGTCAAGGGTGACTGGCTCACACACATATATAAAGCTTGAGGAATAAATCCATCCAGTGTGACAGTGGTATTATAATACGAGTAACGTAGGTGTAATGTTAACCAATAGAGTATGTTGTATTAACTAAGATACAAGGTGAACACCAACAGAAATAGTTCAGAAATAACAGTACAAATTAGATGGCTTGGAAATTTAAAATAAGAAAATATTCACAGGTGTGCTTATGAAAGATTTCCAAAATCTATTAATTATCTTAATTTAGTCACATAAAGGGCTGTGACTAAAATGACTGCTATGATTTGGTTTTGATGCAATATTAGTAATGGAGAGTATTACTCAACTGTTATTACTGTGCAAACATAAAATATTCTACAATAACCTTCACACCCTATATTCAGCTATTTAGAAGGATGAACTAAACTTAAAAATGCATTCGATTGTTCTTTAGCTACATCTGATACCTCGAGTATCCCTAGTCCCAAAGACTATACATATCCCACAGGTTATATAAAAGACTGCATTTTATCTATCTAATTTAGAAATTATCAAGAAAGTGATGGTTTAATCTTCCTTGCAGAAGAATGTGTATTACACGGTGATCTAAAACTGGGGTTCGAAAGTATTTTCCTAATTGCAGCTTTCTTCGTGCCAGTCAGATCAAACATAGTCTACACCATCATCTGTTCTTACAGTTCGCTGAGAGTGGACACGTAGAGAGACAAAACTATGGTCTTTGCTGAACAAGCTTGAGAGTCTTATCTCCCTGGCGCAAATATAAAACTTATCATCTTGATATATTTTTTACTGTTAAATATCACTAACATTTTGAATATATAAGACACTGTATTTGTTATGTATGAATAAAAAATATTAAAATATCTCCAAAGAACTTTCTTCTCAGTGGGCAGAGTGAAGAGGAGTTTCTCAGATGAAAACCTCTTATGATGGATGCAGCATTCCTTACAGAAAGAGAGGAGTAAGTGCCCTTTGTCCCTGTGTTACAGAGGAGGTAAACTCCATTCCGAAAAAAAATCATCTTGCTTTTCAGAGCTGATACTTTCAAGTATAAATGTGTTACATTGCAATGATCTCTCCTGAAAGCATGTATGCTTTCAACTCTAAAATATATTTCTGAGGTATGTATTCTAACTACCTGAAAAGATGCAAAGACTGTGGCAACATATATGGAATTTGTAATTGGGATATAAGGATGAAAGCCAAGACTTTTTAAAACTTACAACTGTAGTGCAGCCAGTTTTTAAGGGATTGTGGCACTGTGCATACCCACGCTGTGCACTGGTAATTCCCCATCTCTACATAGATGAGGCAGTGAACTAATTTAAGGCACTAAGCATTACCCTATACGAAATCCTATGAATTATAATTTTTTTAAACAATCTGTACGTGGGTGTCTGCGCAACAAGACCAAAATGCTGGGAATCCAGCACCAATGGAGAAATTGGCACCACTGCAAAGTGCAAATAGACTTGATACTCACAAGGTCATAGGATAATTCAGGCTGGGAGGGACCTCAGGAAGTCTCCAGTGTGACCCCTTCTCAAAGCAGGGACAACTACATGGCCAGGCCAGGTTGCTCTGGGCTTTATCCAGTTGGGTCTTGGAAACCTTCAAGGATGGTGGCTGCACAACCTGCTCTCTGGGCAAACTGCTCCACTTTTGGGCTGCTCTTGTGGAAGTATTTCCTTCTATCTGTAATAATGCACACCTTCAGTCAGTGGAGGCAGTATCATCCCATCAAACTTCAAGATGTGTGTTATCAGAGCGCCTGTTTTATGACAGTTATCTCCAGCTGTTTTTTCTGGTCAGTCATTTTGGATCTCAAATATATATTTGGATATGTGGAAGATAATATCGCAGGCTGTGAACAGAGAGTATTGGATTGAATCCCACAAGTTAAATACAGGTCTAGACAGGCATAGCAAAAGTTAGAAGCCACACTGTCATGGAGGCATCTGTTTCAGGTTTCATCTGAAGTCTTCTCAGCAGCCAATCAGTCTAGAGCAATGATCTTTAACAGTTTTGGAAAGCAGACAAATACAATTTGACTTCTGTGAACCTGAGGAACTAGGTGGTTAAAATTCTCCTTGGGAAGGTAGAATTTTGACAGCTTTGTAAAGGTAGTTTTTCTTTTTTGTTTTAAGAATAGACAAACCTGCCCATGAGAAATGAAGATACCATTCCTTTCCTTTTCTTGAGTACCTGAAGAGTTAAACATGCCTAGTCTTGTAATGGATGGAGCCAGGCAAACGTTTTACTTTCGAATACTTGTACCAGGTTTCCCCATTTTTCTGAAGAGAAGTATGTTTCCATTTCTCTCCTTTTCTCTCTCTGATCTTAGGAGAAGAAAGAACACTTAGAAATTCTCATGTGAGATAGAAACAAAGCAGTAAAGAGAAGTGAAATTATTCCTATTGGACTCTAGATGTTCCAGCCCTTGAAACCTTGAAAACTCGATTTCACATTACACAAAATTTCAGACACTGCAGAACACCCAGGTTTAATAATAAATGAAATACCTTCTCATAGCCACAGTTTTTCGAGACTAGGTGAATATTTTGGGGAATTAAGGGGCTGTTAATGTGAGCTTTCAGAAGATAACATTTCTACTTAATTGAAATAAAGTGTTATTAAAATCTTTCACCACTCTCATCAAAACTGCAAAAAACCCCACAAAAAAACCAACAAAAAAACTCCAAACAAACAAAAAAACCCCCCCAAACCCAAAACTCACCAGCTTGCTATGTTTCACTAAAAAGCTGAAAGGGAATCTCCTAGTACTGAATGGTTAAGAGCACTATTAGTGGGTGTGATATTTTCTAGTTCAAGCTCTTTCTCTGCTAGATTCTTTCAAATCTCTATTGGCTACAGTAATCTGATCCAAAGGAATAGTGGATATCCTATGTAGAATGGAACTGAGAGAAAATCCTCCTACGACATTCAATAGTCCTGTAATCAGATAATCAATGTAGAACATACTGCGCTGACTGTACTGGGGGATTTGAAACTCCATCACTGCTTTCCAGGTCTTTATTTTAAATCTTGAGGCATTTCTCTCTCTCATATTCACCAACAGTTCACCCTTATCCATACAAACCTCTTCACTGAAAGATGTTTTCCCACTAATAATATAATCCCCCAAAATTATTTGTCCATTTTGTTGAAAATATATCCACCAGATCTATCCTTAATATTGCGAGGAAATTTCACTTAACTGCCCACAAAAAGGCAAACTACCCCTCCACCAATCACCAAATTTATATTCCTACTTTTAAACTACATTTTTAGAACAAGGAGATTTTAATTTAATGGTCAGCAAAATCTCCCTTGATTATGGTTGTATGGTTATATGCCATATCTATATAACCAAATCTATTACATGGTTTTCATATTTAATCTTACTGCATATTTCTTTATTACTGTTTTTTCACTTTGTATTGGGAACATCAAAAGACTGTTTTCTTTACACTAGAAATACAGTATACTACCTTTTCCTCTCAAAATGTCACAAATTATATATTCCCAAAATAAAACATGTTTTCTTTACTATGCATTGTTCAATGTCATACGGTCTATCATTCAGAAAATTGATGGTTTCAGAGTATATGATATATAAGCCACAATGAAAAATAAATTGCACTGAATTGCATTAATGCATGTGAAGATCCTCACTACACTGCTACATAAACAGCAAAGCAATCTGAATCAGAGATATAAACAAGAAAATAAATAGTTTCAAGGGATATTCAATTTTATTGAATTTAAAAGATTAAATAAATATCCTTACTTTTTTCTAGAGCCTATAAAGCTCAGATTTTGGTTTTTGGGGCTGCTAAAAATGCAAATATCCACCCAGTGAGATTTTCAAAAGCACCTGGCTATTAAATTCCTGATTAGTTTCTACGAGCTTTTGTAAATCTTACTACAGTGCTGTCTGCATCTTGAAGTGTCTGGATACCTTTAGAAACCTTGAATGAACTACTACTTGCATTTATCACAGAATAGAAAAGATAAAAGCATTAAGTCTATGTTTCTAATTAAAGTGTCAGGATGAGATATAACCAAGATACCATAAACTCTAGTAGCAAAGAATGATCCTGTAACGAAACACTCTTATGTCAAGTGTAAGCTTTTTTTTACATGAGACAGAGATGCTGGCTCTTTGTGTGAATAAACATGGTCAAGTTAAAGTACCTGCAGCCATCTTATTGCTGGTAATATGCCGTTTTCTGAGTTGTGGGATGCTGATTTTTTTTGTGATTCTGACAGAGTCTGTGATGGTTTGTTTCTCTGTAAACAAAAAATTGAGGGCATTACAAAAGGCTCCTTTGGTATAATTTACAGTACAAAATATATGTTACCTGATATCAGCTAATGGATCTGTAGAAATATGACATACCAGTAGAGTGGGGGTGCAATATATAATAGAAATGCTTTATATCATCACCGTTGTTTTTTTGCTCCTGCTATATCAATTTTCTGAGCAGCCAACAACAAGCTTTATGGCATAGTGGAGAGATGATAAAATGGCTAAATGGTATAAATATGACTTAAGAGGAAGAATAATTTGTTATTTCATTTTACAATAATTAAATATTATATTATCCCCTCTTAAAGTAATTAAGATTTCATGTAAATTTGCCAAATATTTTAATGTAGATCCTTTCTTTTCAAAGTATGAATTGTTTGTGCAGTTTTAGTGACAATCTGGACGAGATTATCTTTGTTTTCTAGAAAATTTTCAGGGTATATTAACCAGAAGTGTCTTCAATGTTAATATTATGAGGAATGATAAATTATGTGAATAAGTTTAGACTAACTCATTCATCAGTGTTTTGCAAGTTTTGTTACACATCTTGGCAAATCTAAATATCCATGGCTTTACTAGACTTCACATCTATCTCGTTTTTTAAATAATGTATGTACAGATGGCATAGCTTGAATTTTGTTCGTCTTTGTGTACTGGCAACAAATTACCTCAGGATGAAGTCCAGTCTTTCCTTGCACAAAAATTCCAATAACCACAGAAGTAATCACAGAATTTGGATTGTAATCTGCAGCTTGATCATACTTGTTAGATCTGCAGTCATTTGCTTAATTTGAAGCTCACTGAACAATTATTACGGTAAAAGTTAAGTTTATCTAAAGAAGATACTGGAAAGACCACCAAATGTTTTAAATGAAAGTACATTCTGTCTGCTACCGATCTGTTTCTCTCCTCTTGAGGATGCCTAGAGGTCTGATGGGTTCCTTATCACCAAAGTCTTTAGAAGTGGTATCTTTGAAAAACATGGGGCAGCTCTGCTGAAGCTGCGAGCCTGATACTGGAATCATTCGAAGTGATCTGTGACCTAGGTAGTATTAGATTAGCTGCATGCAGTTCTGCCTTCTGGCTGTACTATCCACAAATATGCGAGAATATCAAAACTATATTGACTACAGCTGGTAAACAGCTTATGGGATTTCACTGTATTTGTCAATTCCATTCTAGGTAGCTGGTCTGAAGATACCATCTACACAAATGTCTGATCTGTTTTGAATCATAAGATTGAAAAAATCCCATGCCAGCAAGTTCCATCTGTCAAATTTATGTTTATTGGACCATAAAATTTGTCTAACATCTTGAGGTTTTTTGCAGAGACTATCTTCTCCGCATTGAAATCAATCAGATTGCTACTGACAAGATGAGCTGTTTCTACTAAGAAATAGACAGGCTTTAAGGAGTTTACTTAAATTAAAAGAATGCCCACTTATGAAGAAAATATCACTGCTAATGCAAGTACTATATACAGTATACAAAATATATACATAATCTTATCTTCTTTATGTATACTTGCAAATTCATTTTGCTAATGGCTCCTCATGCAGAGAGTATACAATTACATGACTGGCTGGATTAGGATCGAATATCAAACAATTAGTATAGAAAAAAACCCATAATTTTATCTACTTTGCTATATTGCAGCATAAGCTGTAATCATTTTGCAAAGGTCCTGCAAAAATACAAAATGTTACTCTTTGTATGCATGTACCTTTCCCTTGTGACATCACAGAGATATGATTTGCAAATTTTATTACATTTTAATCAGATCTTTAAAGATCAAAAGAAAAAAACAATAGGTCCAAATTCCTTTATATAATGATTTTTTTCTAAAATTACAACCCAGATCAAATAAAATAAAATACTTCATTCTTGGTAGCCCCCTACAAGAAATAAAAGAGCGGGAAGACACTATGAGCTGATACCACTGTAAAGGAATTCTAAAAATTTAAATGAAGGCAAAAATTTTGAATTCAGAACCTTATTTAAATGTCCTCCAGAGCTTTTTCTCATTCATCTTACATTAACTGAGAGAAAGAGAGTACAACAGGATCCTTCTGAATATGTAAATTACCCTGTATTAATAAGCTTCAGCAGCCATATATTCTAGATTTAACTGTTAGAACTCAGCTAAGGCAATAAGACCAAATCAGATCATAGTAATTTACATTTTTATAGTTTTTGCTAAAGCAATCTAGAATTGACTCTTACTGCCAAGAGAGGGCATAAGATAGTATATAAAAATGTACTTACTACACTTGGTTCAGACTTTGCTTTCAAACACGAGTCTTTCTTAAAAATAATTAAAGAAACACAGATTATTGAATAGCCACAATGGAAACAAACAAACCAACAAACGAAGAAAGAAAAAAAAAAATTTTGTTCAACTGAGAAGGAAGTACAGAAAGAGTTGTAATATTGCTGAGATTAAATCCACTGAGGGAAAAAAAGGGGAAAACCTGCAACAGATAACCGACAGAGAAGGAAACATGCAATGGCTAAAGGAAAAAAAGTCTGTGGAAAAGTTCTGATTAAAAAAGAGTGTAGGATAAGTGGTGTATATATGCAACATTCCACCTCTTTGTGTCAGATTTGCTAGCATAGAGAAGAAGAAGGAAAAATATTTATATTCCTAATAGGTGACATGGATTTCCTTGTATTGCAAAGGCTTTTAAAAACCTGGTTTGGGGAGCAAGGTCAGAATGTATGTATTAGTTACACAGGTTTCATTGCTGGGGCAGTTACCTTTCCATCTACTGCCATGATTTCCAAGATAAAAACTTTAGATTAGTATTGCAAACTGTGCAGATGAAAGGGTTTATATGATTTAAACTAAAACTCTCAGTGCTTCATATAGCTTTGGTAGAAGTAGAGTACGGATCAGTCCAACAATTGCTGGCAATGATGCATTCATACGCATCCATCAAAGATCTTTAAGTGGTTTATAGCAGACATAAAGGTTACAGGCTAAAGTCTAGTCTTTCCCATCTAATGTGCCTATCCTATATGAGGATAGACTATGAAAAACAATTTTTTGTTTCAATATCCCGAAAATAATATTAGATATGTACAAGACTATAATCTGTCAACTCGAGGGTATCTTTTGGGTAGGACAGATGACTGAAAAGAGCAGGTTTGCGTAATTTAGTGACATGTAAAAGACATTTTCCAAAAAGAAATAGATGTCCAGGTGATGTGCAGATAGACAATATCCTCAAATTGTCTTCCTTCAAAAACAACTCAGCCATTTCCTACAGAAGAAAGAATGGTATAACTGTCCCAAAAATTATTTAGTTTATATCATAACTTAAAGATTCTAAGTCATGTTTTACTCTCATGTAAGTGCATGGAGGTCTCACTGAAGACTCTGGATTATAAACATTGAATTGTAAGAAGACACTTGAAACACTTACTTAACATGAACAACAGTACTGATTTTGATGCTGGAAAGGCGTTTTTTCCCCTGTCCTTATATACTCGTACGGCATGAAAGGCCAGGTTCATACACCACCCTGATGGAGGTTCTTCAGCCTAGAGATTTAGCTCATGTTCCTAATTGCTGGAAAAATTGCAAACTGTAATGCTTTTTTAGCTTATGGGTATTTTAACAAAAAAATGTCAATAGTAGATGTATGTGCGCATAGGTGCAGGCACAGAACGCAGCAGAGGTTTGTAAGTACAGTATCATACCAAACAAGAACAGAGTGGATTATTTATTGTCAAGATAATATTAACAAAATGAGAATATTTAGTTGTTATACATGAGAAAATAGAAAATAAATAGTCATAACCTTGCAAAGGCCTTGTTAGTATCTCCTATGTGCCCTTCTTTCTGCTACGCTTGTCCTCCAAGCAAGAGGACAGTCAGCAAAATACACACAGAGGGCTACTGTGCAGGTGCATAGGAGTTTTATAACTCATTTACTGAAAATGGTTTTCTTCAAAAAAAGTCTATTTTGTTCAAGTTCACCACAGAAAAGAGAGTTGAAGCACACAGTTATAGTGATGTCAGGCAAATCACAAGGGAAATCTCAAAACAGCCAGGATTTCTGGACCTTCCAGCATTCTCCTACCTCCCATGATTTCACCCTACAGCCGAGTTGTCACATAAACATTGGGGAGTGTGTGTGTGGGGGTGTGTGTGTGAAGAACAGACTTGAGCCTACAACCTTTATGTCTGCTCTAATCCTGTGAAATCCCCTCTGAGGGCTGCTGCCCAGGCGCGGTGTGCTTTCTGCGGCACTACCTACAGCTCCCGGGCGGTGCGGTGCCAGGCTTGCTGCTAGCCGGTGCCCTGTCCGTGCTTAACAACACTCGGAGAGTTTGCACAAAGGTAAATAGATAAAATCCTAGGCTAAACAATCCCAGTTCTGCCCAGATTTACTCATAAACCACGTTTCCTAAACCTCTGATCATTTCCATTGCTCTTTTCTTGATTTTCCATGCTAAGCCCACATCTCTTTAAATGTCATGCCCGAAACCAGACAGGGATTTCTGGTTGTGATCAAAGCAGAGGCTTGTGACACCTATAAATTAAAAGGGTCTTAATTATGATATTATTAATATTAGCTTGTCTCAAATGAAAATGTGCATGTAAGAAAATAATGTAAACAAGACTGGTTTCTAAATATTTTGTAACATTGTGTTGGCATAGCTAAACACAATGTATGGGCGTTTTACTGAAGAGCGTGAGCAATTTGACCACTAACCTATCAAACCGAGATCTGTGCACTTGCATTGGAAAATGTGCAGACAGTGACCCAAGCAATGGATTTTGCAAGATAACGAATAATAAAAGGAGCAGACTCTGCAAATAAGCCTGGAGACTGAGAACCACCCAGATCCATAGTTATCACTGCTAAATATGCAGCATCAGCAGCCAGGTGCTCTATACTCACAGCTACTGTAGGATACAAGTGTTAAGAACTATAAGGTTTATATAGGTAGAGATAAGTACTGATAATGTAAAAGAACTAACTGTTAGCACAAAATATATTGTTAATCAATGTCAGTTTGGTAAAGTTTTGTTTTAAAATTGGTTTAAATATGTTAGACTTCTGAACAACCCAGCCAAAGCAATTTCACATTCCCTGATACGTATATACGTTTTTATATATGTTCATTTGCAACATAGCTGAGGCCTTATCAACAATACAAAGAGTTTGCTTCACACATCCTATGGGTTATATATAAATGCCAATGAGGATTGCCTCCTTTGCAGCATGACAATATACAGCTCTTACCTTTCTCTTAAGAACCCCTTAAGAACCTGTTGGGTCCCATCATGAACGTGCATAATTAAGTATCCCTGTTCATATGTGGTATCCTGAATTTACTTTCCCTGAATTTCATTCAGTTCGTTCAAGATTATTTCAGATAATTAATTACAAGGTGCCATTAACAAGATAATTCTACAACAAACATACTGATCCCTCCAAAATATTTGAGACTATGAGATTTTGTAAACATTTTTATATAAATATTGTAGAAAAAATCCTCAACAAAGGGCAAACTATTTAATTTAGACTAATTTGCATAGAGGATTTGATAAGACAAGAAAAAGTTTGAGACAAATGTGTACATTGGTATGTTGCAAGTTTAGACTAACTGTAGATAAGTTAATGTTTTTATCCATTTACCATTCTAAGACCAGCATACTCTGACTTTACAGATTTTTAGAACACAATTTCCAGTGCAGCTGTAGGTATATGTGATTGTCAACAACTATAAAATTATATCCTAACGTATTTGCAAAGAGGTAATTACTCTAATGTCCGTGGTTATTCTGCTCCACAAGTGAGGCAGTGTGTATACACTTCACCATACTATTGCAGGTACTACTCACTTGTACCAGCCACCTCAAGATCCTCCATTACAGCACAACATTGTCAGATTAATGCATCTTCCTACCATTACAATAGTCAAATAACAATAGTCAAATAATATACTCCATTTTCTCCTCATTGTCGTTCATGTGCAAAATGTTCCAGGGTGTTATTATGGAACAAAATACAGTAGTGGCAACATCAATGCAGGAACAAAGAGCAATGCTAAATATAGTCTCATACTGCCACCTGCTAGAAAGTGCCAGGGGCTTAAGAGAGCAGAACAAAGCAGACATTTCCCTTTAATTGCTTCAGGCCTTTGCATCGTGCCATCCTACTTTGTAACGTTTCGCATGTTAACTACTTTTTTCTGCCATATCTTAGGAAATACATGTACAGGTGTTCTCCAGTCTGATGGCATGTTGTAAACGGAGTCAAAGTTTATAAAAATAAAAGCAGAAAATCAAAGTTCATATTATCAACATATATTTGCAAGAAAGACATCGTGAAGGTGTTTTTAAAAACACCTTAACAAAGCAGATGATTGCTTTTGTTTTTATTAACTGCAGTGCAGAATCAAAGCCCATGGATGCCTTCTAGTGGGCTTCAATGAGTTTGAGTTTGGATCCCTTCTTAGTGTCCCATCAGCATTAGCCTTGCAAGCCAGTCTCCTTATAGCCAGTATGACCAGGAACATCAGCATGATCAAGACTATTGTACCGCATACCTCAGCTCCTGACAACATAAACTCTGCCATCTTCTTTGCCCCCGTCCTAAAATGTATGAGATAATAACCATTAACCCTTGAGAAAGTCTTGCTATTAGCTTCCGATTGTCCCCAGATGTGATGGGGCATGTCTCAAAGTTTTGTCTGGAACTAGAGTGGAAACAATTTCACTGGAAACTTTAAAGCTGCTTAATGTTTAAAAGGGGTTAAAAAATATCACTTTTCCCCCCTTATTAAAATAATTTCTATGACAAACATAGAGTCCATGTATTTTGTAGAACTGATTTCATCTTTGGAGATTTTATATATTCCCTGCTCAATAAATTATTAACATTTCATGCCATTAATTTAGTGAAAAAGGATGGTGAGAAAAGGCTTTTAATCAGGAGAAGCCAGCAGGATAGCAGCCTGTTTATGTGCCAATTCCAGGATAGACGAGAGGAAGGAGATGCTCCCTTTTAAGGTGAAAAATCCTGGCAGCCATAAATAAGACACAAAAATCTCCTTATAGCTCTACTCCTTCCCGAATGTTCTTTATGCTGATAATTTATGCCAAAGTTTCAGAAGGTCAGAAACAGTAGTAATAGGATTTAAGGTACTCATCTATAATGCTGAATACACTCAGAAGTAAAAACAACAATAATAATGCAACTCACTAGTAAAGGTGTTTTAAAAATAGAACATTTTCTTTGCATCCTCAGACTTATTTTTCTTGTCTGTTAGGAAAAGGGTACAAAATCCTAATCCCTTGTGTGAAAGTTATTTCACCCTGCCTACGAGAACCAAAGATGAATTGGCCTAAAGACACCTCTGTGGTTTACAAGTCAGGATATTCACCTGAGAGGTCAGAGAAGCTAGTTCCAGTCTCTGCTCCCAGGGCTGTTCCGTTTTGGTTTTGGTTTGTTGCTTTGCTGAAAATATAGAAACAAAAATAACCCCGAAGGAAGATACAACATTGGAAAGTATTGTCAAATGTACATCTCTAAATCATTTGGTTTTTACAAAACATATTCCACATATAAATTGGCATAACTGTGTGCAAGCTATGCCATAGCATTTTTCTGAATTATTAAGCCACAACTAGGTCATACCGCTGTGCAAGTACAGTGTGAAACACAGGTTTGATTTGGAGGTTTTAAATTTTGCACTGAATTTGGCTGAACTTCTTATTCATTGTGTCTATTTGGTTGTTTATTAGAATGGTGTGATGTTTAGAAGACAGAGGAATTCATAGCATTGTATTTAAGATTTGGCAGAAGTATTACAAAACTTCTGCTGAAATGAGGAGCCCAGTATTGGCGTAAAGGACTTTGCTTGACAACGGAGCAAGGCTCTCCAGCACTCTGCTAGAAACCTAACGCTTAAGAATTGAAAAATTGGTGTGTAAAGAGCTAGGAACTCTCACACTTACCCAGGGTAGATGGTGTACGCAGTGCATCATTTGTCATGGTCACACTCTCATAGTTAATACGTGAGTGATGTTCTACAAATACGTTTTGCCTTTCAACATAATTTCTGTGAAAGCAGAAAAAAAATCAGTCTCACTGCCTTCTCCTAGTTCCTTGACAGGAGAGTATCATGGGTTTAGTGCTTAAGTGCCAATTAGAAAAATATTTTTCACTTAGCAGTTGAAGTGTAAAGTAATGATACTGTTATTTAATGCAGACACAGCCAGCCATAGAAAGAGACGATGCGTGTGCTGCCATCACCTACCAGCCCCAGTGTCATTATTATCACTAAATACTCACAGTGTTTTCCAGAATAACTGCTTCAATGAGACCAGGGCTCCGAAACGTAATATGCTGTCAGAGATAGCTGTGGCTTTCACATCCACCAGTTAACGCAGCTGTTTTAATAAAACATCGTGTCTCAGAAGTGTGTGGCTTACTTTTCAGTCCCGTGGTGTCAACAGAACTAATGGAAACTACTAGAATACATCTGAAAGCTCAGTATCAATTTAGCCTGAAGTACGGCAAAAATTTCAGAGTTATTTGTTGCCTGAAAAATAACAACGCTCGCATGATTTTAGATGGGTGGAAAAAATGATAAATGACTTACAAGGTACATTTCCCCTTCTCTACCTGTACTTATATTCTTAGTGCAGTGCAAAAGAGAAAAGGTTTAGGGTATCTCATCATCTATGGAAAAAAATGTGGATCCTTCCAATACTACACTTTTCTGTTTCTAATGGAAGAACATTGTGTAGATTCTGTACTTATTTCCATATCAAAATGATGACTGAATAGAAACCCACACCTTTTAAACAAGACATACATTTGAAAATTTCTTTGGAAATCTGCCAATTTTAATTCAAGGGATCTTGCTGAAAATCTTAGGCACATGCACAATATCCATTGTGACAAGAAATGTAATGATCTCATGCATACCAATTAAATTGTAGCTGACAAAAGCAACAACATGAAACCTATTTTAGTTGAATAGGCACTTTGAAGTGTTCTTAAAGGAATGAAAATCAAAATCAAAATATTACATAGCAATACCACAGGCCAGGTTTGTTGCAAAATCTTTCCCTTGGTGAAAATTAAAAATGTGATTTATTTCCTTTAGCAATAAATGGCTAAGACACCAAAACCTAAGATTGTTTGGCATCCTTATATTTCCTTTTGGTTGTGCAGAAGTTGCCTGAATCAATAAATAATAATAATCAGAAATATGTAATTCACTGTAATTCCACTGAGATACTGTTCACTGAATAACAGAGACCACTAATTACTGTCTTTTTAAAATGCTTCCATTTCTCTCCTACTTTCAGCTTCCGTTTACTTAAAGTAACCACTGCATTTTAAATGCCAAAACATAAATTATTCTGATGCTAAAAAAAGCTCATTTATCCAATCAGTCACACACAGAAAACATATCTTAGTGCATTTTTCAAAGCAACAGTTTTATTTTAAAGGAAAAAAAAAATCAAATAATAAAGCTTAAACCTAATTACTACTTCTACGAGAAAATATGTGAACTATACCAGGATGACTTGACCCTTTAGCACCCTTGAAATATGTCAGTGTTTCATATACTATGTTGCTCTGTGTTGTACTTTGCTTTTTTTTTTTCCCCTGTAAACTTTACAAGCAGTGAATAACACACAGATATCACCTTAACCATATATAACATTAGTGATTTTGATGAGTTTGCTGTATTTAAAAGCAGACTTTGGACAGGTCAAAGACACCAAAAGAACAAAACAGCCTGTAAAACTCATTTCTGTGGTGCTGTCCTCGACCCTCACAAAATACCTCTTCTTTGTTGCGCTGCCAAAGTGAGGCAGAGAAGTACAACGAGGAGGATGGAAAGGGAGGAGGAACAGCAGCAACATTTTGTCCCACTCTTGACTGTGTGCACAATCGAGAGGCAGAGCATCGTGTTTTCCAGACATGTGATTTGTGTGAGAAAAACCTTGCCAGAGATGATCTTAGTTCAGAATTGACATTCACCCAAAAAGGATCATTCCCAAATGAGTGCATTAGAAAAAGCATATGATGTATATTAGAAAAACGTAAAAGATCTTTTACCAATACGAGTAATTTTCACATCCCATGTGAGCCTGTATCTTAAATCTGATGGTAACGTTCCTCGCAAGATTAGTTCATAAATTATATCACAAATTTAATATGGGCTGGGGAAAAATATTCAACACTGAATAGTCTATAAAGATTATTCAACAATTATCAGCATTTTTAATTTATTGTAACTCACTGTAGACATTAAAGGCAACAGGACGAAAGATGCAGTAACGTATTTTTTAGTCTATTTTCTGTCATCATTGGTTCCTATGTGAGTTCATTCCACGCCCTTGGGCGAGCCCTTAGAAAGATCTTCTCTCTTGCCCTGGAGAGGTTTATGCCTATTACAGAGAATTTCAGTGTGCTGGAATACCAAAGCTGATAACGATTTCTTCATCTCAGTGGCAGCTTTTGGCTAGGTACAGAGCTTCTATGAAATACAAGCTGTCAAAGTTCAACATGCTTTTCCTTCATTTTCAGCCACGAATATTTCCTCGGTTGAATAATCAGACAGTTGATTGCAATATTATCACTCATTTCAGTGCCACGCGTTGCTAATGCATTCACCTTGGGCAGCTATTTGTTCAGAAAAGAGAAATGGGGAGTTAGAGAAGTCCTTGTTATACGGAAAAACCCCTCAGTTCTGATGCCAACGATGTAACACTTCTGAATTTTTAAAGCCTTTAGAAATAAAAGATACTTCTCATGCCTCTGGTGTTGTATAATTTCTTAAATTTCAGTTAATGACTTCATTGAATTTTGGCTGTTGGCATTTACCAAAACCTGAATATCCATGGAATAACAGGCCATGTATTCCAGCTAAAACAATTAATCCAGATTATTCCATTGTAGCAAAAAGTACGAAGCACAGCAACTGCTGATGCTGAGAGCCAAGTCCAACCGCAGTATAGACGGCTATCAATGAACACGGCGTACATCTAACGCGTGGAATACAGAGCACTGCTCGGAAATCCCATTTCCCAGCTTGTGACCAGTTTCTTTCAACACTTTGGTAAGAAAAAATATATCGAGACCTATCACTACCTGTTCTCACAAACGATTGATGTTTATAACATGCATTTCTCTTAAGAAAAGGAAAAATCCTCCCAAGTTAGTTTGTACTGCTAGAGGTTTACTGATTTTTTTTTTTTTTTTTTTTAATGCTGTCGTTGCTATGGTGATTTGCCACTAGCTGCAAGCAGGTACTTTCAGCGCTGGTTATATTCCTACATCTTACCTGCCAAAGGGGTTCCAGGCCAGCGTATTTGGTGTGATACACTGCTATTTTTCTACGCCGAGCCACAATTCTCTGGTAATGCAACGCTGGTGATGCTGTCACTGTTTTTGTGATATTCCTTCTCTCTTGCACTCGCCAATGACAACAATTACACTGAAATTATGCGCTCCAGAATGAAGGTTACAGCCTGCCCAAATCCTCATGGGTTTATTGTTACTGTTCAATTTTTATCTCAATTACATGGTGCTTTTTTTCCTCTTTTTTATACTTCTTCATGTCACAAGGAAGTTACTATTAAGCTAGTAAGCTAGTAGGCATTTGGGGTACTCTGCTGTATTTTAAAACAAAAATCTGCAGTAGCAACCCAGAGAAGAGGATCTGATTTACAAAAGTCTTTCTGTAATTAACAGAGTCACATCCTCAACCTCTGCTCAGGCACACTTCTACTGAAGTCAAAAGGCACTTGATAGAAATGAGAATTTCTTGCCTTGTCAATTATGAAAAATTTCATATAGGCAGCCACCTTAGTAATGAGTTAGGGGGGAATATTTAAAGATTTAATGCTGCACTGTTGAGAAATATAAACCAAAGCAGGAGAAGGCAATTTCAGGAAGCTGTACTAAACTAATTGAATTCAATATCTTTTTCATCTTGTCCACCAGTGTCTGGTTGCCTACACCAAGCAAGCATCTAGAAGAAATAGTGAATATTTAACATAGCAAAAGTGAGTTGGACTTCAGAAAACTTTTGTTGGTAATTAATAGCCTCTAAATGCTATGGAACTTTGTGGTTTAAATAGAAAAATGTACTAATTTATTAAGTATTCATTCATATAGACATAGATACAGGATACAGATGAAAGCAAAACATCAACATGACCTTTTCTTATATAAAGAAATGATGGAGAGAAGTGAGTTCTCCATGCCTTTATCTTGTTCCTTTTAAAGAGTTACAGAAGAACTGCCTCCTGTGAAATTCAGAAGTAGTCTTTTCAGAAGTTACTCCATCTCTGGTCTCACTGAAACCATTCGCCAACATCCTTTCTGGGCATATACTTGCAGTGAAAAACAGGAGATAAAATAGAATCAAAAAGGACTTGCAGAAGGGAAGGAAAATTAAATTCTGTAATCCTATTTTTTTTTTTTTTTTTTTTGTTAAGAACATCTAGTACTGTGTTTATTCAATGTGTGATTGAAATTTCTTGGACTATCTCTTAGGGGTCCTTGAAAGAAGACTAAGAAAAAAAGTGCAGTTATCAGAGGTATGCACAAGAGAATAAATTGTTCAGCCCTTACTCAAAGAAGCTAGAAACTTGCTGGCTGAGTAAGTGGGAAGAGACAGGAACGTGCAGTCACAAACCTCCAGGCAGGTTGCAGAGTCAGAGAGTCATTCTGGTTGTAGGGAAAAACAAAGACTTCTCATAATGAGGACAGAAAGTCTGGAAACAAAAAGCTGGAAAAAAAAAATCACAGAAAAACAGGTCAGTAGAAACCAGAAATATTCAGAATATCTATGCCCTGTAGCATCCCTCCTCCCTACAGTTGTTCAGGAGAAGAAAGCTGTGATATTTACTAGAGTTTTGATGTATCAGTCAGAGGAACTGATTTCAGATCAGAAGGCAAAGTTCACAGGCATGCACCAAAATTAAGAGTTATATAAAATGTACAAGATACACTTGAAAAACTGTGTTTGTGAAATAAGAAAGATTTTTTTGTGTGTGTGCGCATAATTAGCAGCTGTAGTTGGACGAAACTGCAGAGTACTAGTTAGTTTTATCATGGAAAGAGTTATTCAGATTTTTTTTTTTTTTTTCAGCCATGAAACTAGTCAGAATGTTTTAAATTTCACTGAACTACTCATTTCCTCTGCTGCTTAAAACAAGCCAATGTCAACATTAACAAAATTAGAAAATCCATGATAGTTAAGCTGTGGAGTGTATCAACTTAGATCTTTCTGATTACCCAGGTAAAAAACCTTTCTTGTCAAAAGCCATTGTTCTTCAGCTGAATTAAGGACTGTTACCCTTTTAATGAAGGATTATTATTTTAATGAAAGATTAATGAGAAACAACTATTGTCCTTCAAAGAGAGAAACAGCAACAGCAATTGGTATTTCACACTTAATCAGCTGCAAGTGTGCAACTATTTATGGCATTCTTTTAAGGTCATTTCAATACAAGTCAGAGAGGACATTTGCAAGCTTCAGTTGTAACAGATAATATGAAGCATGCAAAGGGCAGCTGATCTTAAACTTTAACATCACTGTCCTTAAAGAGCAGCAGGTTGAGATATGGATCTGTAAAATAAAAATAATTTTGCAAGGCCCACATTTTTCTTCCTCGCTCTAATAACAGCTAGGTGTCTGTACAATTATCTATAGCTAATTATGAACTTCAGCTTTTCTCAGTTCCACATTTCCGTAGGCTCTACCTTGGAATACGGTTAAAATTGGTTTTCATAAATCTATGGTTTACGATGCATTTGCTAGATCTTCTAAATAACTGTAGGTACAATTTAAGAATGATTTGTTATTCCTGTTGTATTATGATTACATCAGTCACTGGATGTCAGAGAGTTTCTGTTTGCTGCCTGTCGTGGTTGTCTGAGCTGCATTAGCTGAAAGAAGACGGAAGTGCAAAAAGCCGATGGTTTTGACTTAACTCCTTGCTTCCAGATGGACTTAGTCTTTAAATAACTTTCACAAAACTGTCATATTACCAGCCAAAGAAGAGATTTACAGCTTTAGAAATACAGTTGCTCAACTATGTGTTGTAAAAGTTGTCAAGTAACTTAGGATTTCTTTTTTCCTATATTCCATTATAGTTGTTTACTGTAGGATTATATAAAACTCTTTTATGCTGTTTCACACAAATAAGTAGTTTTGCTGGACTAACTTAGAATCCCACTGGCATATATTTTGCTGAGTTATTGTAACTCATGTCCTGTTATTCCCAAATTAGACATCAGAAGATTACTTTCAAAGTTTAGCATTAAAAGTAGATGAATACGGACTATAAAATTGTATGGCAAGAGTCCTCATTGGTATAGGGTGAATGAATCATATTCTAAAGCCAATAGTTCGCTGCTTATGGGCTACGCTGCTTTGTTGATAGGATTAGCAAACAAATTGATAAATAAATCTCCCTTGAAATAAGAATGTATAAACTTACAGTAGTGTTTTAGTGGTTTGTTTCTTCACTATTCTAATTTCTAAAATGTCTTCATAAGAACCTTCTCTAAGTAAAGAGAGCTTTTGTTTGGGATTTTGGGGGGGGGGGGGGGTTCAGCATAATAAACTGCTCTTTAATTTAAGGTATATTTGTTTCAAAAGCAAGGAAACAGATTTTATGTATGCACCTGTTCCAGAGACCAAACTATAGATACATCCATTATTTTCACAGGGGTTGGGCATTCATTCAACCTATAGAACACCAATGCACAGGAAGTGAAGAAAGGATATCAACATAATCCTTTTCTGGATGTGTGAGGCGTAGGCTTAGTGATCTTGACAAGTGTGTTGAAGATGGATCAGACCTTCACTGGCTTAGAGGACTTCCTTGTATAGTTGCAACAGTTCAGAGAGGATTTAGCTCTTTTAAGTCCAAGAAATGCAGTCCTCCACCATGCAGAAAGCCACAGCTTTCCCTGCCCCCATCATGGTCTCTTGTCATTTGCCGCATTGTGCTAACTCTCAGTGCGAGAAGCAAAGTGAATAGAGAGGACTGGGTGAGGGAAAATGGCCGGGACATTTTCTTGTCCATGCAGAGACAACAGAACAGAAAAGTATCACTCACCTTTTGGGGAGTGTGGCTCAAACTCTGCTGTCAGAATTACTTAGCCGCTTTGACGAGCAGTTCATTCGTACTTATATTATTTGTTACCTGTTAGAGAGAATGGGCTAGGTAGTACCTAGCAAGGCAAGATTTTTCTAAAAGTCATAGGTAGGAAAGGAATGAAAAACATACAAAAATTTCTTCAAAGGAGTAGATCCCAGGCAGAGAATAACAAAAAGAATAAAAAGCAAGTGTGTTTTGTTTTTTTCTGAAGGAGGGATCTTAATGTAAGCATAAGGTATATGAGCGATGTACCTATGTAACACCTTCACCATTCTACCTCTGTTTGCTACAAGCCAAAAATGAAAACCCAGACATCCGTAGAGTCTTTGTGATTAATATATGGCCCACAAAGCAGAACTATTAGCTCACATAACTCTTGCAAAAGCTGCAACAGTGTGGTGAACACCCTGTTACACAAGGAATTTTTGGCAAACCATAGAGGACATCCTCAAGTTCTCCCAGTCAGAATCACCCATCGGCCTGATCAATTCTTTATTGCACGTAGCAGTGCATGAATAGTGAAATATTTTCCCTTGGGTCAGACATAGGGAAAATAAGTGTTTTATGCAATGATACCACTTTCACATGCCTGGCATGGTAATATACATTCAGGTGGAGGTTTGCCACCCTATAGAATGTAACAGCTATCCCTTAAGTAGTCTCGTTGCCATCACAACAATAAGATATATGCATTTGCAGTGACCCAGTGACACTCAAATACTAATGTAACTTTCCAGAATGGAAGATAAATGGAGCATATCTACTGTATAAGGTCAGAAAACTACTCAGGAAACCTATTTTACATAGGTCTCTATTTAGATAGGTCTCCTTATGGAGACACTGGACTGAATTAGATGCTTCCAAATGGAAATCAGGAAAGTCTTCATGATGAAAGGAGAGCAAATTATTGTAAGTGAGAAGAAAGTGCTAAGCACAGGATGTATTTAATTGCGACCCTTCTGAGAGCTTGTGTTTTGTGAGTCAGGCTGCATTTCTTGCAGTCTGGATCCAGGCAGCTGGGCCTTTCTACAAGGATAATTATTCAACTGAGCTTTTCAAAGCCCAGAAGCCACATAAAGTAGCCATTTTCCCTAGAGAATTATCCCCAAAATGGATGACCTGGATTAAATTCCTGTCATAGTCTGTGCAGAATTCACATACCGTGACACTGATTTAACCTTTGGCTCTTTTGGTGGACTACAAGCAAAGAGCGAGGGAGCCTTATTAACCCAGCCAAACCAGAGCCAAAGGACAACAGTGAAGAGCCACTTGCTGCCCAGTGAGAAAGGTGTTCAGGGTCCAAGTGGCAACCCTGTGATCTAGTCCCTGCTACCAAGAGCGTGTGTGCACAAATGTTCACCAGTCCCTAAAGAGCAGGTTTCTGACAATGTCCAGCCATAAACTGTTTCTAAAGTGTGGTACATTGCCCATAGGGAATACAGAATTCACTACAGAGCAGTAGACGTATGTAGAATAACAGAATCACAGAGTGGCTGAGGTTGGAAGGGATCCCTGGAGGTCATCTGGTCCAACCGCCCTGCTCAAGCAGTTCCCCTCTAAACATATTCTCCAGGACCACAGCCGGACAGCTTTTGAATATCTCCAAGAGTGGAGACTCCACAGCCTCTCTGGGCGACCTGTGCCAGTGCTCAGGCAACCTCACAGCAAAAAAGCATTTCCTGATGTTCAGATGGAGCCTCTTGCATGTATTAAAAATATATTCACCAAGTACAAAATATATGAGGTTTAGTTTTATGTCAAGCTGGCTAAACCATATAGGATTGACACCTCTGATGATTTGGTGCGAGTCCTTTAACCCCAAGTGTCAATGTTAGAAAGGTTCAGAAAAGTCTAGGTTCTTTCCAGTCTTCCCGCACAATATGGTTAAATGTTTCTAATATCCTTAAATGAAAAATTACTAAAATGTTTCAGTGTTAATTAAAAGTCTTCTTCAAGTACAGAAAGTAAAGCTGAAGAAGTTTGAACAACTGTGAGTAGAATGGAGATTAGAATGAATAATTATATGCAATCCTATTTGCAGTAGTTACTAATACACTTCCTGATGATTAATACTATTCATCAGACAAGTCACACAGAGAATAACAAGGAAATTTTCCTCTCAACAAGAAATTTACACATGAAAACAATCATGGACGCATTCTGTATTCAGCTTTGGCTGGTATCAGATAACTTAAATCTCTGGCCTTTCAAACTCCTTTTCCTGCCAAATTTAGGATGAATGGGGAATGTTCAGGATGAAATCCACATCTTTATCATTTAACATATAGTATAGATTTATTTTTATCTCTCATCATGGAAGAGGGCTGGGGAGGCAAAATTGTAAAAGAATTAGAGGAGAGCGATTATTATAAGGAAATGAATCTGAGTTTTCTCATTGACTCATAATTTCTGAATGTATCTTCATTTCAGTGGATTAACTACTCAAATCAAATTGAATGATAAAGTCAGTCTAACATATAACTGAAGAGCACAATATTTTTTAATTTTTCTGCATTTCAGTCTTTTCTAGATCTTTGTCCCAGAGTAAACCTACTTTGTTTTCCTCTGTTTATGAGAACGCAAACAAGGCTGGGGAAACAATAAATAACAGTAGCAACTGTTGCTAGATGAAGTGTCATGATCCACCTTGTAAATAATCTCCAATATCAAATTTTCTGAAAGAATTAGACTACAGTCTAAACACAGGCTTCAGTGACTTTGAATCTAGAGTTTAAAAACAAAGTTAAGTAATCCCTATGATTTTTGCAAATGTCTGTCAAGTTATGCTCTCATACACCGGGGTATGTAATAACCCAGCCTCTCATTTAAAGCCCATATGACCCTTCATTCAGTTAGAGACATTACATTCTTTTCATGAATAAATAACTACTACAGTTTGTATTTGTAAAAGTGCACGCTGGATACGAACTTCCTATAGTGTAAAGCACTGCAAAAGATGAGTAGTCCATATGGATACTGACTTACACATATCACATACAGCAACAAAGTGCACTTCAGTATCGTTATAAGTCATATCAAAATGCTCTTTCAAGTGTTGTCTTTTTGCCTCTGGCATAACATCTCACTTCGCAGTACAGGTCAGGAAATGTTTTTTATTTAAAATCTAACAAGTGCTTGCGATGACCTAGTTCCGACAAGTTACCTGAGTTACTGAACTGACCTTTCAACAAAGCCAGAAAATGAGAAGAACAAGCTAATGTCAGCATTCTCATGTTCTGCACACTGTTCAAAAGGCCTCGTAAGACTCATCCGAACATGTCTTGGATATAGTACAACTGAGCAATCAACAGATGAAGGAAAGAACAGGGAGAAAATTTAAATACTCTATTTGCAGTTTCTTGAGAAGGACTGCTTCAATGACATGTGAACAGTTGCTATTCTGCAGCTTGTCTTATCTGCAGGTAGGCCATGGGACAATAGGATAACAGAAAAGGGGAAGGGTTTCTTTATCCTATGCTACTATGTGCATGAGTGATTTTTCAGTCAGTTCTGCTTTCTGACCCTTAGTTTTCTTCTCAACCACCCCTACAAACTAGCAAAGGTTACATAGTAGTAAGAAATATTTGCTCAAAGTTTAGACCATGTCTCAGCAGGTATTTTGTTGGTTTATAGCAGAAATGGTTTTGTTGAAGAAAATACTGGGTTTATTATGCAGACAGGTGATGGAATTTTTTAAGCTGTAAAAAGAAGCAGTATTCTACAAAACATCTTGGTTGAGATCCAAAAAGTTTAAGGCCCACAGAAGTAGTTTACTGGATTGAAATGCCCTGCTGGTTTTGGCTGGGATAGAGTTAATTGTCTTCATAGTAGCTGGTATGGAGCTATAATTTGGATTTGTGCTGAAAACAGTGTTGATAACACAGGGATGTTTTCGTTCCTGCTGAGCAGTGCTTACACAGAGCCAAGGCCTTTGCTGCTTCTCACACCACCCCACCAGTGAGGAGGCTGGGGGTTCACAAGGAGTTGGGAGGGGACACAGCCGGGACAGCTGACCCCAACTGACCAAAGGGATATTCCATACCATATGACGACATGTGCAGCAATAAAAAGCTGGGCGAAGAAGAAGGAAGGGAGGGACATATGGAGTTAAGGTGTTTGTCTTCCCAAGTAACTGTTAGGCATGACAGAGCCCTGCTTTCCTGGAGATGGCTGAACACCTGCCTGCCCATGGGAAGTGGGGAATGAATTCCTTGTCTTGCTTTGTTTTGCTTGTGTGTGTGGCTTTTGCTTTACCCATTAAACTGTCTTTATCTCAACCCACGAGTTTTCTCACTTTTACCCTTCCGATTCTCTCCCCCATCTCACTGGAGAGGAGCGAGCGAGTGGCTGTGTGGCATTTAGCTGCCGGCTGAGGTTAAACCACAACAAATGGATATCAGCAAAAACACTCATACAATATTTTTTTACGTATGTAACTTTATAAAAATAGCATTTTTCAATTGCAATGATTTAACCTAATGACTAGTTTCCACTACTGTTTACATCATGTTTTATGACACGCAATTTTTTTAAATTCAGGCTTTTTCCCATGAATGAAGAACTAAAAAGTAAGCAGCCAAAGTACAACAAATAGGCTAATCATGTCTTGGTTTGCCATCAGAAACAAAATGGTTTAACTTCCTTCCTCTCACAGTGTACAGATAAGCTTCACAATCGTTGACAAAGACTCAGTGACTGGTAGGTGGTGCAGCTGGGACCAATGGCCCATGAGAAAATTGAGATTTGAAGGAAATTACCTTATTGGAGAAAGGCCAGTGGGGTGACTGGCAACAGAGGAAAGGGAGCAGGCTGTCTGTGCTCTGCTCCTGAAGTAAATCAAATAAAGTCCTCTTGGTGGACATTCAGAAAAAGACATTTCCGGTAATAAGGCACTACTTTTACATAGTATTCATGAGTGCATCCACAAGCCTGTTGAGGATGCTGCCCATCACAGGCCTTTTAAGGTAAAGTCCAGTCATGCACTTATGGTTTCCTTCATGTGTGTCTGTAACCCAATAACAACCATGTAAGTGGGGTTGTAATGTAGCCAGCCAAATGACCAAGCATGTATCTGGCCAGTGAGGTGTGATGCCACAAAAGCCAGAAGCTAGGTTAGTACAAACCTGGTTGTTCCTCTACGAGCAGACGTGGAGACAAGTGCTGTGCTCCTTTCCTCCTTTACCTCCTCTCTCTCACCATTCCCAAACCCCAAAAGATCAGAATCTTGGAAAAAGACCAAGCCATTTAGTAACAGGCACATGAGTTTTCTACAAAATGCACTATGTATCACCACTAAGATGTTTTACAGTGTTGTATTGCTATTTCACTTTTCTTTGGCACTGTTCAGCTGGGAATTAAGCGTACGTCCCAAATATCGACAAATGATAGTCAATAGGCATGGAACATATAATGACGCAGATGAAAATGAGATACAGCACTCTGCAGCATATGCATACATCAGCTCAAATATTATTACCAGATGCATCTCTAAACTCACTTTTTACCATCTGTGGCCACAGGTATGAAAACTGCATTTTCTTCAGTCAGAAAGATCCTCTGCAATAAATCAATAAATAAATTATAAAAAGAAATCTCAGAACACAAATGATCAGGAGATGCAGGAATATTTCTGCTTGTTCAATGCATCTCTTTTGAATGCTTTTCCGATGGCTGGTCGCATGCAAATACACAGGATAGTTCTTGTTTAGGAATTTTGCCTACCTGTCACTAAACTGCTGTTATTAGAAAAGGAGATCTGATTATGGGACCCAGTATATTATGTTATTATTTTTGTTAATTGAATATTCCCAGATGGTACTGGGCAACTAGCTCTAGGCAGCCCTGCTTGAGCGGGGGGGGCGTGTGGACAAGACGACCTCCAGAGGCACCTTGCAACCTCAGCCATTCTATGAAATTCCAATGTCTTTCCCATGCTGAGCTACCTGCAGCCTGTTGGCTACACAGGTAATTCTTCACACAAGTGCAGGGTTATTTTCTCAAGTGCCTTCTAAGAGCAGATGTTCTTTTGTATACTCTCTTTACAGTTATTCACTCTCAAGGAACAAATTGCTTTTCTTCTGTCCTGCTCACAGAGAAAAAAAATCCCCCCTTTGATTCTGCTCGTGCCATTTCCCAGCTGCTTGCCAATAGGACAAATTGCCCTGCCTTTCTCTCTTTCTCCCCTTCATGCCAGTCCTCAAGGTCTTTGAAATCCTTTTCTCTTACTAAAGTAATATTCCGAATATTGTCAGTAATGCAAGAACCTCTATCTGAACTCTCTTTTCAGTTCCCTAGCACGGTAAGCGATTCTCACTTGTTACAGGAAGGGAAGGCTGGCCATTTTCACTGTTGGCAGCGTTCATCAGAAAAAAAATTCCCAGAGAACAGTCAGTTCTCTCTTTGCACTTTCTTCTCCTTGCAACTCTGGTTACACTTCTATTTTCAGTTAGTTGTTTTGACTCAATTTTATGTCTTTTTAATGCCTAACTGCTCCTGATACCAAGGCAGATACTATTACAAATAGGAGATGAGAAGGCTGTTAAATCAATCAATATGTTAGATTCCTGCTGTCCTTACTGGTCCTGGTCTTGTCCATGTGCCCCATCAGATGTATCTTTGCTATAGACACTACTACCCATGGGGTAAAGCATACAGTTTTAGGTGTTGGAGCAAATCCAAGCTCCATTTGATGATCAAAGGCACATGCAGCTGCAGAAGCCCGAGTGATAGACACAACTATCAAGCTGTCTGCAATAACAAGAGTAAGTGAAATGTTTGACAGAGAATAGGTGTTGGTAAAATTGCTTGATCTGCATTTTAAAGGGAAAATTGAAATCACACTTCCATAAACTTGAGATATTAATCAGTGAAGGCATGTTACTGTGTACTGGAGCCACTCTTTTCTCCAAGAATTCCTTTGGCTAAGAATCTGAGCTGATTCTTAAAATCACCCAGTTTGGAAATGGCCTGAAGGAAAAAGAACCATTTGTTTTTATTTTTGTTGTTGAAATTTGCTGGTCCTCCATTAATTTTCAGAAAAAATACTTAAACAGCTTAATTGTCTTCCCCAAATAACGATGTTCATCAGCTGCAAAATTGGTGCTAATGTCAAATTTCTTTTTTAAAAAAAACCAGATGCAACTAAAAAGAGGAAGAAAAAAGAAAAAGGAAATCAAAATCTACAAGGGCTTTACAGCAAGAGCAGAGGCCATCTTTGCATTACCTGTAGGACTAAAAGTGATGATTTCTGTTTCTGCATTTAACTTACTATGTAACTCTAGGCAGGTTATTTAACTTCTGTATCTCAGGTTTTCCGCCTGTAAGGTATTTGTAATGGAGTGTTGTGAGGATTAATATATTTGTTCACTACTTTGAGATCTTTGGATATAACACACTATTGCACTGAAGTAGCTCCTTATGGGACATCAAACAAAATTAATATGCAACACTGAAAGGCATATCCTTTGGGCTGTTTGTTTTATTTTTCAGTGTCAGAACAACTCAGTACACATTTATGGTAAGAGTGTCATCTTTTACATGTTTGATTTTTTCCTTGATCACAAAGGATAAGGAGCAATTTAGGAAAAAAAAACTTAAGTAGAAATTTAATTTAGGAAATATATATTCCTACTGAAGTTAGTGTATCCTTCTGTGGGTTTACACATAAGGAGGTAAAGTATTCTGTAGGATGAGGGTCAGAAGACACTGCACCTCAGAAAATTCAATCCCTTCCATCACTCAGCACTGGCAGTGGGTGAATTAATATCAGTCTGTGCCTAACTGGGCTCAGAACATCATGTGCATGAACTGTAGCTACTAGCCAGTGGTAACCAGGCCAAGAGTTTAATCCAGGAAACAGTCATCTGAAAGCTCTTGGCTAACTATCGGTTCCACCTGTTGACAAATATTTATTTTGTCTTGCAAACACAGATATTATTTGCAGAAGCAGAGACTGTCAGTGTTGCATAGGACCTTTAAATAACAAGCAGCAGCAAGGTCTTTCAGATCAATTGGAGTGAGCAGCAAGAGTCGTTACCACCTTCGAACTGTCACAAACTCGGAACTCTTTTTGCAACCTCAAAGCGAGAACAAGCTTTCAAAAAGGATTGCCTTTGCAGCTTTCTAATTAGGGATCATGTTGGCATACATTTGCCATCAAGATGGTAATATTACCCAGCCACTTAAAACTGCCTGTTTGTGGCACGATTGATGGGCGTGCGCGTGTCAGCTTGACTAGACTGGGTGGCTCAGGGCCTGTCTCAAGCCTAAACTCCATCAAGACCAGGAAACTTGAGTTCCTCAGTGCATACTGAATGAGGGACTTAATAATGCATCTTTAGAGTCAACAAAACGTTGGCTGCTGCTTTACCTAGAAATACTTGGAGAAGGAGGTGGTGCTGATCTGCACCTCTTTTATGTGGTCATCTAATGAGAAAGGAACTGGATCCTGGAGTCCCTCCCTGTTGTAAGGACTTCATGTGATCAAGGGGCATGAGTTGCACACCAGACTTCCCAGCTATTCCTACAACTGCAAGATTTTTCTGGGGTCCCTTCCACCTCCTAATACAATTTGAATAAAAGACCAAAGAGAAAGAACGACAGCCTTGCAGGTAGGGACTGGTTTAGTCCTTGATACATGGTCTATTCCAGCGTTGTTCAAAGTGCAAAAATATAAACCCAGTCCAAGTCACACTGGCAGTATTTTAGCCTTCCAGCCACCCACACATTTTGAAAGAAAGGCCTTGAAGAGAAGATTAAGACCTTTAAATCCTGAGTAGAGAAAATTACCTGCTCAGAGCATTTTGTAAAGCTCTGAAATCCTAGAAAAAGAAAAGGAAGGATTTAAAACATTTTTCCTCCATGTATTCAACCAGCAAGGCTGGCAAGTTAAGGCTATGTTTACCTGGAGTGTGACCTCTAAATCAGTAAAAATTCTATCTTTGGGAAACACTGTTCATGGTATTCTGTATTTAAGAAGAAGCATATGCATTCAGGCTTATGGCTGGCAAGTTAAGCTATATGAATGTGCCTTAAAAAGAGTATTCCAGACAACGGCTGTGCCTATGCACTGAGCCATGTTAAGGTACATAGGCTGTGCCTATGACCCAGGGCGATGTAACGACCTTTATAGCAGTAAGAGAGCAAGTCATTCCACAACCAACCTTAATCTAAATTCTTTTTGTAGTTTGACTACTGAACCTACCTTAAATTTTCGCCAAGTAGAGCACTTTTGCAACTTTTATTTAGTGCAATTAACCAGAAATGTTTGCTAAAGAAAGTCTAAGAACTTTCTCAGCAGCCCTATAAAAATCCTGTCTAACAGGACAGATCAATGAAAACAGCCTAGTGTCTTTGTGTGAGCTGATTTACTTTCCACCTTGTCTCAAGTAATTTCTAAATATTGCAGAATGCTGATGTTCAAAATAAAAATTAAGAAACACTCAACATCTCCTCAATGGTCAAATAAATCCCTGCAGATTATCAGCCAGATAAACTTGTTCATTACATAAAAGTCTCTAGGTAGTTAGCATGGAGATAAATCTGCATTTAAGCAATTTCTTAAAAATCAAGTAATTATCTTAAATGCATCCTTAGATACTATATTGTTTTCTGCCTATGGAGTTGAAAACTCAATCACTAGTGAAGAAAAAAGTGGAGGAGATAATATATACTTCTATATTTATATATCGATCTAATTTTTAATTTAAATAATTAGACAAGAATGTTAACAACAATAAGTAATAGATTTGTGCTTTTAAGTAAGAAAAGGAGTTGTTGACAGTACTCCTATTACTGTGGCCCCTCTATAGTGAGGGAGAGAACCAGTGAGAAGTGCAGAACCTAAAAGGCCTAATGATTTCCCTACCAGGGCAGTATCGTTCTCCCCAAGATATGCACCCATTAATCTTGGTCCAGTCTAGATTTCTCTCCTAAATGATGAGGTTTCTATGCTTCCTTTGGGAAACTTGCATGGCTAAATAAATCACAATATTAGGAAGATTATCCAACATTAGAGTAACTAGTAATGCAAGACAAGACCTCATTTTAAAGCTCCTTTTACAGTATTACTACCCGTTGACCTTTAGACTGTCCTAAATTATTTCTTCTCTTGTAGATATGAATACCACTGAAATGACATTGGCCCCATTGTATATTCTTTCACCACGCTCAGCCAAGTATTATACTTTAAAATAAATGGGGTTTTGTGCTCTGACCTAGCAAAGACTTGAATGTGGTTTTAATCTTTGTGTTCTGGGACATCAGCAGTTTCAACATACACAAAGTTTAAAAGCAAGTATATAGTGAAGTATTTGATAAAATAAAAATTAAGTATTTCTTACAAAGTTAGGGAATTGCTGTTAGATAGGACACTCACAAATGCTTTAATTTAGTCTGTTCTCTGCCTTTTCTTATTGGTTTTCTCCAAACTGCTCTCAGATTATAAACTTTCAGAGACTGAACTTCCGTTTGAACTGGCGGAAGATGCCCAACTTTGATTTCATCATAACTGAATTAAAAGGTGTTTTACCTCCATACTGACAGACGGCTGTAATTTGCCTAGGGAAAACTTAGAGAGATTTAACTATAGATTTTGAAAAAAATCCTTGAACTGACTACTCCTTTTGATATAAAGGCTGAAATGTCACTTGCTTCCTTTTTTCCTTTTTATTTTTTTTTTCTTTTTGGCTATATCATATTCTTATAGTCCTACCTTTTTCATGGTTTATATTCTGAGTTGTTCATCACACGGATTATCATTGTTTCAGGGTTTTTTTCATTGTAATAATTGGCATATTTCTAAAATTAGTGTCAGTTGTAAAATGCAATTTCCCTAATACCTTTTCCTAATACAAGCTTCAAGAATGTTTTGCTGTCTTGTGTGCGGTCACATTGAAATTCATACTGCCTACACATTTCACTATAAGGTTGCTTACCTTTTATTTTATTTAGTGTTTTACTGCGCACTTAGTAGGTTGAATGATGATGGCCCAGAAGCTTGTGTAAACAATTTCTTGAGCCCAATACTTTAAATATAGTATTGCTTAAAATGTACCAGATTATAATATAATATTCTGTTTAACTTTGTCTTTGCATAAATAGCCTCAAATTATTGTTACCTTTGTCATTTCTTTGTTCTAAGAAGATTCTATTAGACATTCACTAACTAGCAATGCTATTCCGAGTTTCTCCTCTTTCCTTCCAAACTTGCACTTATGTTTCAAGGGATTTTGTTTTTAAAGTCATTCTTAGTTTACCTCTTTCTGACAAATACTCTGCGTAACTAACTCTGTTGGCCTTGGTAGATCTGCTTCTTTTCTGATCTCTCTAGACTTGGCTCATTTAAGTTGCTTCTCTAATATATACAAGGTAGAAATTGGCAGATGAGTTGATATGAAAAGAGAAAATAGCTTAGCAGTTTTTCACAGAGAAAAGAATGAAAAATTATTATTTTGTAAGAGCAAAAATTATTTTTTTTGTCTTTTGAAAGTACTAGTGAAAAACAAAAAAAAAAAAAAAAGAGTAACAGGTAGCAGTCTATGAATGCCTAACCTTTACAAGCACAAAATTCCCATAAGGGCAGGAATTCTATTTTAGAATTTTTTTAAATTCTGCTGTAATAAGCTAATTATCATTAAATAAATGTAATCTGTAACTTGAATACAGCTGATCCAATACAAATGCAGAACCTAGCAGAACAGCGGTTTGGAACATTAGCATGCCAGGGAGTTAAGCACTATGTCCTCTCACCCATTCACCACCTTGTAGCAAGAGATTTATTTTGCCCCTTTTGTGTCCTTTACAAAACCATGACTTTAGGGTAAGTTATGATCTTGAAAAAAACACAGTTAGTTATGGATTGCTGCTTAACTTGTCAAAACAACTCAACGCAAATGAAGCCTAACCATGGTGAAATATTGGTCTGCTTCATCACAGCACAAGCTTATATATAACCACAGATTTAAACTGCAAAATGATAATTGAATGCCAGAGCTTTGTGTGATTATACAAAGTTCAGGGGTGGGGTCTCCAGCACAGACTTGAATACCTTTAGCAGGACAGGACTTTGATTAATATCTTGTCAAGATACTCAGTACCTTTCAACTATCGTTGGAAAAATCCCTGTCCTCTACATGACTCAGGAGAAGGGATTTGAACACAGATTTCTGTGTCTGAAACTTAAATGCCTAAGTCCCATTTAGCCGTCAACTAACACAGACCTGGTTAAAGTTTGCTCTAGAAGCAGTTCAGTTGTGTTGCTATTGTTTTATTCTTCAGCTCTGTTGGATTCACAAATACACAGATATTTCTTTACCTATAATCATATCCGGAGTATACTTAAGCAAATATTCTTAGAATACAAATTTCACAGAATTTAGACATAACCTACTTCCACACAAGAAATCATTGTTTCGTATAAGTTTGTCTCCTCTTTGCTGAGTTTTGGATAAAGGACTTTGCCCCAAGAATATACCAGTGATTATTTGCTGCTAATTCCTCATTAAATAAATGAATAAATGCTGCAGTGGGCTTTAAACTTTTCCTTACTCTTTGGGCTTAAGGAGTGGAAAACACTTCTTGACTTTTAAAGGCACTGAAGGCTAGATGAACAAAGACTTCTTGAAATTTAAGTCTCTCACACTTGAAGAATTCCTTTAGTCCAAGTCAGGTTCTCACGCCCTTCGTACAGCTGCTAATCTACCTGTGAATGACAGGCAGATCTTCTACATGTACGATATTTTTTCTTCCATAAGAGCATTTCACACCTTAATGAAAACAGCATGCCAATTAGCAAGCTAGTATCAGTAGTATTTGCATTTTTTAATTAAACCTGAAAAAAATAAAAAGGAAAATGAGCTCTGCTAAGATTGTGTTTTGACAGCACATGTATCCTGGTCTGCTAGATGAAGACAATGTATTCTACAGTGTCTTCGAGATTGAAACAGACACAGAAGTTTCAGAGAATTTAACAAGTTCTTTCAAAAATATTAAATATAGGTGTAAGAACAGTTTATTCCTCTACTGCCTTATAGCTTATCTCCTTGCATCTCTTATCTTCCAGTCAGATCTTAGAGGGGGAGACAAACATTTGAAAGATCTACTAAACATACTAAAGATCTCTGTGAGAAAATAGCTAAAGTGAGAAGATGTTTGGATGGAAATAAGAGCAGCCCCATTTTGGAGTCAAAACCCAAGATGGGTGTGGAACCATATCAGAGTTCAATCATACCAGCTACAGAGGTAGTATTCCACCCTACAGTGAGTCTTAGATCATTTTGTACCTGTCTGTGTAGCTCACATGCAAAGAAAATCAATAATGAATATTGATTCAGTGAAGCCCCTGGGACTAGTGCCTATACTCTTGTAAATATATGAAGTTGAACTCTAGTAGAAAAAAGTTACGCTCTTTGCATGCTCTGTGGTGCAAATTATAGCTTCCAAAAACCAAGACATACTTTGAAAGCAACATAGCATTCCTCCATGCATGTACTTTTGTTACTCAAAGTACTTTCTCATCGTAGAAAAGGGGAAAAAGGGGAGGGAGGAGGATATTTTCTCTTTTAATACCCATGAGGATGGAGAGAAACAGAGAAAGATCTGGGCTGCAGCTGTTCTGCAAAAAGTGCAGAGCCATAACCCTCATATCTGCTGGAGGATGCCGTCCTCAGCAGTTGCACAAACACAAAGTATAATCTTTTTTCCTAATACAGGCCAACAGTAGACAGCAGAGATTTAGATTTCCAACAGTTTTCTGTGCCGAATCAAGAAAATTTATAACAGGGAGTGATTATGTTAACAAACTGCTGTTTACTTTTTCGCTGCTGATTCTGGCGGTAAGGAACTTTAATCATGCTCTGAAACGACAGCGCAGCAATCTAACTGAAATGTAACCAGTAACGGCAAAGAGCAGCACTAAACAATCTTGACTTAAGGTTGTAGCGGATTGTGTTCAGCCACAGAGCACCAATATTATAGACCATGAGGATGACATTTTAGGTACTGATCATTCAGTAGGTACTTTCCATTGGATTCAGGAGTGCTGGGATTTTGGACAAGAGCTGTACCTTCACGCAAGACAATTGGCTCTCTCCAAAGGTGCAACGTGTCTTGAATAAAGGGATGTTAGCTCATAGAAAAAAGTTGGAAGGGGCTTTTGGAGGTCATCTAATCAAAGCCCCACTGAGAGCAGGCCCAATTAAATCAGGTTGCCCAGGGTCTTGTCCAGTAAAACTTTGAATGTTTCCAAAGATGAAGACTTCCCAACCTGTCTGGACAACCTGTAAAAAAAAATTTCCAAGCTGTCAGATGAAACTTTTCAGCTTCCAGAAGCTATCCCTCACCACCAGCACCAGCCCACCAGAAGTTCCCACAGGAAGATACAGCTTCCAGATGTCCCTTGATGTTCAAGCCTGGAAACCACTGTGACAACTGCTAATTAGTTTTCTGTAATCTCAACCTCCAAATGACTCAGTTAATAATGAGAAATAGGAAATTAAAGTTGATATTCATAATGCTGGAAAATTATTTCATATTCTCGCAGTATTTTTTAATTACCTATGATAAAGCTAGAGCAAAACCATTGCAACTCAATGAAAAGCAAACCACAACAAATGCTTTTGAAAACTTGTACGTTTTTCCTGCCCCATTTTATCATAGCCATGATTTCTGAGAGAAAGTCAGGGATTCAGATGATTTTAGGAAGCTATAATTGTTTAAATATTTAGAGCAAACTGTCTGTGAGTGTTTCTAAGTGCCTTCCAGAACAGAAATCCCAGAACATGAATGAAGTCACTGCGTAAAGAACCATTTCTATTGTGTTGTTCAGTTAATGCCATAGCTATGACATCTGGGGAATATCCGTTCTGTCTGACACTGGTTGGATCAAATGTCTCTTGAAATCATTAGGTAATGATATGCGTGTAGAAGTATGATTGTATTTAAAGGTAAACTCTTGGAGGCAGACAAGGCTGTTCAAACAGAGTTTAAAAGATTTTCAAAGCCAGGAATATTTGTACATACTCAATGATAGGCCAAAAAGGGTGACTTTGTGCTGCAACATGGATTGATGCATAACAGCTCTGAAACCAAAGCCTTTTATCTATTTTGGTGTGACATTGTGCTGAACTAAAAATGTTTGCTGAGAAACTAGGCTTCCATAGCTGAATCACCATTCTCTATTAATATATGTAACCAGCGTCTGCAGCAGTGCTTGCTCCCATCCAGTCAGCTCAAATTATGAGAAGTGCGAACTAGATTTTTGTCTGAAACTAGTGATGCAAACAGACCAGAAGAAACTTTTTCTTTTTTATGTCATGCTGAAATGTGTGGGACTGTGGTTGTGAAAAGTAGAGCTGATGGCCTGCAGGCACCCCCATGGACCACTATATGTGTTGCTATCACAAAATTAGAGAAGGAGCAAGCACTTTGCAGAGTTTGTTAATTCCCTCGGTAGTGTTTTATTATTTCAAAATAAACGAGAACTGTACTTGGCACACTACTGCACTGTTAATGGCATTTGAAGGGCAAAAAAAACCCCAAACCCATAGTCCTAAATCATTATATAGGAAGTTGCTTGTTACGATTCTATAAAATATGGGGAGATAAGGAGATCAAGAACATTTTATTTGCCCACTGAGGCAACACCTCTCCTGTTTGAATGCACAGAACTGCTTACAGTGTACCCAAGGCATGCATTAGAAAACCATGCCACTACAGCTCATTAGTGAATGAAACAAGGAAGTCAGTATTGTAATTTGCCCAGCTTTTAGTGAATAATCATCATACAGTTACAGTACGACTTTCCACAGTTACGACCCCATCGTAACCCTTGCTGAGAGAACACTGACACTGGAATTTTTTAAAAGCTTTTATGAGCATATGATCTAGCTGGTGTAGGACAAGGAAGTTATAAATTCAGGTGCTACAAAAACTGAATTCCAGTTTGTGTGTGCAGTACTGTTGCCTAATTTGGACTTCCTGCATGGATGAAAGCACTTGGCCTTCAGTCTCTGACCTCCCAGACTATCTACAAGTGCACACAGAGAACAGCAATGCAAGCCCTGGAGCATTTTATTGAGGCAGTACATAATTAGGTAGAAATCAAGTAATGTCTGACAGTCTATTTTTTATCATTCTTTTGACAGATAGGGGAAACATTTTAACACTAGGGGTAAACTGCTACCTTAGCTATAGAACCTTCAGAATAATGCAATTCCTCCCAAGTCAATTTTCTGCCTTTCAGTATCTCTGGACAAAACCATAATAAAATTTCAAGGGCTCAATGTACAAAAATTATATTAATAATAGAATGGTATATAACAGTGGTGTAACTTGATGGCATCAACACAGTAGCAAGAATCAATGACAATAGAGCACTGACTTGCAAAGCACAAAAAATTTACTATCAGTGTTTAGAAAGTGCTTGGAGGCTATTCTATAATTCGTAGAAAAGAAATTTTGTGAATAAGTTTAAAGCACTATAAAGATCTTAGCATAGATTTACAGCCATTGATTAAGACATAGTTCTTTTTGAAGTCAACTTACTGATAATTTATGCATAATATATGTCAAAATAAAAGTTTAGGTTTAGAAAGAGCGAACACTTTGTAACAGTCAATAAAACAGACTCTCTATATGGCTAAGAATCTAGGGAAAAATAACAAACAAAAATATCTTCACTTTTATTTTCTATAGATGTGTCTTCTCCGATTAAGGATGAAGAAATGATAGTCTGGAAGAAAAAAAAAAGAATTGGTACTGTCAAAAAGATAAAACTTGAAGCTCAAGAGAGCTTCAAGCTTCTTTAGTCTGGAGAAGAGGAAGCTGAGGGGAGACCCTATCACCCTACAACCACCTGAAAGGAGGCTGTAGCCAGGTGGGTGTTGGTCTCTTCTCCCAAGGAACAAGTGATAGGACAAGAGGAAATGGCCTCAGGTTGCACCAGGGGATGATTAGATTGGATATTAGGAAATATTTCTTCACCGAAAGGGTTGTCAAGCACTGGAACAGGCTGCCCAGGGAAGTGGTTGAGTCACCATCCCTGGAGGGATTTAAAAGACATGTAGATGTGGTGCTTAGGGACAAGGTTTAGCAGTGGACTTGGCAGTGCTAGGTTAATGGTTGGACTTGATCTTAAAGGTGTTTTCCAACTAAAATTATTTTATGATTCTATGATTCTAAGTTGTGCCATCTCTAGTAACTAAAGGATTAATTATGCCAGTATTTATTCCCATGTTTGGATGAATACACGTGGTGCTGTGGTCAAACAGACGCAGATATGCTGTGCCGTCACTCTCTGGAAGAGCTTGGGACACTAAACTGGCTCATTATTGCTACTGCTTCTGTGTGCTTCATCTCCTTCATCAGCCTGGAAGTGAAGGTGTGCTTCACTGTGGTCTGAGAGGGCTGCTGGAGAAAAATATTGCCTGTCAAGCACATTGTGCTACTTTCTCATTCTCCTTTATATATTCCTTTTTATAATCCAACACAAATTTAAATTCATTAAAAAAAAATTTAAAAGTATGCAGCTTGGTGCTCTTTAATACTGAGATATATGAATGACCTGATCTAATATGAAGAATTAATATACTTGTCTTTTGTTTATGGGTACCGGACTATAGCTCATTGCCATGAGCAACCAGAACTGTCAGTGTCCTGCTATGCATGACCAGTCTGTGGGACACAGAGATGAACTGCCATTTGTGCCCTTTCCTGCATTAGCCTATTTTTGATTCAGCGTGGTGTTCCTAAGGAAGCCTGAATGCACTAGTTGTTTTTGTTTGACATTGCCCTATATATAAAATCAGTAGGAGTTTTATTTTCGCATTCATTCATCGCTGTTTTTAATGTCTGTACATAATAGACAGAGAGAACATTCAAGTTTAAATGCATGTTTGAAATAATGTTTATTAAATTTGTGTAACCAGTCATGCTCTGAAGTCACAGCACTTGATATTTGATCTTATGAAGGAATCCTACATTCGTATAATTAGCTATATGGCTGAAGTAACACTTGAAGGAAAGTTTATTCCCGTGTTAGATTTAATGGAGCTTTCTGCTAGCATTTGTGCAAAGATCCTGTGCTGCTCTAGTGTCGTGTTGACGAAGGAGCACATTTCTACGTAAATCTATGTACATTGGCACAAGCTAAAGGACACTCAGGCTAAAGAAATGTAAATCCTTTGACTTTCTCTCAATTCATACAGTTCTCTGAATGAGGAAAAAGAAGTAAATGTTGCTGAAAATTTTTATTCTAGGTACCACAATGTTGAATATGAAGGATACTGCTGACAGAAATACACATATCTTGCTTTTGGGTCAGTAGCATCCACAGAGAATAATTCTTTATAACCAGTGCTCCTACAGTGTTTATATGACCTTGCTATGGACCCTGCATGACAACTCACCTGAGGATCCCAGGAGAACCCGATGAGTCCTCCAGAGTGTGGTCCTCCTGTGGCACCGAGGTGGAAACCAGAGGGATATGGCAGTGCATGGGAAGCATGCTGCTTGAGTGACCTGCACCCAGCGCTCCCCACTCCCTGCTCCAACATGTCAAACCCATAACCTGACACCTACACATGGGGTATGAGCCTTCCCAGTCACCGTGGATGGGGAGGCTATTGCTTTCACCTATAGTAGGAAGTCGCAATTCTGACAGAGGCATGCCCCAACCCTGTGCTCATAGGCTGCAGGGACATGTGAAGATGGAAGAAGTATACAGCACTCCTCTTCAGCACGACAATTAATTTTGGAAAGGCCATTCGCATAACTGCATCTCTGCAGCAAAACTTGGCCAGAGGGGGCAGCTGTGAAATAGGCAGAACGGAGATCATTGCAGTGACATGTGGTTGTTCCCTACTTTGCCTTCACACAGAGTCAGGCGGAGCCACATGCTATTTTTGCCACAGCCATGTGCAGAGGGGTGAGTCTTAGGAGGATGGACAGGAATAGTAGAGCCATAGTTCACTGTGAAAGCAAAGAAGGTATCATTGCTGGGTGTCGGCTCACATGTTGCAGTGTCCCAGATAGCTATGCACTGGGGAACATGATCATAGAATCATAGAATGGTTTGGGTTGGAAGGGACCTCAAAGATCATCTAGTTCCAACCACCCCTTGCCATGGGCAGGGACACCCTTCACTAGACCAGGCTGACCAAAACCTCATCCAACCTGGCCTTGAACACTGCCAGGGAGGGGGCCTCCACAACCTCTCTGGGCAACCTGTTCCACTGTCTCACCACCCTCACAGTGAAGAATTTTTTTCCTAATATCTCATCTAAATCTACCCTCCTTCAGCTTAAGGCCATTATTCCGTGTCCTATCACTACAGGCCCTTGTAAACAGTCCCTCTCCAGCTTTCCTGTAGGCCCCTTCAGGTACTGGAAGGCTGCTATAAGGTCTCCCCAGAGCCTTCTCTTCTCCACACTGAACAACCCCAACTCTCTCAGCCTGTCCTCATAGGAGAGGTGCTCCAGCCCTCTGATCAGCTTCGTGGCCCTCCTCTGGACTCGCTCCAACAGCTCCATGTCTCTCCTGTACTGGGGCCCCCAGAGCTGGACGCAGTACTCCAGGTGGAGTCTCACAAAAGCAGAGTAGAGGGACAGGATCACCTCCCTTGATCTGCTGGTCACACCTCTTTTGATGCAGCCCAGGACATGGTTGGCTTTCTGGGCTGCAAGCGCACACTGCCGGCTCATGTTGAACTTTTTGTCCACCAACACCCCCAGGTCCTTCTCCTCAGGGCTGCTTTCAATCCATTCCCCGCCCAGCCTGTAGCTGTGCTTGAGATTGCCCCGACGCATGTGCAGGACCTTGCACTTGGCCTTGTTGAACCTCATGCTGTTTGCACCTCTCCAGCCTGTCAAGGTGCCTCTGGATGGCATCCCTTCCCTCCATTGGCCAACATTCAGTTTGAAAAGAACATGTGCTTCTGAAAAATATATGAAAGAAAAGAAAAAATCTGAGAAACACTCAAGAAATGGCAAGCCTCTCCCCCCTCTTCCACACTAACAAAGTAACTTTACTGAGAAGAAGGAGGGAACTCACAAGGAAAGATAATCTTTCCTTTGAAACTTGTTATGAAAAGTAAATATATTCTGATTCAAAAAACAGTTCAAATGAGGATAAAATTATACACCTTCTGACTGCAGTTGCCCCAAGTGAGGTGATCTCTTCCCCACCCACTCATTTCTGCTTCCTAGTCAGAGTTGTCTCCTCCAAGCTGTCAGTCATTTTGGTCAGAATGGGCTGTGTGGGAAAGATCTGCTATTTAAAATGCTTGAATTACTCTAGGCTGTTTTGAGTCAAACAGAGCATATGTCCCCCTATTATTTTGGCACTACTAGATCACCTTGCATTCCATAGTACAAGACTCCTTCCTATTTTCTGTAGCTGATGCCTCTTTCTCAAACACCTGAAAACATAAGGATGTGTATCAGGAGGTGTTGAATCTCTTTCTTTCTTTAGAAAAACCAAACCAAACCAACCAACACCCCCCCCTCCCCCAACCTAAAAGATGTTACTTTGTGCTGATACCAATTATTTCTTCCTGTGCTAGTGGGATCTTCTACTTGGAGAGCTGATCTGAGACCATTCAAATCCACATCCTAGCACTCCTTAATTTCTTAATGTGTAGGGCATTTCATTACAAGCCAATTACTTTTGAACAAAAAAATTGTACAGGAACAAACTTATTCAGAACAAGCATTAGTTACTGCTTGAATAGAGGCATTTAAGACTTTTTTTCTGCAGTTTGCATTTTGTTTCAGGTTGCTTAGTGAGAAAGTAAAATAAAGTATGAGGAGCAGAACTGGAAGAAGAAAAAATCAGAGTCAGGTTCCAAGTATGTGACTTTTTTCTTAGAAATTCCTGTTATCATTAGAAATTTCTTTTGATATAATAATATTTTTTAAACCATGAATGGAGTTTATGGTGAATAATCAAAGAATAAAACCACTTCAAATACAGATCCCTTAATAATTAGAGTATTTAATTAACTGGAAATATTTCAGGATTTATCTCTTTCTCACACTTTCTTTGTAGTAGTACTTATCATTGATTTCTATTTCTTTCCTGTTTAATAGTTTTGATGACCAAAGTTTCTGTCAAATCTTTACATTTTGGAAACTACAGAACAAACCTCTTTGTCTTGGTTCATCTACTTGTCTTTCAAAGATTCAGAAAACCAGTGTTAACGCTTTGACTTCTAGCCTTTGAAAAATCAAGCTATGACAGACTTATCAAAGGCAGCAGCTCTCATCAAACATGACAATAGAGGTTGGTTCCCTCTTTCATTTCAGATGTTATATGCATCATGATGCAGTTAAAGCTGTGTCGAAAACAGTGGATATTACCTTCCCTATTAGATTTCTTCCTTATTAAAATTTCTCTTGCAGTACAATTTTGTGCTAAATGAAGAAGGAGAATTCTTTCCTCTGGTTCGTCTCTAAAAATTGTGTTTGCTTGGAATCAATTTTGTATAATAATAATCTGAAGAGGAAAAATAGGCCTCTGTTCTGAGCACATTATCACAGGGGTAGTGTCTTTATTACAAAAGCTGTCATCCAAATAAATGACTGAGAATTACATAGTTTCCTTTCCACAACAGTGTGGATTTCAACACCTTTTAACACTACACAAGTCAGGGATAACCGTTAGGTTAAACTACTGCATGTCTACAGAAGTTTAAATATCGATGCTATGCAGGGACTTCAGATCTTTCAACAGTGATTCTCCAATTAGGCAACAAGAGTTGATGGCAGTTTATCTCTTTGATTCCCATTTCTAATCTGCTAAATTAAAAATACCGATCCTAATCTACAGGACACTGCGTGCTACATGTTAAAATGTAGATATTTCAAAGTGACGAGAGAGATTCACATTGCTTTAGGCAGTAAACTGGGTGAATCACCAGCAGGATGATTCAGAGCAATTAAGGTAGAAGCCTCAATTGCCTATGGAGAGTATACGTTAATTGCAGCAATTGAGGGATGCCTGCTAGGATGCCTATTTCATTCACTGGCTGCATGGGGACTGCAGGCAGCTTCAAAGGGCAATTTGCAGTTTGGTACATGTGCACTGCCACCTGGAACTCTCTAAAAAGAAATGTCAGGGTCAGGGCTGCGTCTACCTGTCTGACTCAAATCTTAAAATCAGTTGCCTATTTACAGTCAGATCACTCTTTTGTGGTAGGGCACCTAGAGAAAGAACTAGCACAAGTCTTCTTGCACAATTGTTTAAAGGTACTTGACATGTCGGAGGTAGGGTTTCTATGTCTTCCTGCTTGTCCAGAGTGGATTTGAATTATCATGTTCCACTTCTCAACCAACCAACCACAGCCTAGATCTGAGCAAAGCAAAAGGGCACTCTTTGCTTCCTGTATGGAAATTGGTTGAGGTTAATGTACCCTTTGACTTTTACCACTCATCTAATGCCAGGGTCATTCCTCTGGGAGATGGGCATTCAAGTACTTTCAGGTAGCTGAAGGATAAAGCAAGTGGAGCTGGAATCCCAGGCTCCTGGTTCCTGCATGAGTGCACTGGCCACAGAGTAAATTATTGTGCAGAATACTTTCTTCCAGTACTTACTTTCTACTTAAGACTTTTCTCCCCCTCCTTCCCTATTTTGTAAAACAACCTCTGTGCTGTGTGTTGAAATGACTCTTGTTTCTCTGTATCATTTATGAGTTATGTTAAGGATCTAGAAGGTTAATGCTCATCCCCACTCAGCTCTGATTTGCCACAGAGCTTAGACAGCCATTGCAAGTGTAATTGGCAGGACAGCCAATTCTTGCTAAAATTGGCAGAACACCAAAATTTTAGGCTCCTCAAAAAAAATTTGTACCCAAACAAAGGCAGCAATAGATTTCCAGTGCCTTTGGGGAAAAGGCAGTATTTCACAGTTTACCATCTGAATCAGTCTCAAAGGATGTGGTTATACATTCTGTTTTCCTGATTGGAAGAGCTGGCTCAATAAATTTTTCTCTCTCACTATAGTGAGAGATCCAGAACTATTTTTCACCCTCTGCCATACTAAAGGACACCCTTTACCAACCCACAAAAAGCGAACTGTGGAATATTGATGAGAATGAGATCCAAGGTAGGCTTTTCCACCAAACAAAATGTATTGTGAAACTATAAACTTATTTTCAGGTTGCTAATGCAAATCAAATTTGTTATGGCCGTGTGATGCAAAGAACAGATCGAGTTTGATTCACCTGCCTAAAGCTATGAAAGAACAAAAGAGCAACGGGACAGGGTTATCAGCTAATGGACTGCCATTGTACCTGCAGAGCAGACATTATTTCCCTGCAGTTCTCGCATTTCCAGTTCAGAGGACGCAGCCTGAAACGTAGTCAATGTCTCAGATTCTGATTTGACAACATGGTCAATCCAGTTTTAAGGATGCAAGTACCAAAGTGAAACACTGTATCTGTAGATAGACAAAGGGTCAGTCTGGTATGAATCAACTAAAAAAAAAATAAAAATTGACAGATTAGCATTTTATTGTCAGACATGACGTGTGTGACACGTTTATGCTATGAATGATCTGCTAAGTGAGTGGTGCTGCCACTGTAAGCAGTTCAGGTGGGATTCAGCTCACCCGTTTCTAACAGTCTTGCTTCTCTCCTCTTCTTAATCACTGGAGAGATAAGGCCATTCAAAGAAGCTACCCATTTAATCAAATTTAAAATCTAATTTACAGTGAGATTCACACACAATGACAGTTACTCCAGTGAAAACCTGGGGCAGCAACCTTACGTGTAGACGTTTACATTATAGGTACCTCTCCCATTACAGCCTACTTGCACTGGCAGTGTTATGATATGAATGTCAATATTCTCATTTACAATTCCCCTTTAACAATCTCAGGATGATTTAGTTAAGGAATGCCAGGTTTGGTCTAGAGCTCTAAATTGGTAATTTGCTTTCCTGGCCAAATAAGACATTTTTTAGAAAGTAGGGCTTTTTGTATGCAGGGGGAGAAAAAAACCCACAACACTATAGTTTTCAAGTTTGAAAAGTGAGATTTTAAAAACTGTTCTGACTTTTCACAATCTTTTTGGTCTAGGCCTAGGACGAATTTGACAAATAATTTTCACTGTTCTGAAACTGCATTTTCAGAAAAATAAGTTATCCTGCTTATAAAAACCCAAACTAGAATCCCACAAACAAACATGTCGTCTTCCCTCAGTCACTTTTTGATGAAAAGTGTTTCTCCAGTTATATCACAACATATGCAATCAGTTATATCACAACATATGCAACAATATGCATGTTTCCATTGGCTTTATAGGTCCTTACATAACCCCAATAATTTCAGTGTGTATGTCCAGATACGGTAACTAAACAGGCAGTTATTTCATTGAAAGACAGGGTATGATTTGATTTCCAAATGTTAATGGATGCTTAATGGTCATTATTATTTTTCTACTGGATTATTTTGGTTCATAGGTAACTTCTTATTGATTTATTTTTCATTTATCAGATGTTCCTATTGCTAGCTTCCAGGCACATTCAGAATAAAAACATCTTATAGTTCAATTTTGTATTACTTTCATTAAAGCAATCTCATGATAACTATATCAGGCCTGGTATTTCTGACAGCTTTGATGACACTTTTAAATGCATCTGCTATTACAAAGGAAATCATTAAGATCAAAGCACTGAAATAATCGATTTGCATTACATACTGGAAGAACTAAACAGACAACAGTATTACCAGCATTATTTTGCCAAACCATACCCAAATTAGCAATACATAAAGACCCTTCCCACCAGATTTGCACCCAAATACATCCATGGTGAAAGCGAAAAAACTCACTTTACAAATTATTCCTGACTGTAACCTCAGAGAAGCTTCTAAAAGCAGTGCCTGAAATTCCAGTATTTTAGTAAGTCTTTCATCTTAGCCAGGTTCTGGGTCAGCAGATACAGCTACTGCTACCGGCTGCCCATCTGCAGTCCAAGGCACGCACTGCCTCCAGCCTATGAAACTGGTGAGGGGAGTCACTGCATTTTGCAGACTCCATTCTAAGCTTAGAGTCGATAGTATACTATGACTACTGTTGCGGTTCTGGACTAAAAATGCAATTGCATGCTTTCAGTCTGAATATCAACTGATGAGAAAAAAGCCGGGGCTAAACAGTCACTAAGATGTTTGAGAAGATGTTGTATGCCCATGCACAGGTACTGCTTCTCTTGTTTCCTCCCTACCCAGTGCTCCCAGCTGAGACTGAACATCTGCATCAGCCAACAAATTGCAGCCTTCAAACCCCACGGAGCTCAGAAACTGGATCCCCCAGAAGACCTGGTTGCACGCTGTGGGTCAGGTCATTTACCTTGTGGAACCTGTGATATTGTAGCTTTGTTTTCTACAAAAAAATGATCAGAGCAGTTGCCCTAGAAAACACTGCTTTGAGTCCCATAAATGGTGTACTTTTAAGGCTGTAAGTGTGCTGCCATTTATTTGCTTGTTTTGTTTTCAGGGTTTTTTTTTTCAGTTTTCTTCCTAGAGTTTACAAAAGAACAGGCAAATTAGCAACTGGGACTCATGAAACAGTCACCTGGGAGTCTCATTTATGTGAAAGTTCTCACATCTGCACTCCACTATGATAATATACATCCATATCAGTATTCAAGTAAACGTCTAATAGCCGAAACACGTGCCAATTTGTGTGCATCATATCATAGAGCTACAGAACCACGGTAGATGCTGACATGAACTGGAGGAGTGGTGCAGAGCTCTTTGGTGTGGTGCAAACTTGTATGTGTGTTTCTAAACTAAATAGCTTGTTTCAGCTCGTTTTGGTTTACTTTTATCCAATAAAATTTTCTGAAATGCCTTTGGAAAAGAAGCAGAACTTTAGCTCGACAGTTTCTTTCTAAAAATATAAAAGCACATCAAAATAGCAGCCTGTATTTATTTACATGTAAGAATAAAAAAACTCAGTGTATCTTTGTTCACTGTGAAAGTTTCCACAAAGGATGTCACATTTATATGAGAGAGAAACAGAGACTGTGTCAGAGAGGGAGAAAGGTAAAGGACACAATCAGGCAGTCAGTAGCACCTGCACCTCCCTTCAGAGGGGAGTCCCTTTACGGGATTATTCGTGTATAAAGCTGAGCATGGGAATAATAGCAGAAGGTCACTGAAGTTAATGGAGTTACCAGATAAGGAGCTTCCACTGTAGCAGTGCTGAGAAAATGTGTCTATAATTTCCCCACCTTTTCTAATACTTGTGCTTCAGAGGACCCAATTTGAAAAGCAGCAGCTAGCTCAGACCATTTCAGCAACACGGGAAATCCCTTTTGAAGGCTCCTGCTCCCAATTTGAAAGTACTGCACTCACACGATCTAAAGTGCCAATCCGACATAATCTCTGCTCACTCTACCCTGTTCAAAAAGGATGATGACAGGTTAATTTTATACCAGCAGGCTTCATGCCAGACCGGGAGGTGCCACTTTATGCCAGATCAGTTACTGTTTATTCTCCCAGCAGGTATAAAAGCATAAAGCTGGAATAAACACCATGACACGTGTTCTGGTTCACTCAGCAGATACATGATGAAGGGGATCAGACAGGTCCTGCTGCCATCTGGCAATGCGCAGGGCTGGTACTAACGATCGTGGACTCATGGTCTTAGAGGCGGCGGGACCCATCTGCCTGGCCCCATAGTGAAGGCTGGAGAAAGGCGAGTCTCTGGAAGGAAAGCATCCGGGTGATGAAGCTTTAGGGCTCACTGACATGTGAAATGAATATGTATCTAAACTGCACGCAGAGTTACCATAGAATGGGGATTGCTGAGTAACGCCATGTGTTCTGGAATAAGGGCATTTTGTCATGGATTGAAAAGAGCCGTCCCTTCCAAATGCCAATGCCCAGATCCGAGGAGCGCAGAGAAACTCTGTGCTGTGTTGACACAGTCTTGAAACTGTGAGAAATATTTAGAAGTATTGGCGCATATATATCCTCTGACTTCCCTCCTTTGTGATCATCTGTGTCTTTATAAAATAATTTGCCAATATTTTTTTTTTTCCCAAATCACAAAACAGGCTTTAAAAACAAATACAAAGGCATTTGGGAAGTCAGATTCTGAGACAGTCAGAGTCCAGCGATGCAGCTGAGTTGTAATGAAAACATCTGTTTCTGTGTATTCAGAAAAACTCTTCAAGGGGACCTGTAGGAGACCTACATCCATCTCAAAACTATGATGGAGTAGGCTATGCCGATGGCCTTTGAATAAGCTTCATTGTTCTTTTCCTCCCACATTTCCTGTTCTTTGGCACTTTGCATAAGGGTACATATCTAGACAGAAAAAAGTGGTTCAACCATCTCGTACTTTTGTGGAAAATTTCAAGGTCATCTCCATTTTCTATCAAAATAAAACCCATCTCTAGCAAAGACCGTGAACCTATAGTGATAATATAGTTTCCTGAGACCATAAAAATTTATGAAAGCTTAGTTATATCCAGGAATCTCATCCTACTACATTAGCAAGTGTTCAGCTTTTGCCATTAGTATCAGTAGCTTCTTGGTGGCTCCAGCACGGTAATGTGAATTTATGAGTTTGTGTGCTTTCAGGTTTTTTTTCAGTCAAATTTTTAATCACTCATTATGCCAGTGAGTTAAAATTACTTTTAAGATTTACAGGGTTTTTTTATTTTCCTCTCAAAATCACTTGCCAGCAATGATAATGTAATGGATTTGTAAAATTGTCAAAGTTCAATATCAGTTTCAAATGCCAATTTTGTAACTTTCAGAACGATTTCCTGTGACTTTTCCCACCATCTAACTATTATCTGATAGTATATTTAAATGGATAAATAAACCCACTTTGCTAAAATATGCTGTTCTACTAAAAGTTAACATTTTCTGTATTTTGATACTTTATAAAATGAATCACCATTTCTGGACCCTCAGATACATTTTTAAGTTATTAGCTGTCCTAAAATTATATATGTTCTATTATAGAATACGTATAGTATTCAGCATTTTAAATAATAAGCAGTTCAAGTAACATACCAAATTACTTTTGTGTTTGCTGAAAATAATAGTTCAATATTTGTATACATGAAGAAATATGTTACCATTTCATTTTAGCAGCATGATAGATTAGAAATCTTTCCCATCGCGAAATGCTAAATAGCAATGTGATTACTGAGCACTTTTTTCCCATTTCTTTTTGTGCTGTGGAAGATTTTGTGCACCATTTTTTAAAATCTTGACAGATTGCTGTAATATTTTAAAATGCAATTCCATTCCTACAGCATCTAAATTAAAATAAATAAATAAATAAATAAATCCCAGCCCTCATACCCACTATGACTGAGGTGCCATTGATTTTTTACTGATTATAGACTACAATGAAATTTGAAAAATCGGGATTATTCAGTTATTGATATGATAGCGTATTAATGCTTAGATGAACTTGTCAGGAAAAATTAAGGATTGGCCAGAAAATAATTTTAACTCCGTACCCTTGCTCCTTCAGGCTGCTGTTAACAGCTCCAAGCTCTGCTCACATGGAAATGTCTCCAGGTCTGTTTCTTCTCTTCTTTAATTTTAAATATAGGCTGTCTCATTTTATAGCTATCTTTCACCTCAGAAGCTTAAAATTTTACCAAATATCACCTTTCCCAACAAAACCTCAGAGTACATACATTCTCCTTATCGGAACACCAGCTGCCACATCTAACATTAGGTGATTTATGCTCAATTTTTTTCAAAAAGGAAAATTGATTTTGGCAGTCCAAAAGAAAATGGCCAAAGTGGTATGCCTGGCTCTTGGTCTTCAGCTGATCTTCCCCACACCTAAACAAAAACCGGAATAGCAGAATAAACATTTTCAAGTCCTTTTCAAATCCTTTGAGACTGATACACAAGATGTGTTTGATAACAAGAACATTACAAAACAGATTATCCGTGCAATACATATGACTTGCCTCCCCAAGATGTTTTGAAAGGACTTTCCCAAACTTCCTTGTAATTGCAATGTTCTGCTCATTTCCAGGAAGTTGAAAGAGAAAAAGCACAGGATGGCCTATTTTGTTCCAAACAGCTTACTATTTGCTTTCTACAGACAGATACTGGTTAAAGAAATCCAGATAGCATGATGGGATGATACATAAAATCATGCGGCCTTCATGCAGCCACATGATCAGCTTCTTAACCTGATGGGCAGCTACAGCGCAAGTTAAAGATTAATTTTCTGACCATATCGGCAAGTTTGTCCAAACTATCCAGTACCTCAGAGGAAGTGGGAACACATGATCCGAGCAGAAGAAAACGAAGGTCACGTTTTTGACAGCAGGCTGTAGAGAGATTATCTCACAGAATTTCTATGTGCAAACCAGCCAAGGAAAATCTCCAAGGACACAGACCTCCTGCCATTGATTATATCATATGCACTTGATAAAAATGGCAAAAATTGAATTCCTGAGGTGTATGGAAACCAACGAATTGAGTGTATTCCTCTCAGTAAAGGGTGATTTGCATTGTAAACCTTTTATATCGTCAGTCAGCTCCTATTCAGTGAAGGGCAGGAAGTCATTTCTAACAGCAGAGAAAGTTTTTGAAATAGTTACTTGTATACTTTCTGGATCAGAGATGCATGATGAATTCTCAGATAAACTCCCAAAACCATTTTATCACAGCACTTGGATTAAGAAAATTGTTTGACATTAGCTTGATGGCACTTTGATCAAGAGCCTGTTGTTAAGTTGTTAAATTGATTGTTAAATTGTTGACCAGTTCTGAGTAGTCCAAGGTAAGAGCTTGCACACTAATCAAGTCAAAATATAAAGAAAATTATTAATATTTTTTTAGAAACATGAAAAAAACATATGCTAATATGGAAAGCCATTAAAGTATGGTTCATATGAATGACAAATCATTCAGTTGATGTAGCTTGATGGGGTCTCAGAACTTTTATGGTTGAAAGAATCCATAACACATGAGCAAATTCAGAAGTAAAAAGCTGGGTTTTAGCTTGAATTCAGTCTTTCAGAGCTAAAACGGGTTCTTTGTATCTTCTATATAATCCTCAGCACTACAGAAAAAGTAGGCCAAATTTTGCTCTCAGGGACATCTCTACAACTTTATACAAGTCAATCAAGATGCAACCAACAGCTTAGATCATAAAGTTACACTCTACTGTAAAAGGTAGCATATAGCTACACTGACCCAGCAGGAAGCCAAAGAGCAAATGAATACCCTTTCCCCCAAGTATTTATGGCCATATCACTTCTTTTCACAGAACAGTTTATTCCTAGACAGCTTTTGGATAGATGGAGTAAGGAGGAGTGATTCATGTCTCCTCTCCGATATAACCTGGACAATGGCTTGTAACCGAGAGTGAAGATTATTTCCTGCTCTGGTGGCTAGTGCTTGAGTTGCGGCTTAACAACACTGAGTAGTGAAGAGAGCAGGCTCGCTTCTCCTTTACAACCTCCAAAGCCAAGAAAAATACTGTGATGATAGACCATTTTGCAAATACTTGGATTCACACGGAAGAGGAAATGTTTGCTATCTAAGCCTAAGAGGCATGAGAAGGAGGATAAAGATTTCAATAAATGAATAGATATGATGCTAGTCAGACAGAAGAAAATGATCTATGGAGTAATAATGTGATAGCTTTACAAAATCACTTTTCAGTGTGTAGAATTTTATGTCATGAAGAATAAGGAAAAAATGGTCCAGAAAAAAATTAAGTGCTGAAGTACCTGAGGAACCCCAACCTATTTTTTTAAAAAACAATTTTCCTTTTGTATATGATTTTTCATCTTCTCTCCTTGTCCTTGATTTTGCAAGGGTGAGGAAAGCAACTCCACAAATTTGGAAGTAACTAAAAAGTGTACTTTCCAGAACTATAAGTATTTGCAACTGTTGTATATTTCTGGTTGTTTTTTCCTTGTTATTTTTTGCTATTTTTGTTGCCTTGCTGTTTACACACCACTTTCTTATACACACATCCAGCCCTGTAACTAAAGATCTAGATATTTGTCTGTGTCTAAAGAGATTAAATAATGATAGGATTATCTGACTTCAGGCAAAACGTAAATTGTTTACAAATCTGGTTACTGAATGACAATGAACACAATCGGATTTATATTTTAAAAAAATCATAACATTAATACTGGCTCTTTGAACTATACTGATTCTAATCTGCCTACAAAACTATTGAAGTGAATTGCTTACGTAGAACAAGGACAGTGTATGGTTTTTAATAAACTGCTGACAATTGACTGAGGTTGTGCGATGCCACTGTTCTCAAACACCTAAATAGATTAAAACATATTGTGGACATTTTTGTATTTCTTTTTTGGCAGTGCCTATTTTTATACCTCGATTGACTACAAATTTTCTAGTTAGGTTGATAGATTTAATAGGGAGTTTTAAAATATTTACAACCACCTTACATTTCAGAGGCAGAGGAAATTTGATCACTCACATAATTTAATATATAGCCTCATACCATTCTATAATTCCCCCTTTCCCTGTGCTTGCTCTGAAGAGCGTTATTCAAGTAGCTGCTAAAATGGATCCCAGCTAACCCATGGATCATTGAATTGCTGTGTGATGGACAGAGGAGGCTTGCTCTCTTTAAAAAGAAAGCTCAAATTATCACTCAGATCTGAAAACATTTCCACACGTTAATATTTTAGATGTAATGATACCAATTGCATAGGATATGGAGTAGGAGTATGCAGGAGTACTTAGGAGTTCCATAGGTTACCAGGTAACAACAGAGAATTTTTGCCAGTGTCCGGCACCTGATGACACCATCTTCAAATGAAACCTCAAGAGTTTGTGGGAAATGAACATCAAATCTCGGGTTGTCGGGCCCATCCTGGATTGCAACCATTCTGAGTACTTATATGCAAAACTGCTTTACCTGCGCTTACTGTCTCAATGGAAATACGACACTAGTTCTGTGCTGACAAAACAAAAGACTGAATTCTCAATTAGGCAACTGAAAATTGTGTTGCATTTATACAGCCACTTTTTTGACCCAGAAGAGCAGCTGGACCTGGTCTTTTAGAAAATTAGGTAGAGATAATATGAATTTAGCCAGTGTGCCTAATTTACAAGAGATGAGTTGCAACAAGTGGCCATAGCACTCATAGAATTGACTGTCAGGGGACAGCCTTGCAAGTTACAAATACCAGCAGAGCGTGAGGAAGAAATTCAGCTGAAGTTGCATCTTCCATTTGAATCAGGCATCTTCAGCTTTAACTCTTTTTTCTTGGCTTCTATAACCAAAGCATCGCTCAAAGAGCAACTCAATACACAGAGCGTCCACACTGCTACTATTTAGAGATGAGCTGGTTTTGATGTTTTCTTTGGCCATAGGAGATAGAAAAAACATTCGATAATGCTTCTGCTCCCACATACTACATTTCAAAGTACAAGCTGAGACAAAAGATTCAAAACATAACTCCTTCCCTTCTTGCTGCATGACTCAGTGCTTACTCTTGGAAACTGGAGTGGGGGATGCGGGATGTTCAATTTTGTTTTTACCTGAATTGAGGATGAAATTCTTCCAAGTTGGTCTTGCTGCAAACTTTAGACAGCTCTCTACTGTCACATGGATTTTAAATGTCCTTCACAGCTACTACATAAAGGAAGAACAAAGCTCCAGTTTTCAACTTCTTTTAAATAAGCAACGGCCAACACTTTTTCAAGTGTGAAAAAGACTTAAGTTAAATGTAGTGTAAAAGAGATAGTTAGAAGATTAAGCAATTAAATTTGAACGTTTTAAGGAAGTTTTTATAAACATTACCAGAGTTTTCAACTGCCAGATCAACAGCAGGAAAATTATCCAAAATCCATATCTGACCTTGTAGCTCCCAGTACAGATTTGCTCTTTATATCTTCTTGCCTTCAGCAGGAAGCACAAACAATAACAGTAAAGGCTAAAAGCCATCCATTTTTGATCCATAAAAGGATCAATGATACAGTAGTATTGTATGGTGGGTAGAAGAGACTAAACTGTGCAGGTCCTTAAGTAGATTATTTGCAGCATACTGTGTATTATGCTCCTTAGTGATGCTGTAAAATTTCTCTAAACTATTTTCCAGGTATTTTAAGGACATATCATGGAATCACAGAATAATCATAGAATGGTTTGGAATGGAAGAGACGTTAAAGATCACCTAGTTCTAACCCTCCACTAGACCAGGTTGCCCAAAGCCCCATCCAACATGGCCTTGAACACTTTCAGGGAGGGGGCAGCCACAACCTCTCTGGGCAACCTGTTCCAGTGTCTTGCTGTAAAAATCCCCTGCACTACTAAATATCAATCGCTTTTTTTATAGAAAGTGTACAGTCATGCATGGTGTACAGTCTGGAAGCTTGTATAGGGTTTCTATATATGTGAAATATATTCAAACTTAAATCTAACTTCCTATCATTGTAGTATCAGACAAGCAATATTTTTCTATTATGCTGTGTAAAATAAACAATCCAATTCTATTATTAAAATGCTCTACTATAAGCAGTAGAACTAACCAAACTCAACTTCCTACAGATTCTGTCCTATTCCTGAGTTTTCCTCCTGCATCCAAAATATTGTGCTCAACACATTTACCTACCTGTTATGCTACCTGAGCTTACCCTAAATTACTCTGATTCCTTCTGACATGTCCTAGCTGCCTCTGTCTGAACCAGCAGGTGGGCATCACAAAGAGCATCATGTGGCTGGTTCAGAGCCGCACATGGGGTGGCTGGCAAGTCAGGACCTATGTGCAGACTCATTAACCAGCCACTACCCTGAGCAGCCCAGACAAAATGATCTGGACTTGTTCCCCCTTTTCTGTCAGTGAGAGAGCAATTACAGGAGCCACCTTTAATTTTCACAAAACTTGGAGGACCTCAGGGTATTTGGGACCATCACATTCCTGTTTCATGTGGTTGAAACTGATCAGTAAATTCAAATGTTCCTAGAAAGGAGTGCGGTAGATGTTCTAGCCTGGCATCTCCTGTCTCATCTTCTCAACCATGATCAGTTTTGCATTTCCCTTCCCTGGCGACAGCGTCACACACAACACAGATATGCTTTCCAACAAAAACCTCTGAGACTGTTGATAACCAAAGTGAGAGTGTCTTCCGCTCATTAATGGGGATTGCTGTGCCTGGCTGAGATAGGTCTCCTTTGACTTTTACATCCTATCATCAATCACCTCCTTTGACCCTTACATCCTGCCATCAATAGCTAGGTTGATGTGATTGTTGCAAATCAACTTCTGAAAAAAATATTCCCATTCATACTTTATGCTTACTAGTGGAAGACATAGGCTTCCCTCTGCATTTTACTTACTCATTGCATGAACATTGATGGTACAGCTATGGTAGGACCACAGTACAGTGGGCAAAATACGCTTTGTAATTTTAAAATTGCATACGATGTAAATATTGGGAAGTGGAGAGCAACGAAACACGGTAATGTAGATCACAGCATTTGGGCTTGTGAGATTTAGGATATTCTGCATGAGGTATTTCTAGTTTTCCTCATCAAGCAGTGCAGAACAAGTAGAACATTGCACAAGTAGAACAAATCAGTAGAAAACATTGATGAGCTGGAAATTTAACCTCATAGTATTGCCATAAGTCACAAGAAAGGTCTTATCCTTTCAAGGTAAGACCAGGTGTAGCCTCTTTGGCTTTGTGTGACCAATTTTTAAAGTCTTTACATATTCAGTAAATAAGGTAAAAATAACACTATACATCTAACAATATATTCCATTGAAGAATTAAACAAGGTAGTAACATTAAGTTTGGATGGGCAGTGCTCACTGAGCATCAAGATGAGAGGTAATTATATTTCAGTGAATATCTTAATTGAAAGTAATAAATTTTATTTTCTGACGTGTTCATATTTGCATTTTTAAAAGATAAATCTGGCTAAACAATTTTAACTTGGTTTGGACTGTGATCCAGACTGCACAGAGATATCTCTTCAGTCCTTTCAACTTGTACTCTCTGGATTTTTAAAAATTCCATGAACTGGTCTCTGTTGTCTGGGGAAAAGACCAACAAATTCACAATTTCAATTTAAACTGAATCTTAATAATCTGTATTTAGAATGTTTAATTTATCTTGGCAAGATGAAGAATTAAATATTAATAAAAAACAACAAAAATGGGTTCATCCTTGCTCTTAAAGTCCATTTCTTTTAATGGAAAAGGAATCCAGCCACAAAGTTTCCCATCTTTCCCTTAATTACACTTACTACAATTTACTTTCCATTCAATTCCAGTGCTTATAATGTGTTACAGTTTTTACCTCCCAAGCATATATATCAAATTCCAGAAAAAATACTCAGATTAAATACTTAATTAACATTTTTTTCTACTACTTCTTTGTGTTTAGTGGGAACTCAGTTTTCCCCTCAATTTTCAGATTCTTTTTCTTGATGTATTATAAAAGTGTACAAAATGATTCTGTCTAATCTGATGTGTGGCCATTCTTAACCTATACAGAATATTTCTGACTAGGCTTTGTCATAAATAAGATTCTGCAATCAAATTTCCAGTCTGTGTTCTGTTAAAGAGCTCAATTGCAACATTTGAACATTTGAAATACATCTCAAGAGAAGAAATGCAGAATAGTGTCTATAAATGATAAAAACCTGAAACATCTAACAATTTAATTTACTGGTAAGTCTCCCAACTTTAAAATTTCTGACAATTGGAGTAAAATATTAAAGGCTCAAAGATAAATGTGGTGTAGAGGGACTTGTTAGTGGAGAGTGAGCCCTGGAGTGCTACCTTTCTGATTAAGATAACACTCAGTAGGGAATCTGTTTTGAATTCCTTAGACTGAAAGAATAAATGCCATGGGAAGGATAAAATAAATTCTTGCTAAACAAATGTACAGCAGGTGTAGGAGTTAAAGACCAGCATAATAAGCACAAGAACTAAGTGAGAATCACGAAGGGAAAGATTTGAAGTGTGGGAGGTAAAGAGAATAAGAAATGAGCATCACATTAAAACATCCAAGCCAAGCCACAGATTCAGTTTGGACTTGCAGCAAAATGGTGAGCATTTCTGAAAAAGCACAAGGAAAGAACTTAAGTATAAGATATAAAAAAACCTGAGAATAAAATCATAAGCAATGGCTAGAAATGATCAACAAATCAAAAGTTCATGTCAAGAAAGAGTCATTAAAACTGAAAAAAGAGTGTTTAGAAAGCAAAGGCTCATATATCAGAAATAGAGGAAAATGTCCACAGATACACAATGTAAATAGTTTTAGATGGAATAAATTTTTAATAGCAGGACAAAAAATTGCCACTGTGGCTATGTTTTGAAGTTTATCATCTGTAGATATCTGTCATTTCTATATGGTGACCATGTATGTGTGCAGAGATATTTAGGAACTCACAGTTACCTGTGTGTTATAAATGTCTGTTTCCATTGAGTGTTCTGCACTAAACTGTTATCTCTGTATTATCAGTGGTTTTTTTCTGTAATATTCCTGTTGGCTTTATGTATGGACTGACAATGCAATGGAAACTACCAAAACAGAAGCTTCATTGTTTTAGTTAGTCACTTGAAAACAAACCTCCATTGTATAGCATTTTTCTTTCTTATTTTAACAGTCTTATGTGAAAGACTTAAAATGGCTGCTGCCTTGATTTGTATCCTCTGATTCTTACCATGTACCTACCTCTAGGATAACTCACATCAAAATCTCGTACTAAGGTTACCTCTGCTCCCATGGAAGCAGCTCAGAATTTTTTTTTCTTCCACTCCTGGAGAAGAGACTGGAGGAAACATTTCAATGGCATTTCTGTGAGGCTGTTCTCACCTACCCTACACTGGAAAGGCGTAGGAGTCACTTTTAAGGCTTAATTGACTTTAGGGTCTGAGTAAATGGGAAGGTATTTTATAAATTGTTTAACTTCTTCCACACTACCTCCTCAAAACCACCAACACTGAACTCCACTGTGCTAACTGAATTTTCTGTGTTGTTTTGTGAAATTTCACAGAGACATAAGTGCTTCACACAGCTCTAGTCAAATATTTGCGTTAAGGGGCAGAGCAAGGTTTCTTATAGACAATAAATACATATATTTGCTTTAAAACATTAAGAAAAGGAGGCTTTTGTAGTGTGTGATCATACTAACCTTCTTCCTGATCCCGTGAAAAATATCATTAGAGGCAGTGGCGTGAGCTTTCCCTTTCACATGAGGTGAGACTAATTGTAAGAGCTGCTAAGACATACTGCCAGGCAGGCAGATTAAAGATGTCTGTCTTTATCTTCCCTGTGTTTACTTAATTTTTTTTCTCTACTTTCCAAGAACTGAACACTGCTCCCAGTTAAGGGCAATAAAATCAAGTCTTTATGTTCAAAGTTTCTTTAGTTTACCAAGTATACTTGCAAAAGAAACAGGAGCTTTCCTGTCTTCCATTCTCCAAAGCTCTTCATACTTTTCTCCTCAGAAAGACCCCATCTCTGCTTTCTTCTCTAGTCTACCTTCATTACTAGCTGTGATACCTAGTCTTACTCTCTTCAAAAGTTTCCTCTAGGAATGTTATAACTTACAAATCTCTTTCAACCATTACCAACTTGTGCAGGTGTATGTTCTCTCTGCCTTCTCTTTAATCAGTTATTAAGAAAGCACCATGCCTAAACTATTTTCCTTTTAACAGGACCTTTACTACCCCTGTTACTATTCCAGTTCTTCTTTCTGTCTGATCTCAAACAAGTGCTGGACTGTGCTGCAGGAAAGTGACTATTCCTCCTCCTGCCGAGAGGGCTACATAATCCCAGCCCCTCTTTAAGACGCGCCCAGTCTAGGTACAGACTCTCAAGACTCTGAAAGGGACTCTCTTGTCCACCCTCAGTCACACTCACACACAAACTGGATTATTAATAGAGTTAATATGTTTTTTCTCCTGTTTTGAAAATTACTATAGCTCCTCCTGTGACAAACCTCTGAAGCTCAGCAAAGCTCTCCTGAGGTCAGTTTAAAGTTTACTGAAGTCAATGAAATATTGGTGGCTAGCAGTGGAATAAACACAAAATAAGTATGTGAGAAGCAAAATGAATGATAACAAGAATGAATAAGTTTCCCAGAATAGGCAGAAGCACCACATGTAAAAAGAGAAGAATAGAAAAACCTGAAAATGTGGAGGGATTCAAGGCAAAATCGGAGGTTGAAGCTCTAACAGAACTGAATGAGAAGCACTTGGAATTTGGTGGTGAAAGAACAAATGCATGAGATTCATAGCAAAATAGCAACATATATAAAAAATGAAGTCAAAAGTGTGAACAGATAAAGGAAAAACATGCTCTACATTGCAGAATAAGGACTGGGATAGAGTCTTGTTTTCCTTAGAAACTGTCTCTAGGAAAACACATTGTAAAACCAAGCATGTAGAATAGTGAATAAAGGGTTTAAATTTCTAGGGTCACACATTTAAACATAATTTAAATGTCAACTTAAATGGAATTTAAATCAATGTTCATGTGGAAAATTAAGTAGCCCTTCCTCTCATTTCTGTTGTAATCTGAATTTATGAATGGTAGCTGAGAAATTGAAAACCAAGGACTTGCTTTCAGATTAACACACATATTTTGTGAAATAGAAACAAATATGTCTGTCTCTGCACTAATTATACAAATTGGAAGTGAATATCTCTTTCATTTAACATGAAAACATTGAAGTCATACAGTTCCCTAATCTTTCGAAAGTTGTTGCAATATCACTACCATCTTCTTCAATGGAGTGTCTGCTGAAATAGGTGGAGAAGATCCTGCCTGCAGGATACTGCCTAATACTTAGGCTCAGTTTCACAGGAAGCTTTAAACAAGAGCTCTACCCTAAAGGAGGAGTTTTATATTCATTGTGAGCTTTAGCAAGTGCGCTGACTGAGCAAGTAAAAAGATGCTACTTCTTTTGTCCATTCACATTATAAAGTCACCATGGATTCAGAGAATAAAGCTGTGGGGTTCTAACCTTAGGCATCTCTCATAGAGACCTCCAAGCCATGTTAGGTCATCAGCTGTATTCTGCTAAACCCCAGTGAGTGATCATCCATCCTCTATTTTTAGCATTGACATACAACATTTTTTTTTTATGGGGCTCTTCTCAGGATGGATCCTGCTTCTCAAACGACCAAACCTCATGCATACCTTCAAATGCTCAGGTGTTCAACTGACCTTAAAAATCATTTCCATGACAATAAGCATGTATGTGAATGATTTTCTGGACAACATTATGATGTTCACTACCAAGATCAATCCTCGAATGAAGAATGAACAAAAAAAATTAAAATGTATTCTTAAAAGTACTTGTAAAAATTCCTCTAAAAATAACAAGTGAAAATCTACCTACACTAAAAACCAGTTTCAAAAGTCTCATCTCTGTAAAGAACCCCTCAGGACAGTCTTTGAGATTTGACAAGTCTATATCTATCCATATATCGTATTCTTTATCAAATATATTTTATATACTTGATAAATCAATATATATACTTGATTACATTTCAAAATGCAAATATATATACTTAAACTAGAAAGAGAGGGGAAATAAAAGTTTGAAAATACTGAAAAAGTATTTCCATCGATACAATGGTGCATAGTAAAAGTAAGCAAAGAAACTTTGGGCTACTTATGATCTTTTGAAAGAAGTGTGCACAGTAAAGGTAATTTATATATCCCATTTTGTACTTGACTATTTCAGTGAAATCTGTAAGGAGTTAAGAGGGCCATGCCACCTCTACCATGTAGACCTGAGGGCGCAGTGAGGTTGGGTGATTCTCGTTCCCCCCTCTATGCAGAAATCTGCTTTTTCTTTTCCCTTTGATAAAGCTGGCCAGATCTGCTGACTATTGTGTGAGGCCACTGATCACCACCTGCCCATCCTTTCTTTCATAGTCCTTTGATATTCATGTTTCTCAAAAAAAGAAGAAAAAAGAGCAATCTCTGGGCACCGTGCAATACAAGACCTGCAATTTGCTGAAGGCTTATAATGGCCATTCTCAGCACTTAGTGCGCATTCAGACAGGGGCAGGCACAATTTCTCCCTGGTTTGGGGGAAGAAGGGGCCTCCCATACTGCAGTATATGAATGCTTCATGATTGTAATGTAGACAGATGCCCATGTAATGCATTCATATGGGGATCTTAAATACATGTGATAATAAAACTTACAATATTTTTTTTTCACATTTCCTTTTTGCCACTGCAGTTTTCCTTGGATTAAAATCTTCCTGCAGAGGAATTTACAGAGTGGTGTAAGTGGATGGCATCCTAAGTATGAAGTCAATTGCTTCTCATAATTCCAAAGAACACAAAATGCCTTGATTGACTTATATATAGCTCCAAGTGAAGCCAGTAGGAATTCTCTTCAAGGGGAAAAAAATGAAAAAAATGACAGACATTGAGAAATAAAAATGTATTCATCTATTTAATGCATTTAATTATTTTATTTCAAAATATCAAAGATAATTTTACTTTTTACAAGGAAAGATACAATGGGAAAAGCACTTTATATCCACTCTGCATGCACTTTTATTGTACCTTATGTCTGTAGAGTTGTGAATAATCCTTTTGTGTAATGAAAGCGAAAGGCATCATTCTGACTCTGTTAGTGTCGTGTTTTCAGAGTCGTTCTGGAAACAGTCTTAAACGCAGCTTTAATAAGCTTTGCTTTACTCCAGCCAATTCAGTCACACTGTGCACAGAGCATGAGACAGTCAGCTGAGGAATGATAATAATTCTTTCCCTCCACAGGAGCCCAGGATGCGCAGCCCAGTGCCAATAAGGTAACAGCTCCAAGAAAGACACCTTCCAAAGGAGGACAGCTGAGCCTGGATTCCTTCCCATTTAAAGCACTCATGACTGATGCGTGGTGTGAGAAGGCTGTGTTTTCAACCACAGGTTTCACTGTCACACAAAGAATATAGTTCTGCGTTTCTGGTTTTTTTGCCTATTTTGCTCTGCGTTTAATTAGCTGTTAAGTAAGCATTTCTTTGCCAATGGAAATTTGCTTCTGTTTTTAAATGACTGAAAACAATGTAGCTGTAAAAGACCCAGAACAACACATTGACAGGATATTCCATGGGCAGATGGCGTGCTAGCCTGACCTTGTTTATCACTGGACCACATCCTGTGACAACGTATTTTTGTAATGACTGCAGCAGTCCCAGGCTTCCCATGTATCACATTCCTCCTTTCTTATTCAGGTAACACAACTGTGAGGTCAGAGTGGCATTTCTAATGTTGACTTAGTTATCGTAGTACCTAATTCTGCTGAAGACCTTTGAAATTTTAAAATATATATATCAATCAGTGCATCTAGAGATTTTTTTTTATAAAAAAATTTTAATAAATGCTATTTCAAGTACTGACAAATATTTTGAACACAGCAGAACTTGTATTGAAAAGAAGATATGATTTTCTTTTTACTCCTTTCAGCTTAATAATTTGGTTAAACCATCTCGATACTTGGTTTCTATTTGAAATGTATTTGGAATTTTTTGTTCCAGAAGTTTCAAATCAACTATATCTGTAGCAGGTATAAACACATCATTTTCATACATTAAAAATAATTAAAAAAATCTTTTATATCACATACTTACAAAATTTTTTTCCCTAAAAAATTAAGTAGAGATATTAATTACTACATGTTACAGTTTTTCTCTGCACAAAGATTTTTAACTCAAACTATACTTATATTTAAAATTCAAATTATATATGAAAGAATAGAGTAGAGTAGAGTAGAGTAGAGTAGAGTAGAGTAGAGTAGAGTAGAATCACCTCCTTCGACCTGCTGGTCACACTTCTTTTGATATAGCCCAAGATATGGTTGGCTTTCTAGTCTGCAAGTGCACGCTGCCGGCTCCTGTTGAGCTTCTCATCAATCAATACCCCCAAGTCCTTCTCCTCGGGGCTGCTTTCAATCCATTCCTCGCCCAGCCTATAGTCGTGCTTGGGATTGCACTGACCCATGTGCAGGACCTTGCACTTGGCCTTGTTGAACTTCATGTGGTTCGCACGGGCCCACCTCTCCAGCCTGTCAAGGTCCCTCTGGGTGGCATCCCTTCCCTCCAGCGTGTCGACCACACCACACAGCTTGGTGTCGTCAGCAAACTTGCTGAGGGTGCACTCGATCCCACTGTCCATGTCACTGACAAATATGTTAAACAGTGCTGGTCCCAGTACCGACCCCTGAGGAACGCCACTTGTCACTGGTCTCCACTTGGACATTGAGTTGTTGACCACAACTCTTTGAGTGTGACCATCCAGCCAATTCCTTATCTACTGAGTGGTCCATCCATCGAATCCATATCTCTCCAATTTAGAAACAAGGATGTCATGCAGGACAGTGTCAAATGCTTTGTGCAAGTCCAGGTAGATGACGTCAGTTGCCCTTCCCTTATCCATGGACGCTGTAACCCCATCATAAAAGGCCACCAAGTTTGTCAGGCATGATTTGCCCTTAGTAAAGCCGTGTTGGCTGTCTCCAATCACCTCCTTATTTTCCTGCTCTATGATCCTGCTGGACACAGAGGTGAAATATATCTTAATATTAATATATATCTTAATATTTCCATCATTCTTGTCTCACACTTTTATTAGCTTTTTTGAGTTTCAGTCTCCTCCAACATTCTACCAAATAAGTAGGAGTTCCAACAGAAAGTACTTTCTGTTCATAAAATAATAATAAATCTAGGGGAGAATATTTATCCTTCTTTCTGTGAAAACCTCCTGTACAGTTTGGCTAGTCCAGATGCTGCCCTTTAAGAAGAGGGAAAGTTTAAGCTCAAAAGCTGTCAGATCTTTGCACATAGTAAGGTCAGCAGAAATTTCAGCAGACTATACTCTTTATTTTGGCAGTGCTTTGTATGCAGATATGGCTTCAGCTGAAGTTTACACATCTGCACTTTAAAAACACAATGTCATTTTTCATCCAATCACTAGTCTATAGAAGTGCTAGATTTTAAGCTTTGTGTCAATCCATAGTGCTTTATTTTGGCTTCAGAGTACAGATCTAACTCCCTAGCAACTCTGATACATGAAGACTCACTCATCAAATTTCAGGCTAGGAATAATGTGTAGAATGCATTTGTTTGAAAATAAAGGATGAGTCACAAAAGATAACTCAAAAGATGACCCTAACACAGACTATTTTGGACAAATTTTGTCAGAAATGTTTCATATCTAATATTGGTACCAAATGCATATCATGACAAATAACATATGTAAAGCAGAGACCTCTGAATTAACACGGTGGGGTGACAGGATGTTCAAATGTTTTTTTCTAGAAGATATCAGACTTTTGGGCTCCATCCTGCAGATTCTCATCTTCAGCAGGCAGTCAGATGCCCTGCAGCCTAGCCAACCCTGCAGTCCTAAGTCCCCTCTTCTTCAATCTCATGGCCCTGGTCACGCTGTGATTATCTTTACCTGTACTATGAGACTGTCTTGGCCTCCAGCAGAAGCTTCCTACACCCTCACTGCACCCGGAGGGGGTCTGTGGCCTGTATTAGCTACTGAAGGGCATCAGAGAATTGCCTGGGGAGAAAGTTAGGTAGCTGGGGCTAAAGCCACAGCAGAGATTCTTCTTACAATTCAACTCTCTACATGATCAAGTCTCAGTGCTCATGCACACGTGCACGGTTTTATTAAAAATATAAGTGTTCTCTCAGAGCCTTGCTGCATGAGGCTCTATGTGATTTTTCTCTGACAGTTCTTTATTTCTACAGTCATAGACTTATTTCTTCTATCAGGTGCCGTCAGCACACTCCCAAGCTAGGATGCCTGATGGTCTGAACAATCAGCTTTGCATAGCACAGTCCCCAGCCCGGTTCAGGAACTGGCTTTGTCTGACCCTTTTGAATGCTTCTTCAAGATATGCAATACATATAGAGAAAAATAAACTCAGAATGCTTAATATTTATTATGCTGGTACGTCCATAGCCTCCAAGTCGCAGCTTGAGTCACTCCAGTATCTCCCCCTTGTCTATACTCTATTACATTGCTATGTATTTTGGTGACTTATTTGAATGCAGAATTCACCTAAAACAATTTTTCCATATTTCAGGGAAATTCAATAGTAGAGAGAGGATAATGATACAAACCAACCCAATCTAAGTGAACTCTCTAGCAAGTTAAAAGGAATAATGCATGTGCTGGAGAAAAGAAAAATTCTCTCCTCATAAGAAGGCACAGCAGAGAGCTGCACAAGCAGAATTCCTCACTTTCATCTGCAGAACTGAAGTATGACATGTTATTATCTGTTTATGCAATGCTACTTCTATTTTGGTTGCTTAGTTCTTCCTATCCTAGCATCCTGCTTTCATTTGTACTTTACTTTGCTAATCCCTAGCTACTCAGGGGGAAATTTCCTATGCTGGATAACTGTCTCAAAATGGAAAGTTTTAGGAAAAGAGATTTAACAGTTTCCAGACTGAGATTAGTAAAATGTTTCATTTTCCCATGTTAACAAATTACTCAGCAGTAGCTATACTTAAGAACCTCCAGTTCCCCCAGATTTTTCAACAGAAACTTGGATTTTGCCCTGATATCTTGACATCTAATGCTTTCAGTGAAAATCACCCTTATACAGCAAAATTATTTTCCTCTGTAAAGAACCACATTTCTTGCATAATTCATTGAGACTTGATTGAGAACAGCTGTTAAATTATCCCATGATTACATCTCTACTCAACATACTTTGCACCAAAAGGCACCTGTCTGCACCTGGACTGTACATGGATTATCCTAAAGACTAGCTGTGCAGAATTTTACTAGACAAGTTGCTTGTGGGCATTATCTTGTGTTTTACATGGTTTTAATACAATGTTTAATTATGTGATCCATAGGGTGCTTTTTAAGGAGGAATGGGGGCTGGACAGTATCTCAGGACCATTATATATGGCACCTGGGAATTGCCAGGATTGTGCAGTGAATGAAGCTGCTGTGCGGGGAAACATTGCCTCCGTAACAGATTGTGATTATGAATGAAGCAAGGTTTTGCAAGAGAAGAAAGCAAGCTGGGAGAATTCTCCCCCATCTGTGCTTCAGGCTTCCTACATGATGCACAAAAAGTCCCTCAAACTGAATGTTTCATAGCTGACCATTAACTGTTCCTTATCTCTGGTTGCCCTACAAATACCTTAGGCTGTGATTTGCAGAATAGATGACCATTTGTACCAGCAGGTAATGTCAGGAAGAATGTTTATCTTAAGGTCTGAGTAGTAAAAACCCCTAATAATTTTACCCAAAGTCCTGTCTTGTCCCTAACATTGTTTCAAGAAAAAAGGATGGTTATAGAGAATACTTAGCAGAGCTGGTTGAAAACTTCCCTAGGGAATTTTAATTACAAAATATGAATTTGATGTGGCCAAAATAGTTTATGAGAAAATGCCAATTCCATCAAAACTTTAAACAGGAACAAGGTTGTCCCTCCCTCTATACAATTGTGGAGAATTTCTTCTGAAATTTAAAAAAAAAAAAAAAAAAATTGGAGGAAGTTGAACATTAACTAATATAAACAATATTGGAGCAGAATTATATCTGATTGTGTTATAAAAGAAAATGCTGTACCTACATTTCATTGTAATTCAATCTTCATATACTGAATACCTGCAAATAAAATGAATTACTAAAGTCACATTTTTCTCCCTTGATCTTTTTTAGGTTGTGCGTGATGAAAGGTGATGCATTTCTTTACCGGATCCAATTTTTAAACTATTGCATCTCATATGGCAAGAACATCCCCTTTTCTTGTCCCAATACACTGTGCATTGGTCAACAGCCCCAAGAAACATGTCCCCTCCTTGAGACTGTTGAAGAAAAGAGGGTTTCAGGAACCGCTCACACAGACTATATCTTCAACAGATGTCCAGGCAGAGCTGAATCAGGAGTTCATTCAGGTCCCAGAGCAACCAAGTGATGCTGGTTTTGGTAGCTTTGTCCATCTTTCATTCCCATATAAGTAGGTAAAAGATTTCTAGTGGCCTCACTGCAGGTTGTATGATGCAACTCGAGCATGGGATCTGCAAACAAAACACATAAACTCTTGTATCACCTGAGTTTCATTGGTTTTCCTACCCGAAATGACTTATAATAATAAATGACTCTCCTTATCCAACTCTTTGATTCGTAATAAGGTATACTGGAAATGCGTCTTTTGCTAAAAGAAACTTGTTACTGAAAATTATTCAGCACTTGTCAGGTAATACATCATTAGATTATCTCCAATTTAAATATTATCATGCTGTGGAGAAATCTGCCTACATGTGCCCCCAGTGCATTACTACTTTCAGTTCCCCTTTTTGGTACAGAACAATACTAAAATAAAGATTTTGTTTATTTGACTTATGGTAAGCCGCACCATAATTTGGGTTAGAATTATGTAAAAAATAACTTTTAAAGGAAAGTAACACAAAAAGTATTGATATTGCTCATGGGTGATTAACATGAAAGATACACTCAAATATATTTCATGTGTCTATGTCTCACTAAAAAAAAAAAAAAATCGCTTAGGAAGATTTTAGTTAGTAAATATTCAGGTTTGATTTATATTTGCATTTTTTTATATTTGCATTTTTATATATTTTTTATATATATATATATAAATGACATCCATATAGTCTAGAATACTCTTTCTTAAAATTGTAAAGTATATCCTTTATGTGAACATGTACATATCTATTCTTGGTCCGCACTGAGTAAATTTTAAGGGAAATATCTGCACCTCCATTTTTTTCCAGCAAGTAGAATGAATACTACAATAGTCAGTGATGTGAGGAAGGTGACAGTTCCCTAACTACACACCTGACAGTATTTATGACTAAGCTAGTTCTGTTAAACAATTCAGTCTGTCATAAACAACAGATCATCACTCTGGAGAGGTTATATGAAGTGGTTTATTAAACTGAACAGCAAAAAAATATGGATTATTCATTACACTGAATAGCAAAAATGTGTGTTATGCAGACATTACAGCATGCTCATATACATTTGGATGAAGCCATATTTTTAAAGAGACAGCTTTATTTTTTTGCTTTGCTTTATAATGAGGCAGTATATAGATTTACCAATTACCACAGCATGTGTTCCAACTATATTTTACAATAAATGAACACCCAATTGAGAATCCTACAATAAACTATTTTATGCTCCTTTTTAAATGCAAGTACTGAAACATAGGATATTTTTGCTAGGATAACCTACCTGTGGAACTGCAAACTGAAGTTACTTTAACAATATATCTTTAATATACTCTCTTACAATATATATATCTGTATAGTATTCTAGCCAGCATGGATTTAGAGAAGAGACATTTGTAATTGTATGAACTCATCTCCTATCTGTAATGCAAACAGATTGATTTTAAGATTATTGTTTGAGTGTATTACTTAATCTACATAACGAAAGACCAGACTAGCATTATGCTACTCTAAAAAATATTTTGTCAGCCATAAGACTTTACAGAGGAACTCTGAGTATTCAACTAAGCTCATTAACTGGGAAATTTCACTAGTTGCTTCTCTTCTACAACAGCTCAAAACTTTCTGTTTGCACAGTCTTCTTCCAAGTTCCCTTCAGAACAAATGCACTGCCACTCATGTACACCTAAGACCTCAGGATAGTTGTGGACATAAAGGATTGCATTAATCTTGCCTAAATTTCATGCCTACAGCATTGATCTGCAGCTAACCTAATCACTCTGAGCTCTGTTTGTAATCAAGGATAGGAACAAGCACATATGGAGCATAATTTGTCTCACTGTAAAGTGAAGATGAAATAGGCCAAATTTGCTGAGACTTATTTTGTTCACCCAAAAGAGTGCTATGACTTAGAAGGCAGGCAACAGAAAATGTAAAGGCAGGGTTAAGGAGGAAAGTTTATAAAAGCCTGTGGCAGGTTAGCCTTGGCCAAATGCCAAAATCCCACCCAGCTGTTCACTCACAACCACCCCCTCCTCAGCAGGACGAGGTGCACAGAAAATAGGAAGAACAGGAACAGGAAAGCCCATGGGTCGAGATAAAGGCAAGGAGATAATTTACTTATTACTGTAGTAGGCCAAAGAGACTCAACTTGGGGAAAATTAAATTAAATTTATTGCCCATTAAAATAGATTTGGATAACGAGAAACAAAAGTCAAACATAAACCCAACACCTTTCCTCTTCCCTTTCCCAGGCTCCACTTCACTCCAGACACCCATGGAAAGGGGATGGGGAATGGGGGCTGTGGTCAGTCCATAACAGCTCCTCTCTGCTGCTCCTTCCCTTTCACACATTTCCTCTCCTCCAGTGTGGGCTCTCGGGAGTTCCTTCAGAGGATATCCACCTGGTCTGGCACGGGGTCCTCCATGGGCTGCAGCATGGATAGTTCCTCCACCACGGACTTCTCCACCAGCTGCAGGGGAATCTCTGCTCCGGCACCTGGAGCACCAACGCCCCCTCCTCCTTCTCTGACCTCGGTGTTCCCATTGATGCTTTTCAAACATTTTTTTGCTCACTTCTCACGGCCTGCACAGGTTTTTTTTAACCTTTCCTGAATACATTTCCCTGAGACACCCCCACCTTGGCTGCGGGGCTCGGCTGTGCCCTGCGGTGGGTGGGTCGGAGCCGGCTGGAACCGGCTGTGTCCGGCACAGGGCAGCCCCGGCCTCTCTTCACATGGGCCACCCTGCACCTTAAATCCTACCCCAGTACAAAGCCCAGTGAACAACTTGCATTATTTAAGTGTGAGGAACATAAGAAATAATAATTCAAACACTTAAATTTATTGGGTTTTAGCAGAGATCCAGCAGTATATCCCACATCCCAATGTCTCTTGTACTAGACTGATTTGGTATTTTTTTTTTTTTTTATATTCAAATAAAATGACACTCTACCATTTTTCTACTACACCATTTTTCCAGTACTTACTAGAGCTCCGGGGCCTGATAAATTTATGGTCTCTTCTAAGAACAGTAGCCTCTGTTACAAGTCAACAGATCATTTTTGTTACATTTTGTTCATTGTCATTTTATTCAGCTTAAACTTAAACTGTCTTTGAAGAGGACTATCTCTCTCCACTCACTGTCCTGGGAGAAAAAATTTAGGTGCCATCAGCATGAGTCCTCCTTAGCTGGCGTTCTAGCTAAAGCTGAACCTGCTTGAAAACAATCTCCTTTTGCATATATTCCTAAGACATTTTCACTGCCTAATAAGGATCAGAGGGAGGTTTACTTTGGGCTGTGAATGTAAGTAAAATAGCATTGAGGAGGAGCAAGTGGACCCCCAAACTTTTTCTCTCTCCAGAACACTTTGATTCCAGGTTGAGATTGTGCCCAGACTGTCAGTCAGCTCAGGGGACGAAGATGGTCAACTTCACCCCTTGGGGCTCGGGAAAGGCAATGGATTTACTGAAATGGGTTAGATCTTTTTTGCTCTGTCACCAGCTTACTTAAAATCTCAAATTTGCAGCAGGAGGACACTAGTCATTCTGTCTTACTTTGGTCCATTATAGTGATTTTCCATCTTCTAAGGCTCTTCAATTTAACACAAGGTCTTGGGAATATATTGGGATCAGGAGTGTGTAGAATAGATAATCTACAAGTTCCTTATTTAATTACAGACACTTGCAATTGAAAAGGCTTGAAACCAGTGAGCCAGGTGATTCCTTTCCTGCCTATGGAAAAAGTAACTAGGCAGTGGAGTAGGACTGAAGTCAGTTTATCAGGTACCCCACCTTGTCAGTGACATTTGCCAAAACCGGGTACAAAATCATTATCTTTCTGTTCTTTCATGCCTCATTTTAATACATAATTATTGATGATTATTTGTTGGGAATGCTGCTGTTCTTGTGCAGTCATACAAATTCAGGCATGCTGATGGTCCAAAGAGATTAGGTACTCTTGCAGTGAAACATCCCTCTGCACTGTATAAGTAAGCAACATAAACAATGAGTATGATGACAGACCTCTTAAGACTTGGTATTAAAAAATCAAGTTACTTTTAGTTGTCTATGTTTTTATTGAACATTTACATAAGCTTCAGGAGTTGTGCAGGTATCTACCATTAGAACAGTATCCTAAGGAGATCATCAGCATTCACATTTGGATTTTCACATACAGGATTGCTGCTCTCTATTGTCATATTGTCTTCCTATTTACTTTGCTCTGTAAGAGTTTAATGGACTACACTGCATAACATTATGTATTTCATTTGGAAGAGGTATGCATTTCCAGACTATTGGTATATTTTACAGCATAGTGAAATAAATATTCCACATTATTAACTCAGTCCCTCCTTGTAGCTTGTACCTCCAATTTGTCTGATGTGTTATCTCTCAAAGTCAAATAGGAGATACATGTGGAGAAAATAACAATAGTGAAGAAGCTCAAGGAAGTTTTTAAATAGTATTCACAAGATTTGATAAATTATGTAACCACAGCAATACCATGAGTTGCAATAACATACATCCTTTCAGTGCTCTCATCACTGGTCTCTTTCCAGTACATATAAGCATACTGGCTTTCATAATCTCATAGTAAAATATTGGGGGATTTTCAAAAGCTCAGTTGTAAAATTACTGGATTTCCCAGTATGACCAGCACTCTGTTCAGGAATTATAAGAATGGCTTAAATGATGAAAATATAGAGATAATTTGTGAGTTCTCTTTCTTTATTTCTGAGCTCTTAAGTCTTCCTGGCCCGTTATGTTAGAAATTTATTTTTAATGTATGGGAAAACTGAAATTCTCTCCTTTCTGGCCTGTACCCCATGATCTTGCAACCACATTCACTGAGGAACACTTCCCAGGCCCATAGCCTTTCTGTAGCATTTACAGTGGCTATGTCTTATGCAGGCTGAGCCCAGACTGGCTGCTGTAATCAGCTGTGATGAAGGTTTTGGCAGATGGAAAACTTGTGGTACCTTTAAACAGATCCAAAGTGGAGGTTGTGCCACTCGTTACCTACATGGGAAAGCTAGATGCAGCACTTACTGCTTCTGTAGATACGATTCATCAAATCTTCTAAAGATTAATAGGGAGTTAACAGGTTTCATTCTGAAACAATGAAGTAGTTGAGCTTCTTCCTAGGAGGATTCCTTGTCTTATGTCACAAGAGTATGAGATTTTAGGCAGCTGAGTGACAAGCATCTACTGTTTGGTAAGGAAGCTGTTTGGAGTGCAGGATGTGGCTGTTGTTGGTTCTATCATCCCCTTGGAGCCAAAGGATCTTCGCCATACTTGCTTCATATCTGGATGACTGTCAGTATCTACCAGCATACACCTCAGAATGAACTTTTCGCATTTGAAGAATGGTTTGGTGGTTTTACTCATATGTGTATGTAGTGTTATTTCAAACCCATGCTGCTCTTGCCTGCCTCTCTTTCACACACATTGTACTTGCCTGGTGCTATTTTCTGTGCATTAATGTTATATTCCATCTCAGAGATCATTGGTGGGATCTGACCTGCCCTGCAGTGGCTCTTGTATTGCCCTTTCCCAGTCAAATCTGCTCTTTTGGACCTGGTTTTTAAGTCCTCAACAGCTCTGTATGTCCACATCTTCACATATCTCTTCACCTTACTTCTCTGCTGTGGATGCTATTTAGCTCATGTAATTCCTATTCTTCTCTTGAATCCCTAAGAGAGGCAGCAGCAACTGAAAGGCATGTTCTGTTCACTTCCCCCTGTTGTAGTGCTACTCAGCAGTTGTCCCAACACTGACTAGGGATTCAGAGGTTCAGGAAACAGGTAAGACAAAAAGCAAAATGGTCTTGCCTGTTCCAAGTTCTGTTGGGTTTGCGTGGCAAGGTTTTGGTGGCGGGGGGGCTACAGGGGTGGCTTCTGTGAGAAGCTGCTAGAAGCTCCCCCTGTGTCTGACAGAGCCAATGCCAGCCGGCTCTAAGACGGGCCCGCCGCTGGCCAAGGCCAAGCCAATCAGCGCCTCTGTGATAACATATTTAAGAAGAAGAAAAACACTTAGAGGGAGAGAGCTTTAGCAGCTGGAGAGAGGAGTGAGAAGATGTAAGAAACTCTGCAGACACCAAGGTCAGTGCAGAAGGAGGGGGAGGAGGAGCTCCAGGCGCCGGAGCAGAGATCCCCCTGCAGCCCGTGGTGAAGGCCATGGTGAAGCAGGCTGTCCCCCTGCAGCCCATGGAGGAAGGATGAGGGGGTGTAGAGATTCCACCTGCAGCCCGTGGAGGACCCCACGCCGGAGCAGGTGGAGGCACCTGAAGGAGGCTGCGGCCCGTGGGAAGCCCACGCTGGAGCAAGTTCCAGGCCGGACCGGTGGACCCGTGAAGAGGGGAGCCCACGCCAGGGCAGGTTTGCTGGCAGGACTTGTGACCCCGTGGGGGACCCCACACTGGAGCAGTTTGCTCCTGAAGGTCTGCACCCCGTGAGAGGGACTCCATGCTGGAGCAGGGGAACGATGAGAGGAGTCCTCCCCCTGAGGATGAAGAGGTGGCAGAAACACCGTGAGATGAACTGACCGTAACCCCCATTCCCTGTCCCCCTGTGCCGCTGAGGGGGGAGGAGGTTGAAGCCGGGAGTGAAGTTGAGCCCGGGAAGATGGGAGGGGTGGGGGGAGGTGTTTTAAGAGTTGATTTTATTTTCTCATTCCTCTACTCTGTTTTGCCTAGTAATAAATCAGATGAATTCCCTCTCTAAGTTTGGTCTGTTTTGCTCGTGACGATAATTAGTGAGTGATCTCTCCCTGTCCTTATCTCGACCTAAAAGCATTTCATTATGCCTTTTCTCCCCTGTTTTAGTGAATGAGGGGAGTGAGAGAGCGGCTCTGGTGGGCACCTGGCCTCCAGCCAGGGTCAACCCACCACACAAGTACACAATCCCAAGATCAGTAAAATTTTGAAGGGAAATATGAAGAAAAAGCATTCTGTTGGTTTCAACAGGGGCCACAATTTTACATTCTTTGCTTCCAGTCAGATCTTCAGTATGATTGTCATACACCATTTTGAAAATAACATCTATAATGCACTTACAGTGGTCGTCAGAATGGTTAAGGGATGTTTTCCCTTAAGCCACTATTTTGAGGCTTTTATAAACTGAAAATTGTTGCTTGCTTGGATGACCTTCCTTCAGGCATGTTTTCAATGTCAACGTTATTTCTTTTCTTTGACTGAAGGAGGGGTTTGACAAAATTAAATGTTTCTAGTTTTGAGCTATCTGAGTGGGAAAAAAAATGACAGTTTCATGCTTTGGAAAAAATGTTGAGATGCTTATTTGCACTGAATACTACAAAATGACTTAATTTTATCTTCCAATTTGTCACTTACAAAAGAGTAATTACATTTTAAAGAAAAGCTTTTCAAGGAAAAAACTTTTTGCTTGAAAATGACGTAAAGGGCAAGATGGAACAGGTCCCTCAGTTTCCAAAAGAAACCAGATATGCTTTTAGAAATGTTAAAATGCATGTACATATATATATATATGGTGAGGTACTGGAACAGGTTGCCCAGAGAAGTTGTGGATGCCCCCTCCCTGGAAGTGTTCAAGGCCAGGCTGGATGAGGCTTTGGGCAACCTGGTCTAGTGGAGGGTGTCCCTGCCCATGGCAGGGGGGTTGGAACTAGATGATCTTTGAGGTCCCTTCCAACCCAAACCATCCTATGATTCTGTGATTCTATATGCCTGCAAATAAGTTTTTTATATTGTATATTGGTTTGTTGTCAATCATCCTGTTGTATAACTTTGCAACTACTCCATGTATGTAGACAGCACAGCTAATATGAAAAAAAAAAATCTTTGAGGTTATTTTATTTTTCTTCTTAGAATAACTTGTCCTTTGTTGCATATAACTATACTATGCCTAAAACACCTAGGTAGAAACTGCCTGGCCCATTCCCAGAGCATAATCTAGCTCCTGTCCTAAATGAGGTAAGAATCCAGTGACAATTATGATCATGTAATTATGTAGTATATCATCTTATAAAGACCATTATAGCAAATTATTAACATTATCAATTATAACAGCTATCGCTGTTCTAGCATTTCCTAATTTCTGAGTTTTCTACTTTGTAGTCCTATCATTCTTTTACCATTCTGTTACAATCTCTTGTGTTTAATCTGACTGTACATTGGAATTGCAAAGCTGATATAAATTTTCTTTAGACTGCTTTTTTGTGTAGCAGTTTTTCAGTTCATAGTAGTCCTTGAGGTATACAAAAATTGAAAAAGTTGTCTGGAACCATGTGGTAAGTCACTTCACCTAAAAGTTCTCTTATGGTACTATCATAAGTGCATTATAAGATCAGAAATAGTTTGGATACTATAGTTTTAACATTTCAGCTTTTCACTGCTTATAGGTGTCACTAAGTGTCTCATCTTTCCTTGTTTGAAGATCCTAATTCTCTTTATATGACCAATCTACACCACACTATTTTTCAGGCTTCTTATTTTTACTGGAATAATATCTTAATGCTGCTCGAATTCTTCAAAGTTCCTTCTTCTCTTTAAAATTCCTTTCAAGTTACGCATTTTTCCATCTCTGCCACAGTGACACATCTTCCTATCTGAAACTTACTTTCAAGTGATAAAAACATGGCAGTGACATTCCACCCTGTTAAAGTCAAGGGAAAATTTGCCATTGACTTCAGTGACTACACTGGATTCATCTGTAATGCACGCAAATGAAAAATAAGCAACTTCATGAGACTTTTGGACACCTTCTTCTGCCTTGCCTAATGTCATCTGTTTCCATGCCAAGTCATGTCTTATATACCAAGCTAAGACTAGCACAGTTTTAGTGCTAAGTATATAATGGATTTCAAGTTCCTGAGAAGCAGTGTTGCTTAATTCTGCCAGTAAAAAGTACCTTATCCATATGCTGTACATGAGTTTTATAAAGATATTAAATGACTGTTCTGTACATACCGCATGTTCCTTACAAATATAAACCTCCACATTTAAATGCAAAACTTCACTGAGAGAAAAACAAGTTCTGACTTTGGTTTTGATCACTCAGATTTTTCTACTGAAATGACTTTGATAACAACGAATTGCTTTTCTCTGAGGGAAGTATAATTTTCTGCAGTATGCTTTGACTTGGAAATAGTGAAAAAAACCAAAGGACTAAAAAAAGAATCATTTTAGTCTACCAAAGGACCATATTCAGCAAAGCAACTAATCACAAGCTAATATGAATAAAAAAAAGGTGGTCAAACATGCATAAAGTTTGGTATGCTCAGAAATACTTTGGTGAACCAGGGTCACAGTGAAGATGCTGGTTAGTTTTCTACACAAAAGTTATTATGACCAAAGAAAAATATCCCATGATGGGACATATTAGTATACCGCTGTTGCAACAGAAAGTTAGCAACAAACATACAGCTGTAATAATAACCATGAAGTGTGCAGTTAGGCTCCAGTTTTGAACTGTGTTAAAATAATTGCATAAAATTTAAGCTGAAGGAGGTTCGGTTTAGATGAGATGTTAGAAAGAAATTCTTTACTGTGAGAGTGGTGAGGCCCTGGAACAGGTTGCCCAGAGAGGTTGTGGATGCCCCCTCCCTGGAAGTGTTCAAGGCCAGGCTGGATGGGGCTTTGGGCAACGTGGTGTAGTGGAGAGTGTCCCGGCCCATGGCAGGGGGGTTGGAACTAGATGATCTTTGAGGTCCCTTCCAACCCAAATCATTCTATATTCATGATTTTATGATTCCATGATTCTATGAATTCTTGCTGGAGAAAATTGTGAGTAATTTTTTCTGTACCCGTTTGTCAAAAGTACTACTGCACTGTTCAAAAAAAGATGATCACTTATATGTAAATTACTGTAGCCACTTTGGAATCACTTATTTTCCTATTTCTTTCTTTTATTTTTATGCAACAAATACATATGAAATATTGTGATAGCTGTTTTAAGTTTCTTATTTTCTACATTATCATTACCTATGCTTTTAAATTGTCTCCAAGTTTTATTGTATCAAAAGGTTTTGATAACTGTAATTCAATTTGGACTCACTATAACAAACTGTTTAAAGGCAATAAACCTAATACCAGGTTCAGGTGCTTTTTGAACTCAGCAGAATTTTCTGTAATTGAGAGACACCATATTGTGGAGGTATTTGGTTGGTATGATTCTCACCTTATTTTCCTTGGCAAAATCATGCTTTTTCCTTAGAATTTGTTACTCAAGTGAAACTCTCATTAAAGCCAACAAATCAATAGTGTTTAAATAAAACACTGAATAGGTTCTTAAAAGGTCTTAAAGAAACACAGGTCTGCTGCTGATAGAGAGGTTGAACTGTTTTCCCTCCAGCTGAGCCTAAAGGCAGTCAAGAAGTACAGGATCTCTAGTTCCTATGAAGCCACCTGATACTGCCAACCTAAATACTGTTGAAATGCTTGAATGCCTAGGAGGACCGTTAAACCAGTTTTGCTTTGCTGAGCTGACGTTGGCCAAGTCTTTTGAAGTGAAGTAAAGCACAATCAACTTCAGTCACACCTAAGCAAAATATACCAGTAAAGGTATCACATAATCACCAGCATGGAAGTGTCATTGCATTAAATAGTAGTTTTTCAGTTAGTGTCTTTGGGCTTTAACTCAACTTTTGGAAGAGGAAGAAGTGTGGACCAAAATCATAGAAATTCAGAACTATGACCAATTTTTGTGTCACTTTAATAAATATGTCAATATGACTACACAGACAGTTTGTTTAATTGAGATATTTGGGAACCACTAGATCTTTCTGTATTTCATCAGACAAATTCTCCTTAAATACAATGAATTAAATTGCTGATCCTCTTTCACTCATTTTTTTGCCCAAGTGAAATCTGTATTTTAAGGCACCCAGCATTTCAGAGTGTCTCAGCTTGAGATAGAAGGAAGCTGAGGATCAAAACCATAAGTCCTATGATTAAATTATGACAAAGCTCTACCAAGAATGTGAGTTTAAAGGAGGTTAAGGTAAGGATGGAGTATTCATGCTACATAATAATTAGGCACCTAATCTAGCAGCCTGAATTCCGTGTATAGCCAGAACACAAAGCAGGATGCAAACTATTGCCTGTGTTCATTAGTGGCCTAGGCTCCTAACTTTAGCTGTGTAATGTAGGTGATACACTCTCAAAGCATTAAGAAATCTTAACTGCAAGTACTACAGCCACTTCCACAAGTAATATTTTGAAGGTATTAGAGTAATCGGTGTTAAAGGTATCAGAATCATATCCCTGATGGATAGCCCACTAAATTTTGCACACAGATTATTAGAGAAGGCAGGGGCTTTTTAAATCTATATTATTACTACTCTTAGATTTTGCTTTTCTGTGTCAATTTTAAAATCTACTAAAATAATATGAAATTTCCCATTTGACTTTTTAAATGTCCTTCTCTCTTCCCCCCCCCCCCCCCCCCAGTCCTTGTGAAAGACAACCATGCCAGCTGTTCGATAGTGAGGTTAGCCAGACATGGCAAGCAGATCTCCAAAAGAAAAGACAATCCACTTAGATTTTTCATGTAAGATCTATGTAATCAGATGAAAATAGAAAAAGTAGGAAAAAACTCTCTGATCTTAGAACTTAATATTTAGAGTACAAGGAAACTCTTTGACTATTTTAATTCAGATTCTAGACCAATGGGAACCTCTACAGCCACATAAAAAGCAGACCTCAGGACTAAGTGGTTAAGCTTTCAACATTCTCTCACACTGTTTCACTGTGTGATATTAACTGCGAATAAAATAAAACTACACTGCTTTTACTGGTATATCAGGTATTATAGGCATTCTGGTAAGATAAGTACAAAAATGTATATTCTAGTATATGATAGAAGCTATACCAGATAACATTTTTGATGGGGATGTTTAGGACTGACAAATGCATTTAGGATAAGATTTCCAACATTAAAAATAAGTGGAAGTTCAATGAAGACTATGCGATTGGAAAGTCTTAGAAGATAATGCTGAGCATCATGGAACTTGTAATGGGATTTTAAGTAGGAATCTGTTAAACACTCCCAGTGATCTTAGTTTTGAGATTTCTGTAATAGTATGTCTCTGAAGTTATCTGCATTTTGTGATGACCTTTTATATTTCTTAAGTGTTCCTCCGTCTATGCACAAAGATCTTTATTTACACATTCCCCATGGAGCTGGGTCAGTGCTGCGTACTATCCCTCTTCTTCATGCTGCTTAGTAATTGCAGTTTTAAAAATGTTTATTTTTGTGTGGGTGGTAGTGAAATCTATGATTAAGGATTTCTTTTTAGGAGATATTCCCTTGCTTTATAGCAAGGATAATAAAAATTTGAGGCTTTCCAATGTACTCTCAATATCTTGCAATTGAATTTCAAGCTTTTTTGTTTGAACAATCCTTAGTAACTTTAATCTACAAATAATAATAAAAAAATCCTACTGATTGCTAAATTCATAATGCAGCAGCACCTGCTTTAATGGATCTGGATAACAGGATCATCCATTTGCAAATCTATATGAGCAGGAACTGGTGCCTTCCAGTGGAAAGTTATAGTTTTGTCCCTAAAAAGAGGGATAGGGCTTAGAAGAACGAGATTCTGGTCATTTCTACGGATGGTGTAGGGTAGTGGGGGTGTCATGTATATGTCTGTTACTGTAGACTAATTTAAGCTGTTACAAACAAACCTGTCCATCTGAGGTAAATACGAACTTATGGATGCCAGAACATACAACAAAATGAAAACTGATCCACAAGCGAGTTCTAGTTACATCATCTTGATACCAGACCAAATAAAGCAATAGACCCAGGAGGATGTATTTTGGATCTTAGTGCAGCTGTGGTGAGTTCCCATTTGACATGTTATTGTGAAAAAAGTTGTTGAGCCCTTCTAGGATGTGGCAATAGAACAACATGATCATTGTCTGTGTTGAAGTGTACATACACTGAGGCTACTCAGAGCGACAAGTCATGCTAGCATTAACAGGTTTGTTACTGGGGAAAACAGAAAGCAGAAGAGAGAGGAAGCAAGAATGCATGCAATGAGAATATGCATGCTGCTCTTTGAAAAACTGGATCCATGTGAAAGTTTCGGACTAGTCTGGGTCTGTAGTGGAACAGATTTTTTAAATACACCTGAGCGTCTCTTATTTTATCCACCAGGAGAATAAGAGTACTCTAGCAAGGCAAAGGAGTAAATTCTTTGTGATAAAATTAGAAGCCAGTTATAAAATAGAAATATAAAAGCAAGAAAATGCAAATTGAGAGCTCAATGAGATTGACATCAGGTATATTCTAGTCCCAGTTGTTTCTTAGGCATTGCCTGAGACACCTCTCAGTTATGAGTCAAGGACCAAACTAGTACCACTTCTCGAAAGTACTGTCATTCAGAAAGAGAACTGCAGCCTGGGTCCCTTTTCCTCCAATTTTACTGGGGATAACTGTATGTCCATGAGCACAAACAGTTTTCCAAACAGATTTCCCAGGAATCTTCTCTTTTCCTTTCTCCTCTAAATGATTTGGGAAGAATCCTATTTTATTGAGACTTTGGTTACTTGAAAAATGCAAATAAAATAGAGTATAAACTTTTTAGGGATGGTTTGTCTTTTGACATCTAAAGATTCTTTGACATGTTAATTTTTTATGCTGGGTTTATCTTCCTACTTACAAGCTCTATTGAATTACAATATCTTTTTCTTCCCAGATAGTGTGATTTGCATTTATTATTCTTAAAATTAAATATCATTAAAAATAACCTGCATAACTTTGTAATGGTCTCATAATATCTGATCTCCTGCTGTCTTTCTAATGAAGATTGTGGAGGACCACTGATGACTGATGTGGCATTTGGCGTGGCTTCTTTTAAACTATTTTCCAAGCTAACTTTCCCAACCACCTCTTGTCAGATTCAAAGGTTCGAGCTGCCACAGCCAGGTAGCTATTTAATCGTGTGGTGACTGACAGGCAAAGTAATTACTGAAAGAAACCAGAGATCCACTGGGGAACACGCAGGAAATTTGCTCTGTGGATTTACCTCACAACCCATTGCAGCTGCAGCTACATGATAGTTTCTCCTGCATCATTTAACAAGAGACGACTAAAATTTAGGCTAAAATGAGCCAGAAACTGCAGCAGGATGCAGTAGCACAGAACCATAACAGATGTGTCTTTGCAGCTTTCCCTGTTTACGCATGACAAAACCGGTATATTTCTGAGAGGTGCTGCGAATAGTCTGGATTTCATGTAGCCACAGGGTGTGATTTTTATTTTTTGTCTTTGAAAGTTTAGAAATGCCTCTAAAAGCATCCTTGTATGATGGCTATAGACCTGAGATGTGAAAATGCCATCTTTTTCACAACATTTGGTTTAAGTACTGTTATTCAGTTTTTACAGGGTGTCTCTAATAGCTGAATTTAGTTGAACTACAAATAATGGGGGTACACACATTCCCTTCTACTCTGTTTGCCCAAAGACTCTGTAAGCAGACAACTGTTTCACTGAACATGAGACAGTTGCCCTTTGACAGGCAATTGTGTGAGAGAAACTCTGTCTCTGTTGTAGGTTTCACCTGTCTGATATTTTTCATTATGATAGATTAACAAAGACCTTATTTTTACATCCTGAACCACTGTTCATCTAAATAGGCAATAAAAAAGACCCTACACAGAAGCAGTTTACCTGTTTAAATACAGGTGATTTCAGATGTAATATCACAACAGAATTTTGCCTTTTCCCCCCCAAATATTTAGTAGATTACAGTCCAGGAAATAAAAACCAGCAAGACAGTAAAGAAACAATGGCAGATGCATTCCAATTAAAAAGTAAGTAGTATTAATACTGACACTGCTTTACTACTGTGGCTTGCACCTAGCCTGCAGACGGTTTGCATTCCTTCTTTCCCTTCTCCCTCTTCCCTGCGAATCCTTTTCTTCACATTTCCTGCAGCAGTTTTACATCTTCTCCTTTGTGTTCATTCCTCCACACTCTGGCAGAGAGGTCTTTTGGAAATACTTGTTTGTGAAGATTCAACAAATCTGAAAACCATCAGATAAATTGAGAAGATTAACACAGAACCCCATGAACAGTCACTGAAAAAAAAGGCAGGAAAAAAATTTCCTTTTCTCTCCAGAGGTAACATCACATCTTTCTATCTTCCTCTTCACACTTTTTCCTTCTCTTCCTGAAGTTTTTCTCCCTTTTTCCCATTTGTCCTTGGTATCTCACAATACTATTCCATTTTCTTAAAGTCACCGTTCATAATTTCATGTGAAAGCTACTAACTTTTATTTTTTTTAAAGGACATTTCTGGCTGGAAAGCACTGAAATGTGAATTCAATGATCTCAAAACCCATATGGCGTACTAAAGAATATCTTATTTATTATATTACAAATCTTTGAAACCAAAAGACTGCTCTTGATTTACTCAGAGGATAATTTCCTGAGTTTATTATTGCTTCTTTCTCTTGATTTTCATATTTCATGCAATATTTCTAATCAGTATAAACTTTGTCATATTTTCTTCCTCTATTACCTGATATTTCTTCCTTTCAGTCTCCCTCTTCATCCCTTACATCTTGTTCTCCATCTGTAATTGCTTTCCTCCATTCTTCACTGATCCTTTTTCTCTCTCCTAAATATTGTGCAAGTTTTTCGAGTTGTTTGTTTCTATTTTTTTTTAAATTAAGCCTCTCATCTTTTACTTTAAAGTTGTTTTGGCATTTTAGAGAGACGTGTTCTCTGAGAAGCTTGATTTTTGAAAATGTTGTTTCAACTCAGGTAGTTGTGGTGGGTTGACCCTGGCTAGAGGCCAGGTGCCCACCAGAGCCGCTCTCTCACTCCCCTCCTTCACTAAACAGGGGAGAAAAGGCATAACGAAACGCTTGTGGGTCGAGATAAGGACAGGGAGAGATCACTCACTAATTGTTGTCACGAGCAAAACAGACTGAACTTAGAGAGGAAATTCATCTAATTTATTACTAGGCAAAACAGAGTAGAGGAATGAGAAATAAAATCAACTCTTAAAACACCTCCCCCCACCCCTCCCATCTTCCCGGGCTCAACTTCACTCCCGGCTTCAACCTCCACCCCCCTCAGCAGCACAGGGGGACGGGGAATGGGGGTTACGGTCAGTTCATCTCACGGTGTTTCTGCCACTTCTTCATCCTCAGGGGGAGGACTCCTCTCATTGTTCCCCTGCTCCAGCATGGAGTCCCTCTCACGGGGTGCAGACCTTCAGGAGCAAACTGCTCCAGCGTGGGGTCCCCCATGGGGCCACAAGTCCTGCCAGCAAACCTGCCCTGGCATGGGCTCCCCTCTTCACGGGTCCACAGGTCCTGCCAGGAACTTGCTCCAGCGTGGGCTTCCCATAGGCCGCAGCCTCCTTCAGGTGCCTCCACCTGCTCCGGCGTGGGGTCCTCCATGGGCTGCAGGTGGAATCTCTACACCCCCTCATCCTTCCTCCATGGGCTGCAGGGGGACAGCCTGCTTCACCATGGCCTTCACCACGGGCTGCAGGGGGATCTCTGCTCCCGCGCCTGGAGCGCCTCCTCCCCCTCCTTCTGCACTGACCTTGGTGTCTGCAGAGTTTCTTACATCTTCTCACTCCTCTCTCCGGCTGCAAAAGCTCTCTCTAACTGTTTTTTTTCCCCTTCTTAAATATGTTATCACAGAGGCGCTGATTGGCTTGGCCTTGGCCAGGGGCGGATCCATCTTGGAGCCGGCTGGCATTGGCTCTATCAGACACAGGGGGAGCTTCTAGCAACTTCTCACAGAAGCCACCCCTGTAGTCCCCCCGCCACCAAAACCTTGCCACACAAACCCAACACAGTAGTATATGGTAGCCCTGAGAAACTCTTTAGATCAAGATGGGCTCAAGAGTTGAGCTGCTGAAGACGGAAGATCTGATGCTCACCAGATATCTTACCAGAAGTCTGTTAAAATAATATTATTTTTTAGGGAGAGGCTGTTATTTAACATGATGCATTAGTGTAGTTTACTTGGAAGTTTTCTGGGAAATGAGTATTAAATGAAGTACAATATGAATTTGGTAGTAAGTTTTCCAGTGGGATATGGTTCGGGGCCTTAAAAGTGCAACAAAACATGGGTGTGTACTGAAATATTTAAAATATTTAATGACTTTTTAAGAGTATATGCCCTGAATATTGAAGATCTAATATTTTAGAAGCATGTGTCTAGAATGAACACTTCTCTACTGGATGCACTGGCTTGAAACATGCAACATAGGAATGGATACTGTTGAAATAACCAAATCCCACCAAATCAAATTAAATAATGGATTGACAGGCAAATAAAATCAGGATTGGAATTTCCTCCACTATGCTGACTTCACCTGTCCCTTATAATTCCCAAACTATTTATTTTATTGTTTTGTCAAAGTACTCTTTTTATCACTAAGACAAGTTTGTGGATAGGAGAATTATATTAGTAAAGTGAGGCTAAGGTTAACAGTGGAGATCAGAAAAAATGCCATCTTGAATCTATTCTTTTGATGGAAAGATGATGAATCAGTGGTGTCAGTAAGCTAAACTGCCCTTCTTCGAAATTGCCAGTCAGGTAATTTATTTTCTTCTAGTTCACCCCTTTCCTATATTTTTCTTCCACTTCCCTGTCCATTTACTATGTTTCCCATAAGTTCATTATCCCAAAATCACAGAATAGTTGAGATTGGAAGGAGCCTCTGGAGACTGTCTAGTCCAACCTCCCTGCTCAAGCAGGAACACCTAGAGGCTGCTCAGGGCTGTGTTCAGTTGGTTTTGAATATCTCCAAGGATGGAGACTCTACAACCTCTCTGGGTAACCTGCGCCAGTGCTCAGTCACCCTCACAGCGAAAAGATGTTTCCTGATGTTTAGATGGCACCTCCTGTGTTAAAGTGTGTGGCCACTGCCTTTGGTCTTGTCACTGGACACCACTGAAAAGATCCTTCTTCATAAAATCTTGTCAGGTATTTTCGTAAGATACTCCTTGAGTTTTCACTTCTCTAGGATAAACAGTTCCAGTTCTTTCAGCCTCTTCCTGTGATGAATGCTTCAATACCTTAGTCACCTTCATGGCTTAATTTTCTTACTGGACTTGCTCCACTTTGCCTATGTATCTCCTGTACTGGGAAGCCCAGGTCTGGACACAACACTCCAGATATGTCTCACCAGGGTACAGCAGAGAGAGAGGAAGGATCCCTCCCTTGTCCTGTTGGCAATGCTCTTCCTAGTGTGTCCCAGGAGGCTGTTGGCTTTCTCTGCCACAAGAACACATTGCTTGTTCATGGTCAACTTTTTGTCCACTAGAACTGGCAAACCTTATTCTGCAAAGCTGCTCTGCAGCCAGTCAGACCTCAGTATGTACTGGTGCCTTGAGTTATTCTTCTCCAGGTACAGGACTTCTAGCATTTCCCTTTTTTGAACTTCATGAGATTTCTGCTGTCCTGTTTCTCCAGCCTATCAAGGTCCCTCTGAATGGTGGCACACCCATCTAGTGTATCCTCCTAGTTTTGTATCATCTACAAACTTGGTGAGGGAGCATTTTGCCCCATTATCCAGGTCAGCAAGGAAGGTGTTAAATATTGGCCCCAGCATCAGCCCTGGCGTGCTCCACTAGTGACTTGCCTCCAGCTGACTTCATGTCACTGATCCAAACTCTTTAAGCCTTCCAGTTCAGCCAGTTGTCAGTCCACCTCACTGTCCGCTTATCTAGCCCATACTTCCCTGTCTACTTTTTAAAAAAAGTATGTTAGTTACATTGCCATGTAAAATGCTACCATTAGGGGTTTGGATTTCAAAGTTTACATAATTTATGGGGACCAAGTTATATCAGATTTATAAAGAGATGAGTTGCCTCTAAATTTGACGTGTTGTATCATATAAATTTGACGATACTATAGATTACTTGATATATAATTCATATGATACAGTTTGTCTTAAACTAGATGTATACAGAAGCAGCAACAAAGGCAGATCTGAGCAGTCAGGCTGTGATGAAATTCTTCGACCTTCAGATCTTCAGATGAAGAGAGATGTGAAGTGACTATGTGACCAGTGACAGCAATCAGAAAGCCAATACATAGATTTGAAGAGATGTTTTTCACAACACAAAAAAATAGACAGAAAGCAAAAATCAAACCTCCAAAAACATTTAAAGATATGTGTTAAATTTAAAAACACACTAAAGTAATCAATCAGCTAAACACTGTGTCAATAGCTGTAGACGCATATACATTTCTCAATTTTCAGAAGATTCACACTATCCAAGAATGAAATGTTTGTCATTCAGTAGGAACAATCTAATGACCTTGGATCTATCCTGAAACACCAATGCATTTCCCCAACTGATGTTTTGTCTTAACATCTGACCTCAATTATTACTAGGTTTTGAATAAATCGGTCCCTGTGTGGCCCACATGATTCTCTGACCTCTTGATTAACTGACTACACAGACGTATTGCTTTTTAAAAACCCCACACGTATTAACTCAAAATTATCTGTTTTCTGTTGGTTTAGTTTCACAATTTATACCCAATTTCAAGCATAATAAGCTGTGTTACTCCTTCACAAACAAATTTCAGCAGGAATTTAGATCTTCAGCTGTAAATGCTGTCAAATATTTTGAAAGCAAATGGTGAACCTGTCAGTTAAGCACACAGTGGAATCCTTTGTACTGCCAGAAATGTACTGGAGTATTTGAATAATAGATGTAACTGAAGTATCCAACATGCAGAGAAATTGTCACAAATTCATATAATTACAGCTGCAAGTTTCTATAGATGTTTGCCTTGGATAACTAAATAATGGCAATATCCAAATTTGGCTTTTCACGGCAAAGACAAGAAAATTTAAAAAAATGCTATGGATGCCCCAGTAAATGAAGGCACAAAGCATTCATGTGTTAAAGGTCCACCCTCCTCTGTATAAAGGGACACACAAATTATTCTATTTTCTCATTGCGAATGTGGAGGCTTAACCTGTGCCAGGGATTAAAGTTTCTGAAGGATTAAAACTGATCAAACGTATAATGGAGGTCTCATGTGAGCTAAATGAAAATAATATACTAGAAGAACTCAGTGATGTGTTTGATTAAATTGGTTGCATTAAGGACACACTTCACATTTGTTTAAACCCTGAGGTAACCCCATTTATTACTCTAGCTGGGAAATTTCTGTTGGTAGTGAGAGAGTGCATTCTGCAGAAACTGTAATGCAAGCTGAATTTATAAGTTATTAAATCAGTTAGTGAACCACCTGGCTGGCTGCAGTCAAAGGTGGCTGATGTGGGTAGGAAAGATGAAGAGGAGATAGGAGGAGAGAGTATGCCAAGAAATAAATGAAATTTTGTAATGACTCAGTGAGAACACCTTCATATACCAACTGTGGAAGAAATAAGTAGAAAACCAGCAGTAAAGTCTCAATCTTCTAAATGTATGCATTTTGGCCAATACATATTCCCACAAAAAATAACTTTCACATAATATGTCCTTTAATAAATGCTGTTCCCTGTGGTTACCTTAAATCCAGCAGGGATGTTTCATGAGCACCTACATACAGAGGAAAGGAAACAGGAGTCAGACACAAACCCAAGCCTGGACAGCTAAAGAAGGCAGGCACCTCAGTCCAAGAAGACAATCCCCAAGCCCCTTGCCCAGCTCATATCTGGTTTTTTAAGTGCTTTAGTTTTCAGTGAAAAATTTTCAGAGGTGTTCAACGATACATTGTTGCTTCTATTAGCACTAGTTTATTAGCCAGTGACTATGCTGTATTTTGGGAGCGGGGCGGGAACCATCTTACAATTGTCTAACCATTTGCCTACAGAATCATTTTATCTCTTCTTTCCTCACTGCATCCACATTCCCCAGACCATTGTCCTACTGGATTGTAGGTCACATATCAATAGACTAGTAATGGTTCGGTGCTGTCGGTACCAGGATCTTGAAAGAAGGATGTGGCACTACTACCCCTATCTCCTACACTTTATAAGAAAAGCATGTCTTTTACCCACATTTCAAGTTAGCTTTTCAAGTTAGTGGTAGCCGTGAGAAAGATAACCTTAGGACTTCACTAAATACCTTAAAAAAAACCCCAAACAAACAAACAAAAACCCAAAAAAACCCAAACCCAGAAACAAACCCAAAGAAAAACCACCAAAATGCAAAAACCTCAGCAAACAAAAAAAAACCCCAAAGCCCTACATCATCAGGTAATTTTCCTTTTGGTCTCCAGCTGTCTTATAGCGTGTTTTCAAATTTGCACCACATTGGGTAAGTTAGTGCAGACTAAACATTTTTCATAGGTGAAGCTGGCACTGCAATCAGACTAGAGCAAGAAGTAAAAGCTGAAAGAAATAGTTTTCTAAAGTCTCTCCTGTAACTTGAAAAAGCTCTTGTTTGAAAGCTCTTGGATGATTTCAGGGCAAAACTAAAAGCAATTTGAGACTGTTCGTGTGATAAGGAACATTAAGAAACAATTTTAATAGGTGCTGCTGGTTGTCTTTAGCTATTATTGCAGAATGGGAGGTTAAGTTTGAGAACCGTCTGGGTAAAAATTCTTCTCTCCATATCTCTGGGTTAGAGTTGCAGTCAGTTCTCCTTCCATCTACATAGCATAAGGAGGCAATCTTAGTCTCTTGGAAATGCCTTCTAGAAATGCTAGAAATCCCAGAACATCAATACCTTTAGTGCTAGAGCACTAAAGTTAGTGAATAAAGTGGTTTGTTTTTTTTTTTTTTTAGGCATGAGTCTGAACTTGAGACGATGTAAAACTTTCTGTGTAGAATTACTCAGTGTATTCCATCTTCTTGACTAGCAGTAGGTGCGGATGCACCTCATGATTTTCAGCAGCTTCTTCATCCATGGGTTGGCACTTTGTGATCTATTTTAAGGCACCGATACTCCCCATGGTAGGATACAATACAGAATATGTGTAGTGTAGTATGCAGCAAACGGGCAGTCGTCAGTCAAAGTGTTGATGTGTACTTCTTAGGTTACCTGAGATACCCGAGGACAAGAATACACACTGTGAGGTTTGGTGCAGTACAGAGAGAACTGCTACAGTTATTAGCAATGCTCGTAGAAATACTCAGCTGACACCGGCAACAATAAAGCTGTGTTAGCACAACTCCCATGTTAATAAGCACTAGTAATAAATCATATGATAAATAGATTAAGCCAAACAAAACATAAACCAAACAAAGAATGTTGTGTCCGTGCCAGGGCCTTAAGATATTCAAGCGTTACAAATTTCTTCTACTGGCCTTTTGCAGTCATTACAAGAACTGTCCGCTTAATTCTGAAATCTTAGACCTCTGAGAATTAGAGCTTAACCCACATCCCTTAAACTGAAGCTGAATTAAATTTTCAGCAATGTAACTTGTTTTAGGAACAAAAGTTAGCTGCAAAAGAAGAAAGGACAGATGTAGGACAGATTTTTGTAGGACAGATTTCAGGCAGACTTTCTTTAATATGCCTCAAGGGAAGATAGACACATAAATGCTTTGGTTTGAGTTAACAACTTAGTACCACTGACTTCTTGTCACTGCTTTCTCCTCATCTTATTTTCAGAGGTTATATCCCCATGTGTTTTGCCAGTTTAAATAGTTCCTCTGCTTAACCAGTTTATATTGCTACGTTCCTACTCAGTCAGCCAAATATATGTGTAAAATGCACAGCTGACATGGGCTATTACTATGCTGTAACTTGCTGTGACACCTCCCATTCCCGAAGTTCAAAAATCTGAATAAAAGAAGAATTTTATTGTAAATATCCACTTTCTTTACAAGCTAGAATGTTTCTCCAAATAATCCATTAAAATCTGTTGTAGTAGCCACTCGTTTCTAAGAAGACTTCAGTTTGCAAAGCCACCTCAGCTTCAAAAGTGTTTAAAGCAACAAACTCTAAAGCTATAGGAAGTAGCTATAATATAATTAATATAGTAGTACAAAAGCATAATTAACCTGAAAACCTTAGTTTGTAAAAATTTTGCTCAAGATTTAGCATGCGGTCAAGAAAGTAAGGTACAAAGTGAGAGGGTAAAATAGCCAAAAACTGTACAAGAATCTGAGCTCCTGGTCATAATATAAATTTCATAGCTAAAACACTACCTAAAAGGCTGCAGAAACTACATGTACCTGGCAACACATGATGAAATACAGAGGTGATGACAACACAGCTTAACTACTGTGTAACTTTATTAACATGGCTGAGACTGAGTAATCAGTTGTGCAATCCAACTCCTTGTTCAGTCCAGACTTCAGAAGAGCTACTCTCATTCCTTTCTTGATACTTTTTTATGTTTTAAGAAAAATATTTTCAGCCGTTGATGATCTGCTAGAAACATTAGAACTATATTTCTGATTTTGCTCATCTCCACTGGTTCAGATACCAAACAGGATCTGAATTCGTAATGCATCCATTAAACTCTTTTCTTCATCATCCAGCAAATCCAAATAATGTATTTTGTGAATACCTCAACCCACTTTTGTCCCAGCCAACTCTTAAATCCTTCCTTTCACTGCAATCCCTATGGATCCTTCTTTTCATACACATAGAACTCCTGCACTTACCACATTATAGTAAGTAGAAAATATGATAGATTTTTGTGGGTAATGGAAGAGAGTAGGCAGAATCTGAACAGGTTCTCATGGAAAAAAACAGAGGGAACATACACACCTTTAACTCTAATATTAGATGAGAAATTCATGTACAATTATTTAACTGTGCACTTATATACAAAACACTCATCTACTTAAATATCAGTCCACCTCCACTAAATGGCAAATCCATTTGTTTCAATAAAAGCAAGAAAAAGTCAGTAGAGCATAGGAAAAAAAAAAAAAAAGCACACACATTGTAATAACAACTCTGCCAATTCAAACTAGTTATGTCTGGAAAAAGTTTGTGCAAAGTTCTCCTGAATTACATTTTCTATGGAAAATTACATATTACAGTTTTTGGTCTTCTACTATTCAGGCTATTGCCTTTTCAAAAGATTTGCCTCATAAGATAATTAAGAAAGACCAGAGATTTACTCTACTTGCTGTATATTTGCAAATAAAATTTACCTCATGCAGAGACTAAGAATTTGGCTGGAAAATTGAAAGCTTCAGATTGTTTGAATAATTAAAAAGAGAGAATTATACTATAAATTGTTTCCCAGCTAGTGTTAGCTGCTTGAAACAAAGAGAAGAAAACAAACAGAAAGTAATAATTTGGAGGATGGAGGAGAATTTTTATTTCTCTGTGTGCTCTTGAGATACAGAGCAAAAGCAGGTTAATATTAACCAGAAAACAATTCTTTTCAAATGCCAACATTTTTATAGGGCCTTCATTGCTGCCTCACACATGTGGCCTTATTTTGCCTGTATGATCGCACAGAAGCAACACTACAATACAAAATCCATGTTCTTATCAGCTAGAAAATTTGATCCTCAATTTAGATTAACTCACTGATATGGGGAAGGTGTCTGAGTTTGACTCAGTAATGGCACAGAACATAAAGTTTTTAAAAACAAACAGCAATAAGTGAGATTCTTGTAAAATGAGTTTTATACACAAATGGACAAACAGCCTTTAAATGATAAGGAAACCAATTAAACTGTTCTTCTGTTGACCAAAACAGCATTATGAAAGGGAATATTAAAGAAAAACCCCCAGCTTATGTAATCTTTTGTGCTACATAGATCAATAAAATATATTTTTTATTCACATTTTAATGTATTAAGTTTAATATTTATTCCAGTATGCTTGTAAAGATAAGTAAAGTTTTTCTTTCCTTAATGTAAAGATATTACACATTGTTAGACTAGCCACTTCCTTAATCAGTATTTCAATTAATTCATGTCCAGACGTCATCGCTGCCTTCATCAGATATCCAAAACCCAAGGCCCCAAGCATTTGAGATAAATCACATGTCTTTGAACTTTTGTATTATAGGATATCGGGTTCTGATACCTTTATCAGAGAAAAATGAATAACAGCTTGGTCAGACACTGTACATAAATCGTTGCTGTGATTAGGGCAAAACAATGCAGATTTAACAATTTTTGTTAAGTAGACTTGCATTTGAAAGATTGGGATTTTATGATGTGTGCAGCTTTATCCCCTTTGCTTCTACTTACCTGTCATTTTAATTACCTCAAGGTTTATCTAAATCTGTATGTTTATGGTGAATAGTTTTTGATAGGTCTGATTTTAGAACTAAGGTAATTCCATATGTTTGCAAACTTAGACAAAAAGTCCAGGGGAAAAAAAATCACTTCCATTAAAAGAAAGGTGTGGAAACAATGATTTTGAGTCATTTGTGAATATTTGTGAATATTGTGCTTGTCAGGCTTTTTTTTTTATGCATGTACTGTGTACCTAAGGTATGACTGCAACTCATTTCAATGAACACAGCTTCAGTTATGTGCAATTTAGTGGATAAATCAGGTTTATATTAGCTGTTTTATATTAGATACTGAAAAAAAAATAAAATGGTCCTGGCAACATAATATTCAACACTGTGTGCAAAACTGCCCAAGATGCTGAATTCAATATTTAACATGCACTGAATTCAATTCTACTTTGACAACCTGGCGAGCAGGATGCAGGCTTATTTGCAAGCATGTCTATGTAAATCATAGTCACTTTAAATTGCAGCCAGTAGCCTATGGATTCCAGAAATATGGGGAGGGAAGTGGCCTGACTCAAGGTGGTCTTCACATAGAAGCGTGAAAGCAATCAATCATACTTATTGCCAAAATTCCACTATTATTCCTTTGTCACACAATGCAGCGGGAAGACTAGCTGACTGTATGGTACAAACCAAGAACTGCAGGGCTCATCAAGCCTCCGAAATCACCCAGTCCAGCTTCTGCAATAACAGGATTAATTTGCCTGAGCTATCCCCAGCAAATGATAATTTAGTTTGTTTCCAAAATTTACAGTGAAGATTTCAGCACCTTTTTACAGTGATGCCATATAGGATAGTGCCAAAATCATTCAAAGGCTTCTGTTTCTCTCCATATAATATTTACTTCCTTTTCCCTTCATGACAAAGAATGAATGTAGACTCAATTTTCCTGATTCAGAAAAGTCTACATTTTCTTTTTTTTTTCTATAACTTCATTAACATTTGTTTTTCTATAAATGCTTTCTCATTGGTTTAAGAATACATCAAGGCACTTGAAGTACACTGATTTTTTCCAGAATTCCTCAAGGTGTCTTTTCTACCCTTTTAGATAAATTTTTCTTTTTAAGCCCAGGGATACCTCCTCTATTCTTAGAGAAATTGTAAAGATAAACTTTGATAGTTCAAAGAGTGCTTTGATTAGTTTATTAGGCATATTCATCAGGCTTTCTGAAATCGCATACTTTTATATTATCTCAATATTCTTTTAACTCTTCTTTCTGGACTTTACCCTAAATTTCTACTAAATTTTGAAGATAACTTAGTGAATCTGGTTACAGTCCACTTTTTCTAGATTAAACCAAAAAGAAAGTTCTTCTTTGCATCATTCATTATTTTCTTCGTTATGCATCTTTCCTCTCTTTTTGCTCCTTTCTTAGTTCCAACATATTCTTAAAGTTTTTCTTACTACTTTTTATATGTTTTGTTAATTGAAACACATTGGTTTTAGTCCTTCTGATTTTATCCCTGACTACTTGCACTATTCCTTTATATGATTGTTAATTATATTACATATATGAGTTACGCAACCAGCTTTTCCTTACACTTGTTTTATATGAATGATATCTGCACTGTTACTACAAAAATATTTATTATTTACACTTTGCTGTAGAGTAGTTAAGCAGACTAGAATTTCCAAACTATCTCTGGTTTTGTAATGTAATGGTAACTCTCAGTTTTGCTTATTTTATTTTGTTTGTAATGGGTGGGTGAACTCCTAAACTGTATTTCTAATTAGAGTATAACAGCTCAGAGGTGGATGACTTCCAGGTTCTAAATAATCTTTTGCTTTAATCCAATGTTGTAAACCAAAAAGACAAAATGGTAATTGCAAACCATAGTTAAACCATAGTTTAAAGTGAACTCTAGGAAAGGAAGAATGCTAGAAAGCTGGAGGAGGAGCTCTGTTCTTTTTGTAGGACAACACACGCTGAGACAGTCATGATTTATTTGAAAACTGATGCATTTTTATAAAGATCAGGAATGGTTACAGAAGTTGCTAAAATATTCTAAGTTGTCTGCTAGCAAAAGAATAGTAATAACAGCGTTCGATTTCTTAGGGGAACAAAGAATAGAATACAGTTATTAAAAATAGGAAAAGAGCCTCCAAATAAAGCTAGAAGGTCACATTTAATAACAGACTTAATGGAACATAAAACATTGAGATCAAAGGCTCAATGGTTATGAGAACAAAATGAATATATTGGCATAAGTTTTACTCAAGTATTAGATTTGGTGTGATGGATTCTAAGGTAAGATAAAAAGTCAAGAATAAAATTAGACATCTGAAACTGGTAATTATGGCCACGTTCTACTCTCGGGCTTAAATGTACAACTTATACGTACAACCAAACAAATCAAAATGTCTCTCTTCATATGTGAATGGTAGGTATATCTGATATGTGTATAAATCCAAGACAGTTCTTCACAGTTGAGTTCAGAGTCAACCCTAAACTTAAAGTACTGGGACCAAAGGACATGTTTAGGAGTGAGAATTAGAATATTGCAGGTTTTGGAATTTCCAAATAAGAACACACTTCAATTCCTAACTTTTTTTTCACAGTAACCTAGAGGTTTTGTTGATTGGGCTTTTTTTTTTTTTTTTTTAAGGAAAAATACAAATTAACAGAGAACAGGCACAAATATTCTTCAACGAAGTTGTGTGCCAGCACCTTTCTGGCTATCCTCAAAAATAGTGAATGATCTGCAGTTAACTTTCTTTCCATACAACATCATCATAAACATGACTGTAAGTCCAAGAGAAACGAGTTGCTGAAAATGAGGAGTGTGATGGGAAATGGACAAGAATGTTCTCATTAACAGACATCTAAATAATAGTATATTGTTTATATTTTGTAAATCTCCAAATCCTTTTTGCTTTCTTACACACGTTTATATGGACACGCCTATGCTAGTTTTAAACAGCACTGGTAGAAGTGTAGCTGCAGCAATAGGTGACTAAGCACAAGCTTATATATAAAAATATACTTTTTTGCAATCATCTTTGTTACTTCAAATGATTGTGGCAATATTGCTTCAGCACATGACAGCCTCTATCTCAAACTGCTTAAAGGGGAATAAAGGAAGTTCTGGAATCATGTGAATAATTTGGCACATATTGAGCAAGTCCATTTATTGTCCTTAAATGAGCTTAGCAGAGCCACTGACAGGGCAGTAGTAAGAAACTGAAGAGGCTGCAAACATAACTCTAATATTAAGCTAATTTGCAAATGGACACGCAAGATAATGTCAGGTAAGTGTGTTTTGTTGAGTGTCTCTCTTAGCTAGGATATTACAATAAAAAAATATTTCTGTGAAGGGTTATAGCACAGATATGTTCAGAAAACTGATTGTAAAAGTAGTGTTCTGGCGAGTTTAAATTTGCCCAAAATGCTTATTTCCCACTAACAACAAGCTTAGAAAAATCAACCAGGGATAACAAAAGCTTTGCGATCTTAATCTTTCTTGTGATACAACTCCATCATAAAAAATTTGAAGACAAATTACACCTACTCCTGTGGCTATATAACACCATTTTCTTCTGCGATTGGCCTCAGCATGTCCTAAGATATATTCTTGTTTCTGGTGTGTAACTGAATGGGCTTGTAAATTACAATTTAGGTACAATTCTACTGATAATAGAGGTGCTAGAAGAAATAGGATTTAACTAAATCCTTTCTAAATGTGAGGTAACTGCAATAAAGAAGCAGGGAAAAAAGTTTTGGTTTTTTTTTTTTTTTTCCTCAGGAAGGAACACAGACATAATTTCTACTACAAACCAGAAGCTGAATTGATGGGTAAGAAAGATTATCATGGCTCTCCATATATATAGATTTCATTGGATGTACCTGCATGCTATATTTTTAGAAACATACTAATTTTTCTGTCAACTGTAGATGTAATATTTTTATTTATATTTCTCATTCTTTCTTCAAAAGAAATAGACCATCTAATTTATTATGAGATAGGGCATTCTATTTAATTTTTTTAAAGTTAATAGATAATTATTCTGTTGAACTATCTTGTTAAAAATAGATTGTTCGAAGTCTAAGCTTATAATAACTAAAACAAAATTTCAGTGGATATTCTGAGAAATTATTTCCATTGCTTATCTCTTACTGGTTTTGGCAAGGAATATAAACATAAATTACAGTCTGCTAAAAACAGCAAGAAGGCTTCCTTATGAGAGCAATGAAGGATTGTTTAACTCTGAAAGTATAATAAGGGATGCCCAGATTTTTGTTCCATTGTACCTCAGTGTCAGAATCAAAACATTTTCTCTTTTGATTTTGATAATGAGCACAGGTATACTGATCAGTGCAGCGAGTCACACTTTTAGTCTGCCCACATAGCGAGAGATCCGCATGTGTGAATCTAATTTGCCGTGTTTTCCTGACCCTGAGCCAAGATGACTATTTGCAGCAATGGCTATAGCCACGCAGCTGAAAAGGAGGAGAGGAACAGTAGGGAAACAATCCATGTCCACAGCTGGAATCGAGGAGATTTAGTGCCCTGGTAATGCAGCTAAACAGTTTCTAGGTTGAATTTGGCCAGTGTCCAGAAAGCTACAAGTAGATTTAGGAAAGCAGAATTCAGTTTGAGACTAACGTAGCTAAACTTAGGAGTGGGATTCAGTTGGAGGTTAAGATACATAAATCCGTGCTAGGTGCCTACACTCCCATTAGAGTCAATAAAGAGCGGGGTCATGATTTGGTTGAATACATGTGTGTGCCCAGGGAGATTCGAGATTAGACAGGGTGTTCAGAACAGCCGAACAAGGGTGGCAGGAATGAGGCAAGCGTCCCTTTCTGGGGTAGCGGTCAGAGGCCAGAAGCCCTAACATAGGGCTAACCTAACATAGGTGGCCTTGAATGACACCAGATGTCGAGGTTTAGGCACGAGGCTCCCCTCTCTCTTTGTCTCTTCCTCTCTCTTGCTCATTCCCTTTCTTTCCTTTCTATCTCAGAGGAGCCAAGTGGTTTCACATATGGCAATATGCAGTCATTGTTGAACCTCACGTGTGCTCTCTAAATGAGTCAGAGGTGATAAAAATCAAACAGGTGTGTTAGTCTGTGGTGAGACCCATGGAGGAGTCATGCAATACACTAGTCATCCAAGGTGTGTTAGCAATATCTATATTTTTTCAGGATAAATACCTGAACATAGTAGGCTGAACTTGGTTGGCTGCTGGATACCCACCCAGCTGCTCTGTCACTCTGCCTCCTCAACAAGACAGGGGGATAAAATAAGATGGAAAAGCTCCTGAATCAAGATAAAGACAGGGAGATTGCTTACCAGTTACTGTTACGGGGAAAATAGACTTCACTTGGAGAAGATTAATTTAATTTATTGCCAATTAAAAAAATAAAAATAGAGTAGGATGGTGAGAAACAAAGACAAAAATACTCTAAACCATCTTCCTCCCACAGCACCCGTCTTCCCAGGCTCAACCACATTCCTCTATTCCCAACTATTCTTCAGGATTCATTACTGCATCATTTTTAGTCCTTTCACAATTAAGTACGTTAGTTTGCAATTTGCAAGATTCTCAATATGCCATTGAGAGAAACAAAAAATGGAAGCAGTTAAGATGCTCTAGAATCTTGAATGCCTGACAGTGATTGCACAGGCAGACATAAATAGTTCTTGAATAGTGAAATTTCAGCATTCTAGGAAGGGAATAAAGAATTTTAATTCTTTCCATGTAATAAACAATATAAGAAAAATATGGCATTCCTTGCAGAGCAGAATATATTTCTGTGTCTTCATAATGTGCACTGATCCAGGATTCTTCAGTGAGTGTTAGGAATTCAGCGAAAGTCTTGGCCACTGCAGTTGTCCTTTGGGTGTTTGATTTAGCTTGCACATGCAGAAAAATTTGTACTCAGGATCCGTAATGATCAAACAGCTGCAGAAGGTCAAGCACATATACCACTCCAGTAAGAACAGTATTTAATTTACATTGTGTAGACATTTCCTCATACAGTGCTTTCTGGCAGAAAGTATTATTCCTTCTCTCCATCTCTTTCAGAATGTCTTTGCTCAAGCTACCTTCCTTCTGGGGGACTTTTACAGGGCATTTATGGAACACCTGAAGATAATCATCCTTTCCAGAAGATGACAAACAGATCAATGGATCTTCAATTACACCTTACCATTTTAAAAACACATAAAGGCATTTTTCAAAGCTTTCTTGTGCCCATTTGATGGTATCTCATAGCCAGAAGAGTTCATCTGCTCCTCCTGATTATTCCTCACCTGAGGTCATAATCTTTTTTTTTTTTCTATATGATAATCATTTTCACAGCAACTAATTTTGATGCCAGAGACAGACTATGACTTGGGTTGGAGAAAAAATTATCAGAAACAGTTGAATTTGCAAGAATTAAAACATAGAACTTGTTTTCATGTAAACACTTCTCTAATAAAAATGTAAAAAGAAAAGTTTTCTACATTAACCTAAAATGGGACCTACAATTCCAAGCTACATTTCAGCATCAATGAGCTTTTCAGGTTACACACCAATCAAAAGCTAGTGATCCTTTTTTGTCAAATAAATATTTGTAGAAAGTTAAAATCTTATAAGAATTCATGTATTTCTAATAACATTAATTAAACCCTTCAGTAAATGCAGTTTAAAATAAAAGTATAATTACATATTACAACAGTAACAAAAATAATTTGCATACACTGGTGGATATAGAAGATTTTAATCTTTTACACTTATACTGTATATACTTTTTCATGTCTGGGAAACACCTTGATATGTGTGCCTATGGGACACTCTAACAGATAGCCATATTTTTATAATACATGTTCTCTACAATGACTCTAATTTGCAGGTGGCTTGCAGGTGTAACACTTGGGGAAGTAGAACTCTTACCTAGTAAGTGGTTCTGCAATACCACAGAATTAGGAGTTTTCGCAGCATATATAACAACAGATATATACTCGTTTAAAATACTAGAAAATATTTTTGTGTTTGTCTTGGATACCAAATCATATTGGAATTTACAGGAATGGAAGAGCTGATTAAATTGCTGCAGCTCCTGTTTTAAAGGAATAACAATCAAGTTTCTATTGTAATCTGAGACAAAAGCTCTGCTTAATCAATGACCAATTCAAGCACAGTTGCTTATCAAACTGAAACAATAAATGATATGGTGGGTTTATATTCAGTGGCTAAGAAGTGATTCAGAAGACAATTCTTTGCTTATCAAAACTAAAAGCAGCACACCACGTTATACAAAATATTGATTGACTCTCTGAACTAAATTAAGGATTGGCTGAATCAGTCTGGGTATCAGAATGATACTGTCTTTCTGGTAAAGATGGCTGAACATCAAAATATAAAAAACTTCTATCTAATAATTAGCGTTGGTTGGGACAGTGACAGAAGGGACAACAGTTTGGGCAGTATTTTTGTTATTTGCATAGTCCTCAGAACATTTTTGTGTCACTTGCAGTGATCAGAACTTACTAAGGGCACCCATCATAAGGGACACATCACAGGGCGTGCCTTCAATTCGCCTCCCCACATTTACGATTTCCAAAAGATATGTGTGGTGGGTTGACTCTGGCTAGAGGCCAGGTGCCCACCAGAGCCGCTCTCTCACTCCCCTCATTCACTAAACAGGGGAGAAAAGGCATAACGAAATGCTTGTGGGTCAAGGTAAGGACAGGGAGAGATCACTCACTAGTTATCGTCACGAGCAAAACAGACCAAACTTAGAGAGGGAATTCATATAATTTATTACTAGGCAAAACAGAGTAGAGGAATGAGAAAATAAAATCAACTCTTAAAACACTTCCCCCCACCCCTCCCATCTTCCCGGCCTCAACTTCACTCCCGGCTTCAACCTTCCCCCCCCTCAGCGGCACAGGGGGATGGGGAATGGGGGTTACGGTCAGTTCATCTCACAGTGTTTCTGCCGCTTCTTCATCCTCAGGGGGAGGACTCCTCTCATCGTTCCCCTGCTCCAGCATGGAGTCCCTCTCACGGGGTGCAGACCTTCAGGAGCAAACTGCTCCAGTGTGGGGTCCCCCACGGGGTCACAAGTCCTGCCAGCAAACCTGCCCTGGCATGGGCTCCCCTCTTCACGGGTCCACCGGTCCGGCCTGGAACTTGCTCCAGCGTGGGCTTCCCACGGGCCGCAGCCTCCTTCAGGTGCCTCCACCTGCTCCGGCGTGGGGTCCTCCACGGGCTGCAGGTGGAATCGCTACACCCCCTCATCCTTCCTCCATGGGCTGCAAGGGGACAGCCTGCTTCACCATGGCCTTCACCACGGGCTGCAGGGGGATCTCTGCTCCGGCGCCTGGAGCTCCTCCTCCCCCTCCATCTGCACTGACCTTGGTGTCTGCAGAGTTTCTTACATCTTCTCACTCCTCTCTCCGGCTGCAAAAGCTCTCTCTCTAAGTGTTTTTCTTCTTCTTAAATATGTTATCACAGAGGCGCTGATTGGCTTGGCCTTGGCCAGCGGCGGGCCCGTCTTAGAGCCGGCTGGCGTTGGCTCTGTCAGACACAGGGGGAGCTTCTAGCAGCTTCTCACAGAAGCCACCCCTGTAGCCCCCCCGCTACCAAAACCCTGCCACGCAAACCCAACACAATATGCTACTGTGCCCAGCGGAACTACATCACCCAAATGTTAAGGTGCACCAGGTAACCTCTCTCTGAGTTACTTTGTACAGAGGAGGGACTCCAGGGAAGCAGCGTACCCAGGAGGGAGCGCTTCTTGCAGGTCACCACGAGTCACTGCCCCAAGCTGGCAAAGCCAGGAGTGCCAGCTCACTGAGGCAGTGGCAGGACATGTCGGCACTGGCGTAGGGAGTTGCACGTTTAATGAAAGCTCTTGAATTTTGTGGACTATTGAGTGGGGGGAAAAAAGAAAGTAATAATAATGTATCGCAAGCACTTATTCAACTGACAACTGCAGCTTAGTTTCAATTATTTATAACACTTCATAATGTGCTAATAAATGTTCTGTAGTAGCATGTCTTGAAAATGTAATGAAGTCTTAGTAAAATAAAACCTCATTACAGCATTCAGCTATTAATTTTGTGTTGAGGAAAGGAAAACATAGTCTGTTCCTCTGAACAATGTTTCCTGTGTCTATGTTTTTTGTCTCTCTTGATTCTTTATCAACATTGTTCCTGACTTTTCTGAGTAAGTGCATCATATTTTCCTTACTCTAAAGAAAATTTCATTTTACACTTCTTCCTTCTTGCTGTGCCTATCAAAATCTCCTTATGTGAAAGTGATAAATATGAATTTAGAATACCTTGAATTTAATTTCCTCTGCCCCTTCTTTATGCCTGCTAGCTCTGCCCATTCCACTGAACTTTTTTCAACTTACCAATGAATTCAGAAGTGGTATAGACACAAATAGTTATATGTGTGAGTGTGGAGTCAGACTTAAGTTTGTATAGGAACCATAAATTTAATTTCAAATTAGATTTAAAATTTCTAATTTCAAATGCATTTCAAATGCATTATCCCAACAGTCCTTCAGCTTGAATGTTCAAGTCAGGATTTATGCTGGGCTGCCCTGCCTCAGGGCACTGCCTTAATTTTCCAACTATTTTCTGGGTGTCTGGATATAATCTGGGAAGAATTGTAGAATCAGGAAGAAGCAGCAGCTCCTCAGGGTGTCAACCTAAAATCTTTAATACAAAACACGGAGTTGCCAAATTCAGCTAACAGTGAGCATTAAACAGAAAGTACTCTGCTCCCCTTTAGCATACCTTAGCTCCTTTTGTCTGATCAATGGCCTGAGGGTAAGTGACTATGCCAATTTTTCTGGAAGACAAAGTTAGATGTTATTTTATTCTTTAAAGCAAACAAACAGTTGAGGTAAGACAATGACAGACTTCCATGATACTCTGTCCACACTGAAACATGGTAATACTTTATCACTTATGTATACGAATCACCAGTTTGTACGAAATACTATCTGAGGTTATGAAGTCCTGCAAGAACAATCTTCAGCCCTTTCCACCATAAGTGATAAGAGCATTTTCTCAACCTCTTATTCTCTTATATGTGCACACTAATAAAAATACTCCCTACTAATGCCACTGAACAGTTATGTTCTTTGATGGATGAGTTCTCAATCCACCTCACTGAGCACTCATCTAACCCACACTTCCCAAGCTTAACTATGAGGATGTTATGGGAGACAGTGTCAAAAGCCTTGCTGAAGTCAAGGTAGACAACATCCACTGCTCTCCCCTCATCCACCCAGACAGTCATGTCATCATAGAAGGCTATCAGATTGGTCAAGCACGATTTCCCCTTGGTGAATCCATGTTGACCACTCCCAATAACCTTCTTTTCCTCCACATGCTTAGAGATGACCACCAGATTCAGCTGTTCCATCATCTTTCCAGGGATGGAGGTGAGTCTGACTGGCCTGTAGTTTCCTGGGTCCTCCTTCCTGCCCTTTCTGAAGACTGGAGTGACATTGGCTTTCCTCCAGTTCTCAGGCACCTCTCCTGTTCTCCATGACCTTTTAAAGATGATGGAGAGTGGCATAGCACTAACATCTGCCAGTTCCCTGAGCACTTGTGGATGCATCCTATTGGGGCCCATGGATTTGTGGATGTCGAGTTTGCCTAAATGATCTCTAACCCAATCCTCCTTGACCAAAGGAACGTCTTCCTTTCTCAAGACTTTCTCTCTTACCTCCAGGGTCTGAGGTTCCTGAGGGCCTGTCTTAGCATTGAAAGAATAGAAGTGATAGACCCTACAGAAAGCTTTTCTGCCTCTTTTATGTGAATACTACAGGCAAAGACTTTTTGTATAGGTAGAGCTTTTTAACCTAAAAGGTATCTTTTGTGCCCTGTTAAGGAATGTGTTAGTCATATCTTCCCAACAACAACTGAAGTTTTTGTCAGCTTGAGAAATTTTAATATAACCATAGATTCTCGGTGCTTCAAAATAATGTATAATCAGTCAATATCATATTCCTAAATTATTTAGTAAATGCACAAAGATAGATCAGACATTTGATAATGCCAGAAGCTCAGCAGTGGGTAAAATTGATTGAATGCACTTTGAGCATGAATAAAAGAGTTTATGATTTATTGACACTTTGTAGATTAATCTGAGGCCACATTGCGCAGTGAAGCAGAATAGTAAACCTGATTTGCAGGAATTTTAAGAACACTCCTACAGCAAGGAAAAAGAAATAGATCACACTTTCTAACATAAAGTATTTTTGGTAACTTTCAGTGATTTTTTTAAAACTATCACCTGTAAACAATGGGGGGAAAACTTGTGTTCCTTGTGCCAGATTGTCTAACAATTCTATTATTTCAAATGACAAAGAAAACATTGAAAAAAGCTCAAACAAACAAAAATAAATCAAAGACAAAATAGTTCTGATTTAGAGTGCTATGCTACTAATTTATTTAAACAATTACTAGTTCATCCACTTCTTGTGGACAACATGACAAATTTACCAGTCCAATCTTCCTTCATTAATGATTGCTTGTTTTGTATTTTGTTAGATAAATTGAAGTTGATAAATATCAATGAATTTTTTGATATTTGATATCAGGATTTGAATTTTGCAACTTGAGGATTCTTTTTTTCACCCACGTTAAGTCACAGGTCTATTTTGCTCTCAGTGGACAATAATGAGAAGTTTGATTATTTTTCTGCTGTATACACAAAAGGTGCTTAGACAACACTGACAGATTCTTGTGTCAGTTTCCAATGAATTTTAGATTTTAGCTTGTTTACTCAACTTGTACTGGTCTAATAGAAAAACAGACAAGATAAATCCCTTGAACAAGTAATGTGGACATCAGAATCCTAAGGGCACTCATGCAATAACAGTTGTTAAAAATGTTTGTGATAAATATACTTTTTATCTTCTCATAGTGTTGTTTTATGGGCAAGTGCTGAAGCACTTCTACTGTGCTGATAGTTAAAAGCAACCCTCACTCTGTGTGTGTATATATATATGATATATAAGAAGATAATATACAAAATAGTATCTGGGAATTACACACCTAAAATACAGAGTGGGAGTTTTCTACCTGGGGTGATTTATTCAGCATGCATGAAGCAACAGAATATGATGCCCAAAAGTCCAGACAACAAAACAGTAACTCCACTTATTTTCTTACTTCATTTTACACAGACTATTACGAAGGCTTGCAGGAGCCTTCTCTCTGGAAGTAAATATTGTACAAAGTCCTATATTCTATTTCCTTCTACTAGGTAATCTTGACAAATGACAATTTTCTTCAAGAGTTTGGTGCTCTTCATTTGCATTAACAAGTGGTACAAAGCAATGTAATCTTTCAGTTTCTCTTATTGAAAATGTTGAATGAGTTTTGGTTGTGAAAAAAGAGGATATCACTAGCTACTTCAAGAAGATACAACAAAGTGATCTAACATACTGCTTTATATGTGGATGCTGTCTGTGAAAGAAAAATGCAATATATTTGTAAAGACAGCAGTAAAAGTTGTCAAGTTTTGAAGGTAACATTTGAACACAAGCAAAATCATAAATTCAGAAAAGTTTTTATTTTATTCAGAAAGATTAGGAAAGATTCAGGCAAGAGAAAAAAAAGACAGAAATCTTGAGAGGCAACACTTTAAAAAGTCAGAGAATCAATTAAACACAAAGAGACAATTCCAAGTGAGAGAATGTCATAAATGAATTATTTGCTGCTTACTGTGGAATGACAAGACAGAAGAGAAAAAAAAGACAAAGAAAACCAAATGCATGCAATATGGAAAACATGAGTAAACAAAGCTGTAGAGTGAAGACTGAATCAGAGTAAGCCAGTGGTAAGGGCTATATTCAGGTCTAGGACAAGAAGTCCTGCCTCTACTGGAGTGCATTTCACCACAATCCCCAAATTCTGAATCTACCTTTTGACTAAAAGCTGTCAGTGATGTTTCCAACTCCTCACTTCTGAGTTAAGATGACACTGGCTGTGCCACTCCTATAGGCTCCACCAAAAGCCATCTCTCCATATTTTCACATTATTTAATGTTTGATTCCTTCTTAAAATTGTGACAGCAAGCTAGTTAAGAAGTCCATCATAGAGGTGGATAGCTGGCTTTGTTAACATTGAAATTATTATCTTTCCTCACTTCTTTTTTTCTGAAACAGTATATAGTTTGGGTCTCTGCAATCACTTGGAAGAGAACAGGGGAACAGAGAGGAAAATGCAGTCAGAATGTTCTCTATGATCATAGTTAATAAAGCTTCTGTCTGACCTCTCCTAAATTCAGTGATAAGTGGTGTCCCTCAGGGGTCCATATTGGGACCAGTACTGTTTACTATCTTAATCAATTACATAGACAGTAGATTGAGTGTACCCTCAGCATGTTTGCAGATGACACCAAGATGAGTGGTGCAGTTGACACGCTTGAGGGATGGGATGCCATCCTGAGGGATCTGGACAAGTTCAAGAAGTGGGCCCATGTGAACCTCATGAGGTTCAACAAGGCCAAGTGCAAGGTCCTGCACATGGGTCAAGGCAACCCCCAGTATCAATATTGAGTGGGGGATGAAGACATTGAGAGTAGCCCTGCAAAGAATGACTTGGGGGTGCTGGTGGATGAAAAGCTGGATGTGAGCTGGCAATGTGCACTCACAGCTGAGAAAGCCAACTGTATCCTTGGCTGCATAAAAAGCATGACCGGTAGGTTGAGGGAGGGGATTCTCCCCCTCTACTCCCCTCTCGTGAGACCCTACCCGGAGTACTGTGTTCAGCTCTGGGGTCTGCAACATAAGAAGAACATGGAACTGTTGGAGTGAGTCCAGAGGAGGGCCACGAAGATGCTCAGAGGGCTGGAGCACCTCTCCTATGAAGATAGGCTGAGAGAGTTGGGGTTGTTCAGCCTGGAGAAGAGAGGGCTCTGGGGAAACATTATTATGGCCTTTCAATCCTTAAAAGGGGCTTAGAAGAAAGATGGAGGCAGATGTTTTAGTAGCGATAGGACAACAGGTAATAGTTTTAAATGAAAAGAGGGTAGATTCAGACTAGACGATAGGAATTATCTCATTTGACTTCAAAGTTTGTGTCCAAAAGATGCTATCAGAAAATCTTAAAAAGGAAATAGGGTAATGTTCCTACCATTTGCTTGAGGCTATTTTATTCAATCTAGACATAATAGCTATGATACTACAAATCAAGAGGAATAGGCATCTCAAAAGTTATTAAAATGAAAAAAAATAGTTTGATGCTAAAACTAAAATAAATAGTTTGAACTTTACCTTTGTATGGCACTAAACTGGCAACAGGACAGCATTGAATTGTTGGTATGAGAAAGATAGAATTTCACTAATTTATGATTTTTTAGGCAATCCTGAACAAATTACCACATGATCAGCAATTTAAAGTCTATGTTAGTCCTAGTCAGAAGGCTTTTGCCACAAACAAAGACAATATCAGCACTCAAAGTGACACCAGCCGTGGTAACTAGAAGAGAATTCAGACTGCAATATCATGGAATAGGATAATATGGGATGTTTATATTTAATTGATAGAAAAACAATCTCAGTAGTCATGAAGCATGATGAAATGAAGTAACAATGAAAAGAATTCAGAAGAATATTCTGTACAACATTAATTCTTGTAGAGTCAAATTTCAGTGTCCTATCAATATCTAGTTTTTCAAATGTCTGATCCTTTTGAGGTAGAATTAATAAAGATTCTGAGCCAGGGTGAGCTCAGGGAAAAGGGATGATTTATTCACCTTTACCATAAAAACCTAAGGTAAAGAAGTTTATAATTCAGTTGAGAAAACACATACACACATGTTGTAATGATTTGAAAAAAACAATGAACTATTCATGGTTATTTTGGATGGGTAGCCAAACCATAATCTAGATGATCTTTAAAGCTCTGAATGCTTTTTTGATCAAAAATTATTGGAAACTCCTAAGTGGAACAGATCTCTATTAGAAAATGCTGATATGAAGAAACTGAAAAAATTACACAGATGAACGCTGAATGAAGAAGATCAGATGTGTATCAAAACTGTAGCATGTATTCAATGTAAAACATTATTATACACCACCCTTGCATCAGGGCTCCAGAATGGGGGAGTAGTTATTAGTGAGCACCCTGAAATCTACCATCCTATGATTCTTTCCTAATCCTGTTTCTTTCCTAATTTGTACCCTTAGCCAGAGGGTATCTCATCAATAAACTAGGTAATTGTTTTGCACTAATTGTTAGATACAGTTGTTGATTTTAATTTCAGTAATGTTCTTAACTACCATGAACATAGCTACAAACTATACACAAATAAACAGCTTTATTCAAATTCTTTATTCTTTATTTTTCTCTCATTATTACACTGAAGTCCTTTACTAACATCATAATTATGTCATATACATCATGTTGGGGAAAGATTTTGTTCTCCTTTTAATGTTTTACTTATCAGCATTAACAAGTTTATAGATATCAGCCCCCAGTGTTATGATACAGTTTTAATTTAGAAGCAGATGACCATTATTTCACTGTAAGACTTTCTTGCAGATTTATGGAGTCATAAACCTGATGGTGCTTTAGGGATGCTTTGAAAAGAGAGCAGCAGAAACAAGGGAAATGTTGGAAAGCAAAGTGTTGCTGGATACTCTAGACTTTTTTTCAGGTTTGAAGGGAGACTCAGGACACCTATGCAAGTGACTGATACTTCTGGAACATGGCATATTATGGGCAATATTAATGCAAACTTTGCCAGTATTTCTTGCTAATATACTGGGTTCATGACATATGCTCTTGCCATTTCATGCCTCCCTTTGCTGGTGGCAAAGGCTAACAGTTGTGCCATGGCTTTCTGACACACTGAAAAGGCTCACTAGTGTTTAGGTTCACCATAAGTGGCGGAAGATTTGAAAACAATAGTCTACAACACATTTTATCTTGTAATAATATCCACAGGAATGTGAATAAGGCATTGCTTATTTTCATTTAGAGATTTGGGGTTTTCTTTGTAGGTTTTGTATTTTTATTTTCCCTGATAAGCTAGAATTCTTTGTGGACTCAATTACCTATTTAAAATTTACATTGCTCATGTATGTAGCTTTGTGTTTAAACAATACTGAAGGGAGTTTATATCTTGTTTTCAAAATTTCCCCTAAAGTCAGCAGCATAGAAAAGGATTAGAAATGCAGCATAAAAATGGAACTTAGCAATAATCATTTTTGTTTGATTTCAAGAGTGGTCATACTTACATCAGTAGCAAAAAACACTATAAATCTTTTGCTTCATTACTAGCATTATTCTATGATCATGTGTATTCTTATCTGATTACTTAAAATGTATAGAAAGGACATCAGACATTAGCTCTGAAAAGAAATGCATTGTCAGGCATACTTTATGATTTTAGAAACAAGATAAAAGCTTTATGACTCAAAGAAAACAATCAAATGCTTTTTCGTAGCCACAAGCATCATATTTACTTAAAGGATTGTGACTATAAAAGCAAATATCTCTTACAGGAAGCTAGGACAAAAGCTGTCAGAGAACTGGATAGTAAATAGCCCTGAAATTATTTTCTCTGCTTCATTTCAAAAGCTTAAGGTGAAGAATGTTTGACCTTTTACAAATGGAATGGTTTCCTGCAGGTCACGGTGATGTACTGAGTGCTGCTGGTTATGAGCAACTTGATGCAAACATTAAGAATGGCAAAACTCTTACTGCTGGCACAAACTCCTGCATAAGGAGGATTTCTAATCCAGTGACATTTGCTTGTTTCAGTCCCAGAAAAGGTGGAATATGTCTTTCTACTTCCTCCAGTCAGTTATATTTCCAGAGTTTTTTGACGGGAGGAGCAAATTAAATGGTGTAATTGTTCAACATTACCCAGAAAGTGTAAAGGGGTCAAGGAGAAAAATGTCATACAGAACAGAAAAGCTGCTCTTAAAGGTGTCATATCTGGAGTCTATTAGTTGTCACCTTGACACATTAATGAAATATGAAAGATATTTCTATTAAGCCTTATATTACAACTTATGACTATTTTAATGGATGTCATATAAGCTGTAGGCTAAATTTTGCTCCCATTGAGAGCAATGGGAATTTTTACTATTAATCTTAACAGAATAAGACTTGACTTGACTTTACAGTCAGCTATAGCCAATTTATCTCCTTTACTTTGTTAATAAGTTAATGTTTGTATACTGCTTTCTTTCCACATAGCCAGTATGTAGGTAACCAATTCACTAAAGCCACATTTTCTTCATTTTCCCATGCTTCCTTAAGACTCGCTTTTGCTGTGATCATTATAAAAGTCAAACAAACAGGTTGTGCAATAGTTGAGAATATTTGAGAGTACATACATATGTACTCTACCAATATTAAGAATTATAGACTTATGCAATACCTAATCAATGCTGTTGTGCAACATTTCTTCCAACTTTTTCTGTTTCTGTCTGTTTTCACCATCATTTTGTTACAAATTCTCTAGCATTACTGTGGAAACTCTCAGGAGTGAGATACCTGTTAGGATCTTGTGTTACATGATCCTAACCCTTAAACTGCAGCACGGGTGCTATCATAATAAGCTCCACAGTGGTAAGGGCAACATCAAAATAAAAGGTACATGATAAACTCAGGAATTTTGAAACATACTGTAAAATATGGTTAGTTTAGTCCATAGAAATGTGCTGCTAGAGATTTTTAAGAACTAAATAGTGGTGAATTTCAATTATCTGTCATAACAGTTTAGCTATTGACCAATTATTTTAAGAGGTATTTGTGAGACCACTATGAGAGCTTCTCCAGTCTCCCGCTGCTGATGATTTAGGATTCTCTATTCCCTGTATCTAAGTCCTCCAAAACGCCCTATCTTATAGTTTTGCTTAGAGCATTAAGTTCCCCACTAAGCACAGAAATCATTGTGCCCTTCACTGAAAAATGCAGGAAGAAGACAATTTCTGCTTATGTAACCCATTGCTTAGGTAGTAACATAGTAGTTAGAGTACTTAAAAAAAAGTAGAAGAAAAAAATTGGCTGTGTACAATGCCAAAAGTGGAATGAAAAAGGACACTGTCCTGTTGTCTTGCTTGCTGTTTTGCAGCAGGCTTTGAATTTGTCAATGGGTTTCCTTCTGGAGCAAACCAAACAGTTCCTTCTAAGAAGAAATCAGTATGGCTGAGACAATGGATTGTGTTTGTGTCCATTCTCTATTTGTTGACAGCTTGGTCCTTGACAGCAAAACTCCCATAAATCCAAAAAATATTATGCAAATTGGCTAACTGATGTCCACTGAAAGTCAGGAAATACATAGGTGAATGTCTCATGGCCAAAAGATAGCCCTGACAGTCATCACCTCATAACTACGCACATAGGTATGTAGAGACCATCAACGTCTTACACACAGAGCAAAAGAAGCAACATCAGTTTCAAAATGATGTTACTCTCTCCAGGAGTACAGCCATCCCATACCTTCACATTCTCAGAAACAGCAGTGTCATGGCTGCCCTCCTCATCAATACAGCCATGAGATCCGGGTGCAGGTCAGTGTATGGCAATCCCGGTCTCATTTAGTGCCTCCATGCCAATGGGCACACAAAGTCTGTGACCCTTGTTGAGGACCACACAAGGATCTATAAAAAACTTTCTCTTTTGCAGTCAAGAAATTTTACTGTAACTGAGCCCATGGTATAGACTAGCCCTTAAATGGCTGGTTTGTAAAAATAATGTGTTGGAAAACTCAAGGAAGTAACACCTTCTTAGCAATTTTGGATGCTCTGATCAACACCTCCCATATCCTGAAGATTGAACCTTCTCCAGGATAGCAAGATTCATCTGACTTATCTCAAAGAATGAGGATAACACAGTAATGGTACTGTCATGGTTTCACAGTCACATGCATGAGAAGAGCCACAGAAGTGGCAGCAGGGACAGAAGCACTGGAAGTGACAGTATAAATAATAGGCAGCACAGGTTTTGCAATGAGGGTTAAACAGAATTTTCTAACATGTATCAAGTATGTGAACCTCAGTGCTAACAGGATCACATGCTATACATTAGGCAGACTGACATGTAACCGTTCTTCTCTAGGTCACTTATGTTCAAGTGTCCTTTAATGTTTACAGAGCGACTCTGACAGAAATATATTTATTGACAGGTTCACATAGTAGATACTGAAGACTAACCCTCACTAAAACACTCAATAAGTGACTCAAGCAACTGAAAGTCAGATGTGGAAACGTTGGTGTCCCTTGCATCTTGCTGACCTCTTGGTCAGCCTTTTTGGCTTAGGTTTTTATACACTTCTCTTGTCAATATTTTTCTTCTTGCATGCTGTTTAATCACCATCTCAACAATTACACTTTGTGTCCTGCTTTTCTTATCTTACGTGGTTTTAGCTCATGTACTTACTCTTCATACCAACTTTCTTAGCAAAATTATGCCAAGGTCCCACATGCAGGCTGCACTGAATTCAACCTTAAATCAGGGACAGTTGAAACTCAGGGCTGAGGTTCAACTGGTGAACATGGTGTATGCTAGAAGGGCCCCAGACTACATAGACACAATGCTCACTGGAGAACTATTCCACCTGTCATGCGTCACGGATGGGGCCAGTGTGATCTTCAATATGGTTACCCTCGGCAGTTTGTGCCTACTTCAGTCTGCACCGTCAGGCCTTGGAATCAAGACAATATAGATGAAGTTGTTTACTCAAGGTCTGCCTTACCTTAAGGAGGCTCAATGCCATTCATCTTTCTCTCACTTACTTTGCTAGATACTGTAAAAGCATTGTATACTTAACACACTCCATTTGCTGTTTAGAGCACTGAAGTAGCTTCAGCATTGTGAAGAATCACTCATGAACTCTGGCACTTAACTTTTAAGTGCCACCTTACTTGGTGTGTGAATAGGCATTTATATATATATATTTAAAAATTCTCTCATGGTGTATCTCATTGGTGAACACAGATATTCTGTGCAATAATGTGTCACAAAAACCGTATCCTCAATTTAACTGTATTCTCATTCTTGTTCTTTAGGAGCACATTAGAGAGGTTCAGAAGTCCAAATGATAAGCTATTACTAAATGCCACTGATTGCACATGAAATTATAATTCTAATAAAATGGAAGAACATAGTTACACCCCTCAACATGTTGGAAAAACACATCATTAGAAATTGCAATGGTTGAAAAGGAAAGTACTATAAAGAATTTTAGACATATGAACATTTCATTTAAAAGACTAGGTAAAGTAAAAAAATTAGAGAGTAAGATAAAGTCTTACCTTTACTAATTCATGGGATCAGAATCTCAAGGCTGGAATTTCTTTCTTATCTTTTCTTGGTTGCTTCCCTGAAGAATTAAAGCATTTGCATCCCAAGTGATCTTTTACCCCTTGCAAATTATCACCTGGCATATTGTGCAAGTATTTTTTTATTGTAAATTAGTAAAGTTAAAAGATATATATTTCGTCTCAGTTATTCTATTGATTCTTGGAAAAATAATGCATGTGTCCTTCAGAGAATCCAACCCATGAGTTACAGGGAAGATTTTTTTTTAAGTTTTCTTTTTTTAAGTGAAGAATCTCTAGAGATAGAGCAAGCTTTTAAATAAAAATAGCAAAATAGTAAAGTGTTTATATATACTGTGTTTATAATATTTTGTGTATAGAAAAATACATACCGACCACGTGTCTAGTGAAAAAGATTTTCAGTGAAAAGAAAATGTACTCCAAAATATCATGTACTCCAGTTTCATCTCAGTTCAACACACAATATAATTCCCTGGACAAATGTTGTAATTATAATTAGAGTCATTCATTGTTGCTTTAATTAGCAGTAACAATGTTCACCGCTTTCTGCTCTGACTAACTCCATAAGTTATGTCTGATGCATGAGCTATGACAGCCAACATTAACATGGAGCTATCTGATAGACAGCCTTCTCAGCTTTCCTCTCAAATGGGGTAGTTAGAATAGGCACCTAGGAAAAATATTATTCCCACATGTAACTGGTAAAAGCAATCTCCATGTAACTCTTACAAACAAGATTGTTACAACTACCAAATGGAACTAATAACTGCCCAAAGAAAAGACGAACAGTCCGGTGGTTGTGTTGCAAGTACATGATCATAGCTAAAATGCATGCATAGAGTGCTAAAGAGTCTCTATACTTGTTATTTAATCTAGCTTACTATAAAAGTAGTTTGCAGAAAACCATAATTACAATTACAACAGCACTATTACACCTCTGTAGTTCAACATTTCAAGGATTTCAACACTTTCATTAAATATTTCTGTTTTCATTGTTTTCAAACTGGACTACAGCATGCACTCTGGTCATAAACTACCACATATAATATAGGGGAAAAACCCCTCATAATTGTAATAAAAAACTTCAAGAAAACACACAAGATTTCTTAGTTACAGAAGACAAAAGAACAGAAACATCAATAATTCTCTTGCCTTTTATATCCCTTTTGTAGTTCTTTCTCAATGGTTGTCAGAAAAACCCAATCAGAAATATCACCAAATAAATGGAAAATTGTACAGCCCTTATTCCACAAACTGATTTAAAGAGAAATCACCAGGGTTAATATTCAGGGTTAAATTTAAGCCTGTTAATGGTAGTGAAACTTTTTGCCAATAACTTAGTAATGCAATTATTTCATTCAGATCAGACAGTTTACATGACTGCAGTTAGCATATAAATTTTATATTTTGTAATGTGCAAGAATGGTCTTACATGCTCTAGTTGTACCTTAATACTACATTCTTTTTACCAGCAAATATTGTAGTGAGAAATAAGACAGGAAAGAAATTGGAAAACTATGAAATCTTTATACATCATTGTCCTAACTCAAAACTGACTTTAAATAATAAAGTTTTTATTAATTATCTCTAACATGTTTACTCCACTAACTATTCATTCTACTTGCTATTCCATATGCTGGAAATGTTCTCCTAGCCTTCAACATGGAATAACCATGAGTTATAACATTTTTTTACAGATCATTGGCATATCCTATAGGTATATCCTATGCCAATCATATCATATAGGATATGCCAATTGTATAGGTTGCTATATTGGAATATTTTTGATAGACTGATGTGCAGCTGATGCATATGCTGAACAACTTGGTTTAGAGGTGTTACTCAAGCAGAAATTAAATCCTGCTTTTACAAATATTTCTAAATAGGTTGAATAGCATAAAATCATATATTGGCAATTCTTTCACATAAATTTGTGAACAGAGATGTAAAAGATTTGCTCTGTACTTAGAAAAAGAAGCCCTGTGGCAAGAATTACTGCCTTGCACAAAGCCTTAAGACCCCGTGTATCTCTGTGTTCACCACTTCTTTCTGACCCTTTTTTTCCTAATCCTCTCTAGCTCTAGAGAGCAACTCTAGCAATCTTTAGCACATCAGCAACATCAAGGATGGCATTGGCTTGGGCATGTTTGCCCAATTTACTTATAATTACTACACCCCAGCAATCACAGAATCATAGCACGTGAGCTCTGCTTTTGTACCACCCTTGCGATGCTCAGGCCTTATATACTGATGAAATTTCTTTGTTAATGCATAGCATACTCAATGGGAATGGGCTGAAGACCTGCAAAGAGAAAACAGAGGACTTTACATCTGCCTTCTCAAGACTTTGAATATTTTCCTCCTTGAGAATAGTCTTTTTGTCTCTGAAAAGCACAGATGCCAGCCTGGAGCAAGGGCCAGACCCCAAGTCTTCTCTCTTCGCCATCATCATTCTGACTTGGAGGATACAGGGCCATGAGGATATGACCCTTTTCATGCTTCCTGTTTCTGTCCTTCTAACCCTGAATGTTGGCTGGGCATGACACCAATTCAACACGAACACTGAAAAATGCCCCTGCCACGGTCTTAGCTGTTCAGCTTTATGAACAACAGGAGATTTGGGGTTACAAAGCAAGTGTTGCACATCTTAACCTGCTCAGAAGGAAGGTGTCTGACAACTCTCCCAATTCTTAGGCAAGTATTTGTTAAACAAGTTTACTGTATAAAAGAACCACAAATCCTTGTCCTTCAAAACATTACCTAATCATTTCAAAGCAGCATGGGGTAGATGTGTAATGGGCTGTGAATCAGGCAGGCTAGTGTAAGATGTCTCATCCCTTCCACAGGTAACAGAAACACAGTCTCTTCAGGAACTTCCACATCTGGTATTTCCACTGGCTAGCCTGGTCTCCATACGTAAACCAAGTTCAAAAGTAGTAGGCTACTCATCCTGAAACAATTACAATTCAGCAGAAGAGTATAAAGATCCCACACCCAGCTGGAAATGGAATGAAAGGAAGTCAATAAATTGGTGGAGACTGTGGAGAAGTAGGAAAGGAGCAATGTATGGAAACTGTGGGACAGTGTAGAGCACTGTATTATTACTTATTTATAAGCAGTGTATGCTTATAAATATCTAAAGGGTGGATGGGACCAGACTCTTTCCAGTGGTGCCCAGCGACAGGACAAGGGGCAACAGGCACAAACTGGAACACAGGCAGTTCCATCTCACTATGAGGAAAAACTTCTTCACTTTGAGGGTGACCAAGCACTGGCACAGGCTGCCCAGAGAGGTTGTGGAGTCTCCTTCTCTGGAGATATTAAAAACCTGCCTGGACGCCATCCTGTGCAACCTGCTCTAGGTGATCCTGCTTTAGCAGGGGGGTTGGACTAGATGATCTCCAGAGGTCCCTTCCAACCCCTACCAGTCTGTAAGTCTGTGATTCTGTGATTTGTACCTTGAAAGTGGGAAATTAAGAATTCTCACAGTCTATCTGGGAATTCAGTGTGGAAACTGTTCACAGGACAACTTGTGAAATATCTGAATTGAATTGGAATATTTAAATCCTACTTTGGTCAAACAGAATTTTTTTTTTTTTTTCCCTTAAAGTCATGCAAGAGATCGTCTGGGATCCTGCAACACCATGAAGAGTAATTGTAAACCCAATCACAATTAGTATGTTGGATTAAGACCAAATCTGCTTTCAGTTTGGGTCTGGTTTGTTGGGTTTTATTTGCCATTTCTTCTAGGGAAGGTGTTAATTTGAAAATTTAAATTAACAATGTGCTTAGTTTGACTATCTGTTTAAATTAGTAACTATTTGAAGCCAGTCCATGTAACACACTATTTTATATATGCTAGAGATCTATTTTTGATATTGTTAAAATATTTATTTCAGATCTTTTATTATTTGTTTTCTTTTAATAGAATGCATCCTGATACAAATATGCTCCTTCTATTCCTAAGAAACTTGTGTTAGGTTGTATTAGTACTGCTGTAGTCTAAATTATAATTGGCAAATGCTTGCCAAGAAATTAATGTGAATAATGATGTGAATTATCTTCTGTACCAAGATTTAAAAAAAAAGACTGCAACAGCTGGCATCTGCTCTGTGGCTGCATTTGGTCTGGGCACCTCAAATCTGAAAAATTAAAGAGGAAAAAATGAGCATAATTTACACAGAATACATACAGAAACCTTACAGTATCTGGGGCCTGGCAGAGAAGTTTATCTGCTTTAACTTTTTTTAAAAAAAATCATCAGTTCTGATCAATTACCCCATCAAACTTCCTCGGTTCCTTCTACTAACAATCTGCAGAGCCTGCCTTGACAAATAAAATATAGCATTAATAATTCATTCAATATTTTAAAAATATTTTCTTATACTATTTAAGATTCACCTTTAGAGAAAATTCCAGACTTTAAAAATGTCATTTCTGAGGACATGTCATCAACAGTTAAATAGCAATTTTGAAAGATTGTAACTTACTGTGCAACATCTGCTGCCATCAAAGGCTAACAATTTTGTTATGTATATTTTCTGGCACATAATTAAAATTCAAACATCACTATAGATATATAATCCAGTTTACTTCTTTCAACTTTATAATTAAAAAAGAAATCCTTCTCAGAGGAATCTTGATGTATTTTTTTACAGAAAATGAAGAATACATTTTGTTTACATCAAGGGTAAAATAATAATTTTTCAAATTACTATGTACAAACTTCCTCCTCTATGTAGAATTTGAAAGCACCAGCTAAACTCCCCAAAAGACAATCAGGACGAATAGGCAGAAACGACTGGAATAGCCTCTAAGTATTCTTCTTGAAACAGTTCTATAGTCACTCACTTTTTATTCTTTTTATTTCAGATCTTTTTCTTTGATATGTACTTTGATTCCCATTCCCAAATGCCATTAAAAAAAAAAAAAAAAAAAAAAAAGCTGTTTGCAGTGACATATTGGCCTAGGATTCTAATTTGCAAATTATATGTAAACACTGGGAAATTCTTTTTAGCTGCACTGGAGTTTCTTCTAAGATAAGCATTTAGATATTGTATTTGGTATTACTCAAGAGGGTGCAGGCAATCTTCATAGATTTGCTACTGCCTCTCAAAACAATATGAAGAGACAAATTCAACTGCAATGTCAGCAAAGACAGTCAACTCCCTAGGTGAGCTTCTCACTTGAATTTATTTATAATTTGGGGTTTCCTCCCTCCTTTTTGAATACTTTGAATAAAATATGAAGGGAAAATACAGATTTTATTATTCAATTTGACTCTGCACTGTTAGATTTCAACTTTTTTCTGTGTCTTTTAGAACCTATACTAGGAATGATGACCTGTTGTGTCAAGTCACCTGAGATATGTGAGTGTTTTCAGCATGGTTAGACAGCATTAAGTGGCAAAAAGTGTGGCTGTGGTAGTAGTAGGTTGTGCCACACTGTCCCACAACGGAATGGGTTATGGATGGCTGCTGCCTTTGGTGTGTGGGCCTTCTCCTGAGCTTTCTATCACACTTCTCCTCTTAGATATGGAACATTGCCCTGTGGAGTTCACATAAAGATATCCACGTGCCCGGTATGGTAACTCCTGCTGCACTACCATGAAGCCTGGTATTTGTCACATGAAGCCTCTTTCACTGCTGACCTTTAAAGTGCTAAAAAAAACCCCAAACCCAAACCTCTCACGCTTACTGTATTTAAACTGCTTGTTTAAAGTGGTGGGGTTTGCATTGGTTTTTGGTTTGTTTTTTTCATTCTTCCAGTCAGGCAATAGACTCATCTCTGATGATTTTATTTGGTTCTGTTAAACTATTGTTTCTATGAAGCCTAAATTAGACAAGCAAACATGTAAGACCACATGCATAGGTTACGCTTTGATTAAAAGAAAAAGGGATTCTTGATCCAAGGACATTTCTGTTCTCTTGTGATACTGGCGGCTCTCTTGTGGCTGGCTATGGATTTGGAGCATGTGATAAAAATGTGAGGTTGAAATCCTAAATTTTGGAAATGGAGTTGTGCAGGGGAGAAGATGTGATGCTGGAGGTGTAATTCTACTTGGCCAATTAGAGCTTGTGATTAAATTATGGAGAAGATAGGTATATCTGTATGGCTGCATTTTTAGATGTTAACACTTCTATATCCTAGTAAATAGGAAGTGAGACTAGGGAAAATATCTCCTCTTATACAGATGTGTGAATTGCCACAGAAATCAGAACTGGTATTGCCAATATCTCTGCTGGTGTTGTATGACTAGATTACTTTTAAGAACTTTCTCTCAAGGATATTTTCTTATGTAAAACCTGTATACTGCATTTGGAGATGCTTTATACAGAGATCCAGCTGTTTAGAAGGCGGCTTTCCTTTTAGGTCTACAAAATGCATATCCAGAGTTCATAAGTTATTTGTTGGACACACAGACTGCGTCCTGAAGGAAAAAATATTGATCTTGTCATTGCTTAAATCATGCAAATGCTTGAGTTTACCATTTTGTTCTATTTGTGGTAATAGTGGGTTGGATCTGAGTTGTCAGGTTTAGTGTGGGAATACAGGGATATGTCTGAGTTCTGATTTCCAGGTTTTGTAGATTTGCCTATTAATAAACATCTACAGAATATGGCAGTTTTCACCAACCCTTAAGAACAGTATGGATATAGGATTATTTTGTTGTTGTTGAACTATGCTTAGCTGAAAGTTCAGAATTTCTTTGTTTTGAATCTGAAATAAGGATTCTAAGCACTTATTGGCATTGATAACTAGAGCATTTTCTGCTGTGCAGCCAAGTGAGAAATGCTTGTCTTACTGAGTTTTTGCGTACTCTTTCAGTTGAATCAGAGATCCAAATACTTAAGGACATAATATAAGTTTGTGTCAAGGGCACTTTACGTTTGTTAACTATTGAATGGAGCATATACATCCCAACCTGGAAGATCCAGCAGCACTTATTCATTATCCCAGTGTATAATTATCACTTAGGATTTGAATGTTGAGAAAAAAACCCCAAATACTAAAGGCACACAGTACTTTAGGTATGTTCTTGTGAAAAAGGTAGGGATTACTTTTTGTGTTAGGAAATGGTTCCAGAGGTTAAATGTTTTATGCATTTCATGGATTTTGAAACATAGAGATGTCTCTGATACCTATTCTCCCTTCAAGTGGGAAATCTGCATTTAAAATTTGGCCAGCTGCTAAAATGTCTGCTTCTTTAAAGGCTGGTGTATCTTTTGAGTTTGGTCCTTGCCATGAGCAGAAAGATGGTCATAGAACCATATCCTTTCAAGTTGTTTTCCAGGGCAGGTGTGCATGAGGTTTAAAACGTGTATTTTGATTCTGTTCTCTGAGAAGTTGAAATCTGTAAAAAAGATCTGATTTCAGTATCTCATGCACTATGCAGAGAAAAGTTATGCAATATATTTACATTTTCAACAGTTTTTCCTAGGCTATGCAATTTCCTCCTAGCCCCCAGTTATTACTCTTTCACAACTATTTTAGTCTATCCCATCACTGATTCTAATAATAGCTATTACTGCTTAAATAGGAATCAGCTAAGTTCTAAGTATTATTAAGTCACATATGTACACTAAATTTAGGCTTTAAAAAAGTATTTGAAACAGCTTTAAAGGAACATGATCAAGGTTAAGTAGTTCACATTTTGACAGCCCAAATCTGAAAAGAAATATTCTGCTTTACTGAGGAGTATTTTAAAAACATAAAATACCACTTGGAGAGGGAGATGGGTCAACCTTGCAAAGTCCCTGTAATGCTTCTCATGTAGTTTACTCATGTCTAACAAACTTCCCAATAATCCTGAACAGGAACATTGATGAACTTTCTGTTTCATTTTATAGTTTTTGGTTAAGTACCATTTCATTGGGTAAGATTACATTCTGGTACATGTAAAATAGCTCTTCCAATGCTTCATAAAACCAGTATATTAATCTCATTTTGTGCAATGGAAGGAGGTCTTCTTTGTTAATTACATGCAGCACAAATGGACTAATCGAACTGAGTTCTGGATATTGGTCAGACACCCTGAAGAAAATGCTGGGAAACATGTGTTTTTCCAGTATAGTTGGTATCATTCAAAGAAAATTCAAACCTCTTTCTTTTGCATGCCATTCTCATGATTGGTTTGAATATTAATTACCAAGAGGCTCTGCATTTGTTTCGTATTCCATATATGTTTATAATATGTGACAAAGGGCAAAATTTTGTAGTGCCTTCTATTTTTACAGATTTTCAATTCCATATGTATTCATATGTAAATCTTTTAATAAGAGTTAATTTTTATTGAAGAGAAACTATTTATACTTTCAAGTAATACAAAAATATAATTAAGTAATTTAAAAGCAAATTTTTTGTTATTAAAACTATAGCTCAGAGCTCTCTGTAAAGTACTTCGAAATTTCTTAAATAAATTCAAGTGACACACAAATGTTTACCGTTGAAGTGTGTGGATGAAAATAGAAGCCTAAAAAAAAAAATTTAAAATGAGGTATTAAATACTAAAATGATACAGCTGTTATTGGACATTTGCAGTGAGGTTCATCTGAGCTAACTCAGACATCTGAAAGTTATTTGTTTCAACTTAAATAGTTAACTCAGATCACTGTCATCTGCAGGAAGTACTGACCTCCAGGACCACATAAGGAAAATATGCACCTTCAGAGGGCAAAACATTTCCTCCAAAGATTAGTGCACAAGACAGGTTGAATGAACAGGAACTGGAATGACCTTTACCTCCATTAACTGCATGGATATGTACAGTGGCTAATTTGGATTTAGACAACTAACATTTAGATGTTCAAAACTAAATAAATTTAATCCTTATGTTCTGTTACTGTACTTTAAATAATGTTTTCCATGCATAATGTCATTTGCTATGTACGTCTGATGCAGAGGTGAAGCGATCCAGTCCTCTTTTATCCATTTGGAATGTGCTAGTCTCCTCTGATCTGCAGCTATTTCGAGGTGCTCTAATAAAGCAAATTATTTTGGAATCTGCTACCAGTCCTGAGATTTCAGGCATATGATTCTTGTGATATGAAGACTGAAATGTCTGAATTTCCTGTGCAAGCTCAGTCACTGAAGTAATCCGAGAACCATAATATTTATATAGCAGCATTTGGCATCTTTCTATTTGTATGCAGGTTCAGTCGTTCAGACTAATAGGACTTTCATTCTGTCAGGTAAAGGACAAATGCAAATGGACCAAGTATAAAATTTGTGGTTTTCTACCTTTTGTAAAATCCATTTGCTCCTTGTGCCAAATACTTGAAAGTTAATTGTGTGGTGGGCAAAGTCAAACTGACCTCTCTGTACTCTTTGAATTTGCACTCATTAAAAGGAAAATGCCATGAAAAAAATTGCAAGAAAGATAAATAGAGAGAAATACTCAATTTACTCTTCTTATCCCTTTCTCTCACTATGTTTTTTATCCTGATTGGCAGAACAGACAAAGAATACCTTTCAAAGCCATAAGCTGTTTCAGCAGATTTTCTTCCTTGTGAGCAGGTGAAATATATCTTGACTGAAGACAGACAGTAATCAGAAAAAAATAAAATAAAAAAGAAGAAAAAAAAAAAAAAAAGAAAAAAGGAAGTTCAATGCCATTCTGTTCTTGGATCAAGCCCTAAATGTTACTTATGGGACGTACAGCTTTGTTTTAAAAAGTCTTTGCCAATGATGGATAGCAAAATATGGCATCATAGAATTTAATTTTCCACAGAAATCATTCATTGCTCTTCTCCATGCTATACCTGAGCAGAGCAGTCATTTCTATAGTACCAGACCAATTAGATGGAATGCATAGAGGACAGTATGTGAATTCTACTGGTTTCTCCTCTTAGAGTGAAGAGAAAGCAGGTTTATCTTTCATGTCTGAGGAATAATTGCTAAGGAAAAACATCACAAAAGACATGGGCTCTTTAATTAAATTAGATTTTTGGCTCTTCCTCTGAAATATTTTAAAAACAAACCAAACAGCAACATTAGTAAGCAATTCTTTACAAAAGAGGATGAGAAAACTATTATTTCACATATTTTCTTAGTCTGCAAAAAGCAAATATGGAAAAATACATATACAAAATTGAAACAGAATCTTGCAGTCTGGGGGCCCTGTTCCCAAAACTGACCTAGTAATCATAAGCTTTCCTAAGAAAGAAATTGTTGAAGTTTAGGAATTCTTGTAAAACCTTTCCCTTCCCTCCCCTTCCCTCCCCTCCCCTCCCCTCACCTTAGAAGTGCAATAGATTAAGGATATGTGCCATAATAGTTTCTTATTCATTAATTCCTGGATGACTTTTGCATGTAAAAATGTTTTGTCATAGAATCATAGAATCAGTGAATGGCTGAGGTCGGATGGGATCTCTGAAGATCATCTGCTCCTATCCTCCTGCTGGAGCAGGGCCACCTAGAGCAAGTTGCTAAGGACCATGTCCAGAAGGCTTTTGAATATCTCCAAGGATGAAGACTCCAGAACCTCTCTGGGCAACCTATTCCACTACTTAGCTAACCTCACAACAAAAAGAGTGTTTCCTGATGTTCAGATGGGACCTCCTGCATTTCAGTGTGTACCATTGCCTCTTGTCCTGTCACTAGGCACCATTGAAAAGAGCCTGGCTCTGTCTTCTGTTCATCCTCCCTTCAGGTATTTACATACATTGATGAGAGCCCCCTAAGCCTTCTCTTCTCCAGGCTCAACTGTTCCAGCTCTTTCAGTCTTTCCTCATATGAGAGGTCCTCTAGTCCCTTGATCATCCCTGTGACCCTTCAGTGAACTCTCTCCAGTATGTCCATATCACTCTTGGACTGGGGAGCCCAGAACTGGACATGGTACTCCAGGTGTGGCCTCACCAGTGTTGAGTAGAGGGAAAGGACCCCCTCCCTCAATGCGCTGGTAACACTCCCCCTAATGCAGCTGAGGATACCTTTAGCCTTCTTTGCTGTAAGATCAAATTACTGGCTCGTGGTTAATTTGTGTCTACCAGGATCCCCAAATCCTTTTCCATCAAGCTGCTTTCTAGCTGGTCAGCTCCCAGTATACACTGATGCATGGGGTAGTTCCTCCTGAGGTGCAGAACTTTGTACTTCACCTTGTTGAACTTCATGATGTTCCTGTCAAACCATTTCTCTAGCCTGTCGAGTTCCCTCTGGACAGCAGTATGACCTTCTCACAAATCAGCTTCCTCCCGTTTTGGTGTCATCTGAAAACTTGCTGAAGGTACACTGTACCCCATCAGCCAGATCAATAATGAAGATGTTAAAGAGGATTGAACCCAGTATTGACCCCTGGGGTACACTGGTAGTTAGTGGTGTCCAGCTACACTTTGTGCCACTGATCACCACCCTCTGAGCCTGGTCAATCAGTTTTCAATCCACCTCATTGTCTGCTCATCCAGCCTATATTTCAACAGCTCCTCCAAAAGGATCTTATGGGAGACAGTTTTGAAAGCCTTACCAAAGTCTAGGTAGACAATAAACTATCCTTTCTTTTACTTCTCATGTTAACATGTACCAAACAAATTTAATTTTATGGCCTGGACTGGATTGACAAGCAAGGTCAAGGAAAACAGAATCTGTTGGAAGACATAGATTTGATAGTAAATTATACCCTTTTTTAATGATGTTTCTATAAAGACTACAAGAGACAGGAGGACCCTATGTTTGCCTGGTAGCAGAAATTGTGTCCTAGACCTCGTATTTCATGGGTGAGTCCTAAATACACTTAAATGTGAGATAAATGCTGCTTATCTTCAGAAATAGTGTTTGTTCAAGGTATGAGCAGAAATGGAACTGTAGCTGTACAGGCAATATGACTGATGAGAAGTGTCTTGAGCTGTGATCCCAAGTCCTACTGCAGTTAATTATCTGCTTTTGAAGCTCTGAGTCTCAGCAGATAGAAATTAGGCATTGTAGTGCTGAGCCAGTAGATGTTGAGTTCTACCCCAGAGTCACTTCAAGGCCCAGAGAGATAAAATATTGTACTCTAATTTAACGCAAGACAAACTAGCACAAATCTATTATGGGAAGCAAAAAATGCAAGTAATTTTTTTCTAGTGTACAGCTCTCCACATGTGAACTACTGTGTATAAATGGCCAGATAATCCATTATTTCCACAACTTAAAGCCTTCTTTTCTAAAAATATGTATGTGTAAAGTTTACTGAGATCTGTTTAATTCCTTTTGTTAAACAGACAGCAATGTAAAATTCTTTGCCTACATTTGTCAACATATTCCTAAAACTTTTTAATTAACCTGAAAAACATAAGCATGACCTAAGACAATTTTGCTTTATTAAACTCCGTGAAGTTCTATCGTGAAATGATAGATGATTATTACAGCTTTAAGGTAACCACTTGTTGTGGTTTAACCCCAGCCGGCAGCTGAGCACCACGCAGCCACTCGCTCACTGCCCCCCATCGGGATGGGGGAAAGAATTGCAAAAGTTAAAGTGAGAAAACTCCTGGTTTGAGATAAAGACACTTTAATAGGTAAAGCAAAAGCTGCGCGCACAAGCAAAGCAAAGCAAGGAATTCATTCACCACTTCCCATGGGCTGGCAGGTGTTCAGCCATCTCCAGGAAAGCAGGGCTCTGTTACGTGTAACGGTTACTTGGGAAGACAAATGCCATCGTTCCGAACGCTGCCGCCCCCCTCTCCCTCTTCCCCCAAGCTCCTTATAAACTGAGCATGATGTCATATGGTATGGAATATCCCTTTGGTCAGTTTGGGTCACCTGTTCTGTCTGTGTCTCCTCCCAACTTCTTGTGCACCCCCCGCCATCCCGCTGGCAGGGCAGTGCAAGAAGCAGAAAAGGCCTTGGCTCTGTGTAAACCCTGCTCAACAGTAAGTCCATAGAACAAAAACATCTCTATATTATCAACACTGTTTCCAGCACAAATCCAAAACATATCCCCATACTAACTACTATGAAGAAAATCAACCCTCTCAGATGAAACCAGGACACCACTTCATAAATACATATTCTGGAAATATCTTCATCCATATCGAAGACTGAAGTAATCTATAAATAAAGGCCCGCCCTTTAAAAATGGTTGTCTTGTCTTTTTTTTCTAACCAGTGTTAAAAAAGCTGTAATTTGCCAGGAAATGGTAGAATATATAGATATCACTTGAGCTAGCTACTGGATTAAAAATAGTAATTCACAATTTTGACTCTTGAATTTATACAGAACCTCTATGTACACATTTCCTTCTGGAGACAATAAGATTTAAGGATGTTTCTCTTAACAAAGTGACATAGATACTTGTTTATTGTTATCTTGTGTACCTCCTTCTCCTGTAGCTGTTTTAAGTGTATAAGTACAGTAAGATAAGAAACATTGACCATCTTACTGACATAATAAAAAACACTAAGTTTTTGTTCTGAGTTCTTCAATCATAGAATACCAGGTTGCAAGGAACCTCAAGAATCATCTGGTCCAACCTCTCTTGGCAAAAGCTCCATTGAGACAAAGGCACCATCTAGACAAGATGGCCCAGCACCCCATCCAGCTGAATCTTAAAAGTGTCCAATGTTGGGGAATCCACCACTTCCCTGGGGAGATTATTCCAATGGCTGGTTATTTGCATTTTGAAAAATTTTCCTCTTGTGTCCAGTTGGAATCTCCCCAGGAGTAACTTGCACCCATTACCCTTTGTCTTTTCCATGGGACTCTTTGTAAAAAGAGAGTCTCCATCTTCTTTGTAGCCACCCTTTAAATACTGGAACATGGTGATGAGGTCCTCCCGAAGCCCTTCCTCAAGGCTGAACAGACCCAGTTCTCTCAGCCTTTCTTCACATGACAGGCTTCCCAGTCCTTTGATCATCCTGGTGGCCCTTCCCTGGACCCCCTCCAGCCTGTCCACATCTTTTTTGTATAGTGGGGATCAAAACTGAACACAGTGTTCCAGGTGTGGCCTGACAAGTGCTGAGCAGAGTGGGATAATGACCTCTTCATCTCTGCTGGTGATGCCGTTGTTGATGCAGCCCAGCACCCTGTTGGCTTTCTTCCCTGCTGCAGCACACTCTTTGCTCATATTGAGCTTGCTGTCCACCAGGACCCCCAGGTCCCTTTCCACAGAGCTGCTCCCCAGCCAGGTGGATCTCAGCCTGTGCTGCATTCCTGGATGATGTTTTCCCAGGTGCAAGACCTTACACTTGTCCTTGTTGAACTTCATAAGGTTCTTGTTAGCCCACTCTTCCAGCTTATCCAGGTCATTGTGCAGGGTGGCTCTCCCTTCCGAAGTGTCTACTTCCCCACTCAGTTCGTTATCATCCGCAAATTTCATTGGGGTGCACTTGATCCCATCATCCAGATCAATATGATTATGCTTTCAACAGTACTGGTAATGCACCCAAAGATAATTTTTTTTCCTTATTAGTAGCACCTTTGGGAAACATTAATCTCTGAATAATTGAGAAACACTGGCTAAGCTGTTAGTTTTAAAGGACACATTACTAGCTATCATTTAAATTGATAGTTAGAGCTGTAATTGAGAGTAACGGTCAGAAGGTAACTACTCTGTCGTTGAATTTTTACTGCTTTATTAAATTACTGATCTGATGCAACTCTGCACCTGGCTGTGGTGTATAATCATAAGCTATCAGCTTTTTAGCACGTAAGGGCAGAAATTGTGATTTTAATCCTTCCTATCATAAAGCTTCATATTCTGGTTTGTTTTGTTTCTGCTGCCCAATTCTGGATGGATATGTGGATGGATATGCTTTCTTTCAATCTGTCTATCTGTCATCATGTCTGTACAATTTGCTGTATGACCTTCAATGTTAGACTCTCTCAGTTGCTTAGACCTTGCAAAGAATCAATAATTATTTCTTACACAGAAGGCAAACAGAAAATATTCTACCTGGAAGACCTTTCACATTGTGGCACAAAGTTCAGTGCTTTTAAAGTTTTTTCACTATTGTTTTGTTTTGGTCCGGTGTTTTACAGAAACAAGTATATAACTTTGATTTATTTGAATTAATTATATTCTCATAAATGCTATGCAAAATGGAGGAAAAGACACTTACTCCTTAAATTCTGCATTGCTTCCACATGGCATTAAAAATGACCACTCTTGAAGAGCTCATCATATTTGCTCTTTTCACTACCTATGGATATAGTATAATTCTTAAAACTGCTATTTGTGCTGAGTTACATTTGTAGAGACATTTATACTGAGCATTCTGTCAAAATTTAGCATTTGACCACTGTAAGTGCTGACATTTGAATGCTTTCACGAAAATACTCATGTTGATTTCAGACCTGCATTTTATAAACAGAAGCAGCTGTAGAAATTACTAGGTTACTGAACTGATTGAAAACATGGGTGCTGCCAATTGTTTTTAGCAGTAATGGTCTGAACTGTCTGCTTATTACCATACAACTAATTGTTGCTAGGTAGGAATAAAAACAATAGTAGAATTTAGTTTAATACTTGGGCATAATTTTAACATTGAATGTGTGCTTCATAGTCCTCATTTAAAATTTGGTTTTATCTGGGCTATGAATCTCTTTTTAGGACATTTAGTCAAATACTGTCAGATTTTCAGATGTCCCCACTCAATTTGTAGTTATTGTGACTATTAATAAAAATATGTCTAACATAAGGTCTCATACTAAATGGAGCAATGTAATATAGTAAGGCCTATCAGATCTGCTTGTCCTGTGACATTATTTGCACAGTGGGCTTTCTCTCTGCACCTGAATAAATCTGGATTCTTTTCTTTTCCCCCTTTGAGTCCTTTGGGTTTATACAAAGTAAAATGTGCACAACTGAGGGAAGATTTAGCTCAATAATCTCCGAAATAAGTGATATAACACAGGGGATAGTTTAAAGCTCTGACAAAGTGTCTTAAAATTATTATTTGTATTTATATTAATGTACTGGACGGAACCATTAAACAAGACCTTTCTTATTCAATGCATTAATTGCTGCGGCAGGGTCCCATGCTCTGGGGCTCCAGAATTAATGTATCATGATTGCTTCACATTAATTTCAGTAGCTGTGGAATTTGAAATAATTTTTATGTTAAATATGTTAAACAGTGCAGTGAACAAGTGTGTATCTCTGAGGGAGAACCATGTTGTCATTTTCTAACATACAGGAGCTAAATATCAAAACACAGTTTTCCTCTCTCATATCAAATTAATTGTTTCAGTAGGGACTGTATACTAGATGGTTTCAAGAGGAGTAATTTTGGGTTTTATGACCATAAGCTTTCTTCTGTGCAAGTAAGTACTGAAATTTAGTGAGGCTAAATGTGGGTATCCAAGACGGACTGGAATCTATTTTACATGAATTGTCTCTTGGTCCTTCCAGAGGTTTTTGTGAAGATTGAGTTGATCTCAAAGAAGATATGATCCTCACTGTCTGCTGAGGAGGTCATGGTTCAAAGAATGACTGAAGGTGCTCAGGAGGCTGGCATTTTGTGCCCTTATTTTCTTTGCTTGTTCCTCCCTGGCACCAGTGTTCATGTATATTCTGCGTCCAGTCACCTCAGTGATCCTTCCAATTCGTGCTGCTGGGCCACAGGCTCAGGCCCCTGCTCAGCACAGCTTCCCTGGTCCAGCAGTGACTCTTCAAATGGGAGGCTGAACTAGATGACCTTCCAACTAACATTTCTGTGATTATATCCCTTTCTTTGTTTGGGATCATCAAGGCAGTGATCATTTTAGTTGATTTCTAATGAAAAATGATGAAAATTTCTTCTATCAAGAGATACCCGAGTCTGACAAGATTACATTTATTTTTAATTCACAGACCAGACTCTGCAAGACATTACAGTCACATTTTGCAAATATTGGAAGAGAAGAACATTATTTGGACCCTTTTCCTATTTCCAGAATGGAAATGTGAAATATCGTTGAATGACAAGCTGCAGTCTATCAGTGATTTTCCTTTGGAGTACAGTTTGAGGCATGTTGTCTGCCATTGTCAATACTTCATAGGAATGGTAAACATGTGTATTTTGTGTTTTGGAAATGCTGTGGTGGGAGTTCCATAAGAATAGCTCTAGAGCATTTTTAGATTAGGTCCCTCATGCATCAGGATACCAAGATGCTGTGTTTAATTACTGCATCATTGTACACTGTGTGTTGCTGTAAAGAGATGTAGTTCAGGGTCCACATCCTTTGCTGCTTTTGTGGATAAACATTTAAATAGTAGTACTGGTGAAGTGTCTGTGCTCCTAGCTATTGCTAAATTTTAATGAGGATTCTGGGATAGAGGACAGGATTCTGGGATGTTCCTGTCCTTTGTGTCTCTGCTGAACAGAGGTGTTGGTCTCTGTTCACTCTTTCTATACACTTTAATGTTCTCAGTATGCTAAATCTCTCTTCAGAGTTCTGGGCAATATCTAGAACATATTAAAAACTCATTTACATATTGTAAAGAAAGATATCATATCTGAAATTCTTTTAATATGAAGTCTGCCTTGACTGCCTCTGTTAATCTGAAGTGATATCTTAAGGTCATATGGTACTGTGATGGTGACTGTCAGGGAAGAATTTGAAAAAAATTATTAATATATAATCATCAATACTTATAAATATCCAAAGGGTGGATGTCTAGAGGATGGGACCAGACTCTTTCCAGTGGTGCCCAGTGACAGGACAAGGCGCAACAGGCACAAACTGGAGCACAGGCAGTTCCATCTCAACATGAGGAAAAACTTCTTCACTTTGAGGGTGACAGAGCGCTGGCACAGGCTGCCCAGAGAGGTTGTGGAGTCTCCTTCTCCAGAGATATTCAAAACCCACCTGGATGCCATCCTGTGCAACCTGCTCTAGGTGATCCTGCTTTAGCAGGGGGGTGGGACTAGATGATCTCCAGAGGTCCCTTCCAACCCCTACCAGTCTGTCATTCTGTGATTCTGTGATCTCCTGAGTTTACATTTTATGTCTGGCAGCCTGGACTCTAAGCACAGGGCCTACTGACTGTTCTAGAATTGACCATGGTAATGTCAAAGGGAATATATTAAATTAAGTTGAAATAAGTGTTGGCTTAGCTGTCATTACCATATAGAATTATTTTCTGCTGCATCATTTATACATAGACTACCACCAATGCATTACATCTTGGCTCTGCAAAAATACTACTAACTTGGATACAAATGTTGCTGCTTTTCTTTATTTCAAATTATTCTCAGCTTTCTAAAATAATTTCTGAAAAGGAATACAAATACTATGTTAACACAGCTCTGGCCTTGTAACTGCAAGACATCACAGAGGCTTGCATTTATTACCAGCTGTACACTTGCCATTTTCTCCTGTTATTTTCATAATAGACAGACACAGAGAAAACCTATCTTGCACACTTTAATGGAACATGACAGTAGCAGTTTAGCCTGCATAGGAATAATTATCTCTACCCAGCATCACACTCAAGTTTTTCCTTTGAATTGCAACTAAACTGATAGCCATTCTGTTCATTTGCAGCAATATAGGTCTACCTCAGCCAAGCCATCTATGCAGTTGAAATTATTTGGCAGTATTCCACTTTATATTTCAGTTCAGCTTAGTACTGCATAGCATTATAATTTGAATAACCCCCACAAACCTGAACCATACCATACCAATAGGATATTGGGAGGTGTGATTGAGAAAAGAATGTGTTAACAGGGATTTGCCCTCAAGTGAGACTGGATTTAAGTTCTATTGGGATTGATAAAAGACCCATTGCTACCCAATATTTTCAACAGTCATCTGAAATAATGAAAAAATATGAAATAACTTCTGGTAAACATAATCAAGTGGCATAAAAAATGGAGGAATGATAAATAATATCGGAAAAAGAGCTGATACACAGATTGATATGGACCATTTGGTAGCTGATTCAGGTGTATTTTAACATTGGCATGTGCACAATAACACATCTAGGAACAATAGTTCATAAGATATATAGGCTGTGAGCAAATAACTTGGCATGTGATCTCTGCATAAAGCTTTGTCAAAAATAAAGTATAGCTACAATAATTTCAAATAAAATTAGAATACTGGGGTTCAAGAATAGAACTTTTCTGCTCTATACAAGTGCAGATAATATCGGAGCAGTACACACATTGTCAAACATGTCCATTCTTAAAAGGACGCTAAAAAACAGAAGATGTAATCAAAAAAGAGGAACAGTCATACTTTAGCAATGTCGAAAAGGTCTAAAAGTATGACACTTTAAACACTCAGTTTATCTGGGTCTGAGAAGAACTGGAGAAGGAGATGACTAGATTACATGGTGTATGTACCTTTACAAGGAGAAAAGGCCAGATTCTGAAATCTTAGTGGTCTGTGAGGAAATGGTATAACAAGAATCAAATTCTAGCAGCTGAAGCCAGAAAAAATGAAATTTGAAATTAAGAAACATGCCTTCAATAATGAGGGTGCAAACCTGCTCATACAAAATACAAGGTTAAGTGGTGAATTCTCCATTTCTTGTCTTCAAATCAAAGATTTGCCTTTCTAGGAAAAAAAAAAATCAAATTCAGCTCACAAGAGTGAAGTTTAATTGATATCTATAAATGACCTATAAATCTTTCTGGCTCTACACATTTTCAGTATGAATCTGTGGGAACTAGGTAAGTAAACAGGATCACGCACATGGCTTTATCAGTGTTTAATACGGAGAGACTTACATTTCTCCACAAAAAGAAAGGCATAGAATCATGATGGAGACAGAATAGCTGTTAGTCCCTTTTTGCTGACATGGCCAAAAATCTCAGAACATAAAATACAGTTGAGTATGAAGTATAACAACATTATCTTGTTACAGACTGATGTTCTACTTATGCAAAGAAGTGGCTGCAGCAATATGTGGACTTCCCCAAATTAAATGGAAGCCGGGCAGGAGGGCTCTGCTATATGTACTAAGATTTGGCTGATCCATTGATTTCTCATTTGTGGTTGGTAAATGTTAGTCAAGTCTGATCCACTTAAAGGTCATCAGCAATGAGAGGTCCTCAGATTATCATACTATTCCCTATCCAAATACACTACAAGTGACTGCAGCACTGTTGGAAACTTCCCACTGAATACATTGCTGTGTCCTATCGTGCATATGGCATACATAATTAGAAAGGGGTTTGGAGCTGATAAATCTCACATAGATAGATTTAGGTACCATATTCTGCTACTGTGTCTGTCTCAGGACCGTGACAGATTTTAGCCAGGAATAGTTATGCAATAGAAATTGTGCCATATGTTTGATTATAGTGTAAGAATAGTCTAGAGCAAGACAAAAAGATGCCATCCTGAAAATATTTCTGTTCAGTTTCCATCTAATGCATAAGCCGGACAAGTGCCTTTCTGTTTCACCTGAAACTACTGATGTCTGTAGTACTACTGATTTACCAAGCTGTCCCAGCCAAATATACTAATAACATGTTTTTTGCCTAAACATGATTTTGAAAGCCGGGAAATCAACACTTCCACCTAACTCCCATAATGCAGTAAAGGTGCTCATGATATGCATAACACACATCAAGACATTTCAAGATGTTGCACCATCTATTTTGAAAAACATAGCTAGCAGTGGCATTGATGGATATGTGTTCTGTACTGCTCCTGCTGATGTGACTTAATTTTGCAGCAAAGCACGCAAATCTTATGGCACCTGTGAGAGAAAGATGACAAATTCTTCTAGCCATTTTTACTCAACATTTCTGTGTATTAATGACTGAATTATAAACAGTGAGAAACAATTCCCAGAGCAGAGACAGGAATACAGAATTCCGCTCTCCAGACTACTTGTCCCAATAACAGGGACAGAGACAATATTCTTCTCACTTGACCTTTCTCAGTCCTTTGACTCATGAATCTGCTGTTCTCTACTCGTCAGTGGTATAACCTGAACAGGAAAGATGAAAATTAACCAGTCTAGTATTTAGGGCTTGTTCTTGAGAGATATGAAGTGTTTGATTGCCCTTAAGATGAAGAAAGGACAAAGTGCATGTCCTCTTGAGTGGGAACTCTGGTCCTACAGGTTATTTTATAAAAGATGCATGATCCTACACAGCAGCTACATTTTGAAAGAAAATATATTCAACCCTGTCTTGCTACCTCTCAGCATCCATGACTCTTCAGGTCTGGAATAAAGTGGCAAAGCTAAAAGAAAATGAAAAAAAAAAAAAATCCTATATCTTGCAGTAAATGCAAAAAGAAATTAAAGGAAAAGAATTTTTTTCACACCCCTTCCCAAATTATCTTTTTTAGTTCTTTCCATTCACACGCTTGCTTTAAAAATTGTGTTGTTCACTGAAAACGAAATCATAGCTGAGCATCACTAAGAACTGATCCATCATGAGATAAAATCCAATCATGGTGTGACAAGCTAGTTATGATTCATAGCAAGAGGCAGCTTAACTAGCTGACAATGAGAAGTCTACTGTGGCTTTTCCTGGCCCTAGTCTTTGCTGTGCTTCTCTAAGAGATTTATGAAGAACGTGGTCCTCTGTAGGATATTCCTTACTGTGCATGGTTACTACTAAAGTTTTGACAGTGGTGCATCTTTTTGCTGAGTTATGCAGGTACATTGGAAGCCCATAATTCAGAGTATGTCTAGATGTTTCTTCTTCTTCCCAGCACAGGTTGCTGCTAAAGTGACTGAATTATCAATATATTTTAATTAACAATGCATCTCCTTTCTTTGGAGTCACACCATAGAGGTTTCATGGTACCTCTCTGCAGCTACATTACTATTGTTGGGATTTTATGTCATGTCCTTATTAGCTTCTTACGGTTGAGGAAGTCCTTGCCTGTGCTTATGATATGTGCCATTTCCAAAGCACATGCTACTGGAAAATAGTTTCAATAAAGCAGAGTGTTTAACATGACAAAGCTATAAATTATGTAAGTTTCACCCCCAATTATCTCCACTGACCACATTTTATGTGCCTTACTCTCTGTTCTCCATTCTATGATGTGAAGTGAAAGGAGTGTGCAAGAACCATACATCACATTGCACATCACTTAATGGGGGAATGATTTTCATCAGAGAACTACCTGCAAAGCTCAACTACAACGTCAACCAGTCTTGATGCCTAAAATTCGATGCCTTGAAGAATTAGCTGCACTATTCTGAAGTAGGATATTAACACACATTAAAGAAAAATGTACCCATAAAAATTTCATGGCCACAGCCTAATCATGAAATGTGCATTCTGGAGAAAATGAGGACGTATACAGCCATGCTGCAGAACACCACAAAGGCCTGAAACCACCACTGAACTTTGGTTCAAGTCAGTCCCCTTTGACGATTGGACTTGAGTTTTCAGGCTATAGAGCAACTCACTGCATTTCTGTTCTACTTCTGTCCCATGAAAAAAATTTAAATATGCAAGCAAAACCATAAAGCACATGAAGCAATATCAGCATTTCCCAGAAGCACCATTTATTGTATTACCAGATTTTTCTATTCATGAATTTTGCTCTAATCATGTTAGTATCAAAGTTTATTATTTTTACTGATAACAGTGTTATTAATCTAATTACTGATAATTAGTAATTACTGATTTTCTTTATTAGCAAAATAATGCTAATTTGTATGACTGACATAATACTAAATTTAAAAATGAGTAACAAGTAGACTTTTCTTATCATATATATATGTACATATATGAATAGTATTCATTCTCAGGCTTACTTTTATTATTTCGGCATATTTTTGTACAAGACATCCTTCCATTTCTTTGGACTCAAAAATCTAATGATTTTAGGAGGCATGGGAAGTGTGCTTCATAGATTATTCTTATCTTGACCCTATATATTGTCATCTAGATTGAATTCAGAACTGTCAATTGTCCAAAAATGCTGTGTGAAAGCTGAAAGGTTCTATATCACTAAGTCATAACTAAGAGAACAAGTAGGTGGAAAAAAGATAGATATGGAAGACTATAGAGAGCTTGTAGCCAAATGAGGGTGATGTTGCAGCCAGAGAAGTAGAAGCATACTAAGTAAGCTATAATTGGCTTTACTTACCTTGAACCCACAAATAGCATAACAGGAAATAGTAAAAGCATTTCTAGCACAGTAATGCTGCTAATAGTAAACCGGGCTGAAATATATCAATGACACATAACCAAAAAGGAGTAAATGAGGACTTCTACCTCCATTGCACAGCAGAGCATCAAAACATGTTCAAGTACTAAAATCTGCAAGACAAAAAAAGGATGCAGAGCAAGCAGGAAAAGGGTCTGGTAGAATCAGAGTACTCTTGCAGAATGTGTGAGTTGAAAACCAAAACAAGTTCTTATCTGAAAAAGATGATCAACTTGATTGGAAGCAGCTGAGTTCTTTGGGGAAGGAGAAGAAACTGAAAAAACATATACAATGAAAGAGCTAAAATGGGGAAGAAAGAAGTCACCCACTTCAGTACTGGTCTTCTTCACTGAAGAGCACTCCAGCCTGGTCACCCCAGCCTTGAGGAGTGTGGTGGGTTGACCCTGGCTGGGGGCCAGGTGCCCACCAAAGCCGCTCTATCACTCCCCTCGTTCACCACACAGGGGAGAAAAAGTGTAACAAAAAGCTTATGGGTCGAGATAAGGACAGGGAGAGATCACTCACTAATTATTGTCACGAGCAAAACGGACTGAACTTAGAGAGGAAATTCACCTGATTTATTACTAAGCAAAACAGAGTAGAGGAATGAGAAATAAAATCAAATCTTAAAACACCTCCCCCCACCCCTCCCAGCTTCCCGGGCTCAACTTCACTCCCACCTTCAACCTCTGCGGCACAGGGGGACGGGGAATGGGGGTTACGGTCCGTTCATCACATGTTGTTTCTGCCACCTCTTCATCCTCACAGGGAGGACTCCTCTCATCGTTCCCCTGCTCCAGCATGGAGTCCCTCTCACGAGAGACAATCCTTCATGAACTTCTCCAACGTGAGTCTCTCCCATGGGGTGCAGACCTTCAGGAGCAGACTGCTCCAGCGTGGGGTCCCCCATGGGGCCACAAGTCCTGCCACAGCAAACCTGCTCCAGCGTGGGCTCCTCTCTCCATGGGTCCACAGGTCCTGCCAGGAGCTTGCTCCAGCATGGGCTTCTCACGGGCCACAGCCTCCTTCAGGTGCCTCCACCTGCTCCGGCGTGGGGTCCTCCACGGGCTGCAGGTGGAATCTCTACACCCCCTCATCCTTCCTCCATGGGCTGCAGGGGGACAGCCTGCTTCACCATGGCCTTCACCACGGGCTGCAGGGGGATCTCTGCTCCGGCGCCTGGAGCTCCTCCTCCCCCTCCATCTGCACTGACCTTGGTGTCTGCAGAGTTTCTTACATCTTCTCACTCCTCTCTCCAGCTGCAAAAGCTCGCACTCTCTAAGTGTTTTTTTTCCTTGCTCACTCTTTCTGTTCCCTCCTCATCTCTCTGCCTGGTGTTTTTGCCTTTTCTTAAATACCTTTTCCCCAAGACACCCACACCTTGGCTATGGGGCTCGGCTGTGCCCTGCGGTGGGTGGGTTGGAGCTGGCTGGAACCGGCTGTGTCCGGCACGGGGCAGCCCCGGCCTCTCCTCACAGGAGCCGCCCTGCAGCCCCCGCTGCCAGCCCCTGGGCATGTAAAGCTCATACAGCCACACATCCATTTCATCTCTGCCCTCCTACAGAGACTTGGTCCAAAGTTTACTTTGTTTACAGAACAGCTGTGATTCATTCGAATTGTGTTTTAATCAGATGCTATAAAATCCACCCAAATAAGCTAACCTGCTTCCTTACATCTTGGTTTTCCTTTTTTGTAAAATGTAGTCAATGTTTGAAGTGATTCCACAAAGAACGACTGGATAATTTGCATTGTACTGCATATGATTCTTGTTGGCATTTTATATGAAAAGTGCTAACAGCATTTCTTTTTCTCGTACATTATTTTGACACAAATACACCTTCCAGAAAACATCTTCGTATTAGCTTGCAACCTTGAAAAACAACAACCACCAAACGGAGAAGAGCCCATAGTCCTCTGGAGGCTGTACCAGCAAAAGGTATTATCGACAAATACAAGAGGGACTACGAGTTGTGTGGGTAAAGGCTGAGCAGCCTGCATTAGGTCTGAGGTGCTGGGACATCGTTTTACTGAGAAAATTCACGTATTGTGTCATAGCTACAGCTTTAACTACAGATGTGAATCGGAGTTTACAAGAACATATCGCCACGGATAACAGGCAGCCGGAGGTTGCCTGTCACTGCCTCATCAGGCTCACTGGTTAGCCGAAAGGGGCTACGATGCTGCCTACCAAATTCTAAATCCTTCGTGTTAAGACTGACATTTTGGACCTTATTCTAATGGATATGTTATCATTCTTCCATACAGCTTTACAAAATGTGACTGGGTTGTTGTTATGGGGTTGTTAGTAGGGACACAGCTACTCCTAAGGTGGATCTTCAGGCTGAATCAGTAATACGGTAATTCCAAAATGCACCTTTTTGTATCTGAGTTTTGGAAGTTAAATAAGATGCATCTGCTAGAGCTGGAGTGAACATTTCAGTTTTAATTTTAATTCTCTAGAAACAACAAATTTTATACCCATAAAATGCATTGTTAATTTAAACACATATTATATATACATAACATATATGCATTGCAATGGCTGTTCAAATAATTTTAATATCTAGACAAATATAGTACTCACAGAAGAGGCCTATCATGGAAAGAGATTGTCATGATTTTTTCATGACAAGTCAAGCTGGTGTGGTAGAACGTGTTCTTCATTCACAATTCCAAGCAAATGGATGTTTAATTAGAAAATTCTGCAACACCTGTGACCTGGACAAGCCTCACCACCTTTTATAACATTGCCATGTAAACCAAAAGACTGGTGATTTGGCCTGAAAACCTCATCATCTCTCTAGGAACTCTCTGATTTATTTAGACTAATATGAAAGCTAAAAATGAGCTCACCAGAAGCTTTAAGTGCCCTTGACAAAATAAATCCTAAGGAGAGCAATCTGAAATAGCCCACAGTAAATTGCCCTCTTTTTTGAACAGTTTCATATGTGATCATTACAATTACAGGTCTGTTTCTTCCATTGCAAATATTGTGAAAGATAAATCTTTCAACAGTAATGCTAGCTGGCAGTGTGATACAGTAAAAATATAATATTTGTAACTCCATAGTTCTGCAGTGCCATTTCAATAATTCTTTGCATGACAAATCCCTCTCCCTGTTTTCTCTCTATAAGGCTAATGTTCTCAGTGTAACTGGAGCAGGGAATGGATGGCTTCAGATATGGCATCATGAACGGTATTTGCATTAAATCACTGTCCCGTTTTATCTGTAAGATACAATGATTTTTCTGGATTTTATGTGGAGCGGATATTTGCCTTTAAGAGTCTTTTCTTCCTCAGAGAGGTGTGGAGTGCCTGCGATAAACATGCCTTGCAACAGTCTGTGGTGGTGATTTGTCCTTGAAAGTGGCAAAATGGCATGCAAGTGTATTGATGTGAAGGGCAGATGCAGTCAAACTGTGGCCGGAGAGACAGTGGAGCTGTACGATCAGTACCCACCTTGTGACCTTCACAACCAGTGGCAAAAAGAGAATTAGAATTCTCTTGGCTACTTGTCACTCTGGCTGATATTACCTCAATGTCATATAATTTGCTCTGCATATTAAGAAAACAAAAACTGTACTAAACATTTTTATTGCTGTTGATGGTTCCAGACGTTTGGGCGTATATAGCTCTGTCACACGGTTGAGAATCTGAAACAGAGTGCTTCTTTGTTGCCCTAGCATTAGTGACTTTTAGATAATCTGTCAAAATATTGTCTTTTGTGTTGGTGATGCTTTTTCATCCGGGCACACAGTATACTTATGCCTTTTCCTCTGAAAGCAAACAAATCAATCCGTCTCTCACAAAAGAGTAGGGAGAAGCCTGCAAATTATCCCTTGTGAAAGAAACTTAAAAATAAGAGACAAGTGAAATAACCTAATAAAGCATGAATTGATATGAAAAAAAAAATATTTCCCCTGGTACCAGAGCCATCAGCAGAAAAATAAGAACTTTAATGAATTGTGTTCAGACCCAAATGGAGGATGTCAGTGATGGAAAAGCAAACATAATTTTGTTTATATTTTTCACCATGGGGTAGTAATATTGACTCAAGCCAAGCAAAAAGATACTATAAATATATACAAAAGACTACATTTAAAAGAAATTCTAGGATCCTGTCATCACAGTGTAGTATGCTGCAATTTGATTCTCTTGCCTGTCTTTTCCATTATAATTTATTCAGACAGCAAAGCTAGAAACTTTCAGCTCCATCCTAAGCTTGAATCTTACCTTTTTCCCTGGATCAAAAAATCAAATGAGTCATTGGGGTATGCCTACAATGAAGACCACGATAGTCATGCCCATTCCGGCTTTAAGTTAGCCCAGATGCAGTCTTGCTGCAGCAGTGCGGCAAATTACACCTTCCAGACTTGCTGCGCAGCACCCACATTGACCACTGTGTATTGGGTTTGTGTGGGGAGATTTTGGTAGCAGGGTGGGGGGCTGCAGGGGTGGTTTCTCTGAGAAGCTGCTAGAAGCTTCCCCCCCTGTCTGACAGAGCCAATGCCAGCCGGCTCCAAGATGGACCTGCTGCTGGCCAAGGCCAAGCCAATCAGCGACGGTGGTAGCACTTCTGGGATAACAGAGGTAAGGGCAGGGGGGCGAGGGGAGAGGGGCGGAAACCATAGCAGCAATTGCAGCCAGAGAGAGGAGGGAGAAGATGTGAGAGGAACAACTCTGCAGACACCAAGGTCAGTGCAGAAGGAGGGGGAGGAGGCGCTCCAGGCGCCGGAGCAGAGATCCCCCTGCAGCCCATAGAGAACATGGTGAGGCAGGCTATCCCCCTGCAGCCCATGGAGGATGATGGTGGAGCAGATATCCACCTGCAGCCCATGGAGGATCCCATGTCAGAGCTGAAGGAGGCTGTGACCCTGTGGGAAGCCCATGCTGCAGCAGGCTCCTGGCAGGACCTGTGGACCCGTGGAGAGAGGAGCCCACGCCAGAGCAGGTTTGCTGGCAGGACTTGTGACCCTGTGGGGGACCCATGTTGGAGCAGTTTGCTCCTGAAGGTCTGCACCCCGTGGAAGGGACCCACACTGGAGCAGTTGGTGAAGAACTGCAGCCCATGGGAAGGACTCATGTTGGAGAAGTTCATGGAGGACTGTCTCCCGTGGGAGGGACCCCACGCTGGAGCAAGGGCAGAGTGTGAGGAGTCCTCCCCCTGAGGATGAAGAAGCGGCAGAAACAACGTGTGATGAACTGACCGTAACCCCCATTCCCTGTCCCCTGTACTGCTGGAGGGGGAGGAGGTAGAGAAATTGGGAGTGAAGTTGAGCCTGGGAAGAAGGGAGGGGTGGGGGGAAGTTGTTTTTAAGATTTGGTTTTATTTCTCATTACTTTGATTTGATTGGTAATAAATTAAATAATTTTCCTGAGTCGAGTCTGTTTTGCCCGTGACGGTAATTGGTGAGTGATCTCTCCCTGTCCTTATCTCGACCCACGAGCCTTTCGTTATATTTCCTCTCCCCTGCCCAGCTGAGGAGGGCAGTGACAGGGCGGCTTTGGTGGGCACCTGGCCTCCAGCCAGGGTCAACCCACCACGCACCATGTAACTAATATGGCTGAATATGATACAAAGAAATCAGATAATAGTTTCATAATGAAAAAAGCAGTTTTATTCTCTCTGATTTTTCTTTTCTTCAGTGGTGATTTAAATGGTGTTCCCTCAGTATCATACATAAGTTTTGAATACATTAAATCTATTTATCATTTTTAAAAAATTGCTGGTGTAGTTCTATGGTAAATATTCCCTGTATTTGTGCAGGCAATCATCAATAAAATAGGTTCATATTTTAAAGTGTTACGTACTTGACTACTGAAGATTTTGCAGTATTCTGCAATGGTGAAATGTGGTTATATCCAACACGGATTTTGGCCCAAAGCATCCCCTAGGCAGTAGAAATCAATGTAGGGCACTAGATTTTGCTGGGCGCGTGGTGTGAAGCAGTGGCTAAGAAAGAAAATGTGATTCTTAGATAAATAAAAAATGGAAGTACAGAGCTATTTCTGATTCTCTGTGATATTAGTGAGACCTATACTGTGTTCTGTTTTATGAACTCATTATAGAGCAGCATTGACATATTGGAAATGGCTTTAAAAAGAGCTACAAGAATGATGGAATTTCTGGAAGAAAAAAAAAAAGCCTTTACAGTGAGATACTAAACCAGCTCAATCAATTTAGCTTAACGAAATGCAGGTTAAGAAGTGACCTGGTCATGGTTTATAAATGCAGATACTTCCCACAGTAGAGGGAAGTTTAATCTATCAAAGACATTAGAGACCTAGAGCCTGAACATGGAGCATAGGTCAATTGAGACTAGAAATGAAACATGCATTTTTACAGTGAATCATCACTACCCAACAGAACAAGTTACCTAGATGCTTGATAAGTGTTCAAATAAAGATTAGATTTTTTTCTGAAATAGAAGTCCTAGCTGAAACAGAAATACGGGGCTTGATGTGCCATTCAGGAAAACCAGATATGTTAACACATAGGTCTCTTAAAACCTTTGTATTTAGCCACTTCTGCTTTTCTTTCTGTAACAGTACTCAGAGCCCTGTCTGAAATCTGCATATACACTGTATAGCAGCACGGTTTTCTTGGACTGCAAATGAGCTTGCCTGTCCTGTGGCCCACGGTCTTTAGATTGCTTCTGGAGGCAGATTCACTCCCTCACTGCTGCTACAGTCTCTGATTCCACTATCACATATGAAAGTGAGAAAAATCTTAATTGCCATGAGTAAGAAAGGCTGACGAGCCAGTCTTCAGGACTCAGGATATACCATGTAAAATTGTCGTATGGCACATGGGAGGCTATTGTGCCTACCCCTTGGGCCTGCCCTGAATAAATATGCTCAGAATAAACAACCTCAGTCTCATGTAGGTGATGACACTGAGCTGAAAGTGGGAGAGAAATATCTCAGTGATGATCAAGTCCGATGCAGAAATGACGGAGCCCTCTGATGAGCGAGACAGAGTGAAATTACTCTGTCCTAAGTTTCGCAAGCCAGAATTGCACACAACGAGATGGTGGTAGGCAGGAATGATGGACCCAGCGAAGCTGGGCATAGCTGAATCTGTTTTCAAGGAACTGGGTAAGACACAATGTCAGTAACCATATGCTGACACTGAGAATAGCCTGTTAATTGCCTGCTAGTCTGCAGCTGGAATAAGACCTTATTTACACTGACATCCCTTTTCATTTCTCAGATAAAAAGGAAGCCTCAGCATGGGATAATTCCTGCTTTAAGACTCCTTTTACACTAGTGAAAAAGAGCGTAAGAGCATTCATGTAAATGAGAATCAGACCCAAATATTCAAAGCTATAATTTTAAATTCATTCTTCTAGAATGCTCTTTGTATAGTATGAGTTAAGTCAGCTTCCCTTTTAGAGCAGCACATCCTATTAGTGTTCCTAATGAAGATTTTTGGGTTTAATTTACCATGAGCTGTGGAGCATCAGAGATACCACATATTTAGGCTGTATCTAAAATCTGGGACCCAGGAACATTTTCAAGTGCAGCCTACGTCCACCTCAGAATGAAACCCAAGCACACATCATCAGTGTCCACATCCCCTGCCCTGTACCTGGGTTTCAAATGGAAAGGAGGGAGCTGCAGGGCATGCTGGTTGGCCCCTAGTCTGGACGGCCAAGGAAGCTGAACTAATTTGGGCTGCCCCATAGCACACACCTGTGGCATAACCAATGTGTCTTTGCTTGCGCTGGCAGAGCCTACTTCTCTTTCTGCTGTAGACTTCTGTGGAAAGGTGACTACTTGTTTTTTATACTTTGTGGTGCTTCATATAAATCCAGGAAGGAACATCCGTTCAAATCTGCTATAAGAAAATGTCCTTTCACCATTACTGTGTTCAGTAGATGAGCTTATCCATGCACTCAATTAAAAACAGATGTGTAGTACATGAACACATATTGAAAGAACGCTTATTGAAACAATGCAAAGGCCTAGCCCTAATCTTACAGGTGTGGGTTTTGGGGATGAGTTAGATATCTATTTAGCATTACTGTTGGGAATTTAGAGACAATATAGGCTAGGCAAAGAGATTCAGTTCTGCTGCTGCTGGGGTTTTTTGGCAGATTTTACTTTCAGTGTAAATGGTAAATGGCACCTTCCAGGGGAACATGTAAAAATTTTGAGGTTTTTATTTAATTACACATTTTTTTAAATGCCTTATGAATACCCAAGTGTAAATGAATCTAAATTATGAACTCGTGTTGCATATAAATATTGACTAGGTAACCGTCTTTGTTGCAAACCAGTTTCAAGATGAGACTTTGTTTGTAAAACTCATTTTATCTTTCATTTCTGGAAGTGCATGAAATATTAAAGCAACTTTCCTAGTAGACTTTGTTCTGTAGTGTATTTCCAAACGTAGGAAAGTTGACAAGACATCACTGTCATCCATTTTTAGATTGTCACTATTTATTTGTCTTAGGGACAGAGACAGAAGGAAGATTGGGGACAATTATGCCTTATTTCTTGACTAAAAACTGTGGAAAGTGTAGGAGATTCTTGAAAAATGTCATTCACCATACTGATAGTCTACAGGTTATTGCAGCTTTTTCCTTTTCTTTCCCCAGGGTCACACTAGGCTTTCATTTTATTTTTTACATTTACTGTGGTCGTGTAAAATTTCTAGCTGGACTTCTTTCTTCTGAGCTGCACCATGTCTTTTGCACTTTCTTAGATCAGAGGCAGGTGAACCAGACAACTTGAAAAGATACCACTCCAATGCATATTTATTACAAGACAGTTAAATTGTTCTGCATATCGAGCTTAGCTCCCAATATAGTTTGGAGAAAGGTACTCACTTGAGTAACATTAGAACAGGATGTCTGCCACAGCTGCTTTCACAAGACAGAGGGAAAGACTGTCTTTTGTTTCACCTGTCAGTGATGTGTTTCAAAATCTATCCCACATCTCTCTTTTACCTGTGTCTTCCTTTTCACTTTACTGATTTCTATCTCACTAATTCTAACTTGCAATTTTCTGTTCACATCTTCTTCACTCCTATGTCCCCTCTATGTATAGTACTTCTTTTTCCCATATTTCCTCTCCTGCCTTTCTTTCACCTTGTCTTCTGTCCTACTGCTGGTCTTCCATGGAGTTAATTGGTTCCTTTTCTTCCTACAGTTCACTCTTCAAACCTTTTAAAATCACTCTGATATTGCATACTAATATGAATTGCTTACATAATGTGTCATCAATGGGTGAAATTAATTACCACTGAAATTCTCTTGATATTACTGAAGTTGTTCCTACATGCGGCAACAAGAAGGCTGGCTTAGTATTTTAAATATCATAGATACTTTCACCCTGGAGGATAACAAAGCATAGAGGCACAATTCAAAAACACAGGAGAGAAAATGCAGGTTGTATAATGAAGTGATTTTCTTTAATAAACAAGATAAAGACACATGTGCCTCTTGAGTTCATTCCCACTAGTACAAACATGAGCAAAGCAGAAAAAATCATGACTTGATAAGCTTCTTTTCTTTGATTCCCCCCGGCTATTATTTCAACAAATTGTTTTTAGGGGGAGGCAATGTGGATTGTAATATGAATTATGGATAAATCTGAAATGTGGGAATTAGGGTGAAAAGTATATTTATTTAAATTTTAGAAAAACACAAGATGAGATTCAAGTTTTCTAATGTACTGTAACATAAAGTTGAGGAGCAGCTGAATCTTGGAGTGACACATTCAAGATCTTTAAACAGAGAAGTAAAGAGAACTACTCCTTAGCTTACAGCCTAATGTAACTGTACTGGGCTTGTTATTAGTGCTCCACTGAAGAAAAGAAGTGGAGAAAAAACTTTTATGTGTGCATCACTTAGGGTGAACAGAATATATATATTTATTTGTTCTTGTAGAACACTGTATATACCTGTGTCAGTATGGAAATAATAACTTACTGGATATCTGCGCTTTAGATTCATACTGTTACTATCGAAAGCAGTGTTTAGGAAAAGCTCTTGATAACACTTCATGCCTCACCGTGCCAGGGAGACAGGCTACTGGTGGAAGAGCAGTCGTTCATTTTCTGCAGATTGTTATGGGATGTTCAATGCCATTAGCAGCAGGGACAACTTTATCAGGTCTTCTCCAAAGCCTGTTCTATTTGTCTCACTACAGAACTATCTTGTATAAAAGCTGCTGGTTCTGGGGACCTGAGTATTTCAAAGCTTTTGCTATACCCTGCAGAATCATGCCCTGTGCTTTCACATCCTTTACACTGATTGTCAAAAATGCTTTATAAATAATTCATAAGGTAAAAAGAAACAAAAAAAAGTTAGACTTTATAGGGAGCATTTTTTGTTTCTCAGAGGAAGGGGAAATGGAGTGATGTTCCAGTCCATTAGGCTAGCACAAAGGCACATAAAATTTTCCACCTATTTAAAGAGTTGCAAGAACAAATAAATTAGTAAAAATAATAAGCAGGCCTGAAAAATCAGCAGACAAGAAATGCCCACATTAATTCTAGCCTTTATGTTTCATACACTCTTGGCTCCTTGCACTTCCTTCCCTTTGCACTGGTATTATAACCATGGGTGCGCTGTCCTTCACTATCAGAGTTTGATTTCTGGTTTCTGACTTTCAGAGTCAGGAGGCAGTGAGTGTTGATTCCAAAACCAGTGAATCGTGCAGGTTGTGCATGGGCTTTTCACGTGGCAGGTTTCCCTGTCTTGGGCTTTTAGAAACGTAGTTGTCCAAAGCAGTGGTTTTCAAGATGTAATTTCTGGATCCTAAGGTTATAGCTTATCAGTAAATTATACACCACCAAGGCCCAGGACTGAACATCAGTATATGCTTCATGCTGTTAAATTGTTAGTAGAGTCTTAGGCATGGTTTGAGGTACCCCATCAGGGACCTTTCCCACTAGGCAGCCAGAAGGTAGCCACCAGCCTACATGGAAGGAGGGTGAGTCAGTCCTTGGATCACTTTATGTATCGGTATAGATTTAGTCCAAGGACTCTAGGATTGTTACTCTATGTGTGTATATAAAGGGTAACTAACAAAAACAAGTTTATTGTCACACGACAAGGATTTTCTGTAGGGTTTTAGGGGATGTACAAACAGAAAAAGCAAACGCTAATTTATAAGGAGTTAGAAAACATATTAACATTTTTTATTCTGGTTTTAGTGTGTTTTCTCACTATATGCAAGACTTATCCCTCACAGCATCAATATTGTCTAGCTTGGTTAAACTCTGTGCACATACAGTGTCTCAGACAAGAGACACTTGTGGACAAATAGTGCTTTAAAAATATATACACACATATAAAATATAACTCAAGTTTAAAACATGGTATATTAACACTACAGTCTCTATTCTTTTTTGTTAATGACCAGTTTCTGTGTTGGTGAAACAGAGATAATGCTGGTCTTTTCTTTCCTTTCTTTTTTGACTCTAGGGTTTTGTTCCTCTATGTCAAGTAATGAGGAAAGACTAAGGAATCCCATTAAAGATGTTGAAGAAGGAGGTAAAACACTGATTTTTTTTTTTTTTTTTTTAAATAGAATACCTGGACTTCATTTATATCACTCATATTTTTGGTGAAAGACCATAGGAAAACTATAACAATTAAAAAAATATGTAAATATGAGGTTGAAGTGAAGCTTTAGTATGATAGTGTATGAGACATCGTGTTTGATACAAGAAAAGTGACAGAAAAAATGCTGTGGCTCGAAGATCCAGACCTTGGAGCTGTTAATTAAAGAGTAGTTCTGCAAAAGGTAAAGCACTATTCTGATAACTGTAGAGAAGTGTCCCACATTTGATCAGTTGCAGGGTAGGGAGTTGCAGAGTTCCACAACTCTACAAAAAATAAGGTAGGTAGACATAACATTTGAAAAAGGAGGAGAGCGAATACCAGCATTCACTGACAGGCTTTTAATCATGCTTGGTACAATTAAAAGCTTCACTGAGATCACAGGAAGAGACCTGTGAAGTAAGATCTGAAGCAAGGAACAGGCTGCTGAACATAAATCACTCAAGTTTTTCATCAGCCATTAACATTTACAGAGTAAAATGCTTCTGATATTGATTGTGTAAATAGCAAAAGCCGTTATCTCCTCATGGTTTGATTGTGATCTTCAGTCTTTTGGTGTTGTTAATGATGGTATTCATCTCACCTAACATTACACATCTAACAGTCAGGTATCTGGTCTGTGCTAGTTAGTCTATTTTCGCAACAAAGGAAAGAAATAGGCACCTCTGGGGTATGGTTAGTTTTATCCTAACATGGATGAAGTTGAAATAATGGGAGGATTTGATGGCATTTCTTCAGTGGCAAAGTAAGTCCTGGGAAGAGGCCGGCACTATCTCCACAGAAACCTGGTGTACAGAGGGAGTTTTGCATTTCTCACCCTTTGTTCCCGTAGTGTTCCCAGTAAGAGCTGTTCTCTGCAGGCTGGAAGGTACACTTCCGCCAATCTCTCACACTGACAAGGATCCTCTTTGGCAGAGATGGTGGAGGGGAAAATCTGATACATAGACAGGATTGGAAGACAAAGGCAAGACCCCTGAGCACGCGTATTTCCATATAGCAGCATGAACACCTTTTAGCTTGATCCGGTATAAACTCTGAAGAGTCCTGCAGTAACTTCTGCCAAAGCCCATGTCCTTTCTCACTGATGCCTCAGTCTGCCTGTCTCAGTCTCACCATGTCTGAGGGCCTCTGCACAGCCACCGGCAGCCAGGCATGTATTTGTTGTTTTCTTTTTTGAGTGTTCTGGAAGAGGACATTGGACAACTGCATTGGGCTCACTCATGACGGGAGACGTGATTGCTGCAGGTGAAGTTTTTAGAGAAAGAATAGCAATGCCTACTGATCTTAGCAGACTAATTGTGATATAAGAAATACATTCCCAGAAGTCTAAGGTTGCCATTTCCAATCTTAATCTTGTGATCATCTGGAAACCATGACATAATTTTATTCCACTTGAAGCATTCAAAGGGGAAGCAAGACTCCATGCACTCAATTGTGTGTTGATCTAATGTTTGCAGAGTATTGTCACTCTGGCTGATTTCAGTCTCATTAACATTATCAAAGTCCCACCAAAGCAAGTCAGAAAAGTTTGTGGAAGAGCATCTCTGTCAGCTTTACTCTTGTCATGATGGCTATTACCTGCTGAAATTCCAGAGCTACAATGAAGTTATATTCTTCTCAGGGCTAAGGGCAGGCAAACAATTCCTATGAATAGGAGAGCCATGCTATAGTGCAATCCATACTTGTAATGACTGTACATTACTCACGCAATTATGGCATTAAGCCATTAGTATTTGATCATTGAACAGAAGTAGTTACCATAGGAAGAGAGAAGAGACTCCTTTTATGTCCTTCTAACTACTGGCTACAAAATTCTTTTAAGAATAAAACCTCTTCATCATATTTATGTATCTCTCCTAATCTTTTTTTTTTTTTTTTTTTTAATCCCAGACAAGATTATGGCTAGCCCACAGGTACTAAGCAAAGGCAATGAGGGAAGGAGATGAGCACTGAAGAGGAATAGAGGAAAAGATCGAGCAGAATAATAATGTTTCTGGTGAAGGGATGAGGCTAGCACAGCAAACCAGAGGTTTTGGGAATTTCAGTCTTAAGCTAGTAAGTAATATTTTCCTTCCATGCCTTCCTACCCGGCATATGAGAAGCTCCTCTTCAGCAGCCTTACTAATTTCCAGATAAAAATGCATTATGAGGACCATTCTATAGTTACTCCTTTTATAGATTCACCAGCATGGGGACATGACAACATCAGAAAAAGTTTTGTTACAAACTCTGTGCTGAAGGGCTAGTGGGAAAACAAAATGAATATAGTGATCCCAGTTTTCAGGTCATATTGATCAGTTGGGCTTTATTTCTGTCTTTGCTTAAAAAAAATCAGAAGCTCCTTAGTAACTTAGGAAGCTAAATATAATTTTCTAAAGGGACTGAAAACCAAGTTCACAAAGTATTTAGAATGTTAATGAGACAGGAATATTTACTGCCTATCCTATTAGTAATTATAAAAGGAAAACATGATTATTATTGTCAAATCATATAATCAAGATATAGTAACTATAAAATATTAATTAATTAATTGAGGTTATTATAGATACATTTATATATTAACTGTATATTAGAAGATTTTTATATATACATATATAGAAAAGCCCAGGTTGGACAGGACCTCAGAAGGTCATCTTGTGTGTCTGTATATAAAACTTCATCTTTTTCTGTCTAAAATACATACACTCTGTTTCCAAGATCCTACATTTCTTTGAAAGTCATTTGCCTTAGTTTTCTAAGCTACCTAGGAACTTTGAAATCCTTATCTTTGCTAGGTTTCTATGAAAGGTGAGAACCACTGCTTCATAAGTTGAACTACATTGTGATGGCTCTAGCTTCACACTTGAATTCTATACATATTCTCTTGTATAGGTGGAAAAAGTGAGAGAGTTTCTTAGAGAAACACTTAAAGGGTAAGTTGTGGAACAGGCTGAACATTCCTGCAGGTTGCATCCTTGAAAAGATATCATCTCTTCTGTATAGGACAAAGCATATAATGTGCAAATCCAAAAGTGAAAGGGTAGGATACTAAAATTATATGAGGAAGGATGATCTTGTAGCATTTTTAAAGGAGGATGTTCAACAAATTACTTTAGCCCCAGGGCAGTAGTTTTGTTACGCAGGAGGTATTTGCTGTCTGAAGTAATTTTAGCAAATGCTGTACCATGTTTTAAGAAATTTGACATACAGATTTGCAAAGCCCCTTTAAATTCCAAATGTGATATTCATCAATGATTAAACTGTACATTTCCCTTTAAATCATACAAGGTTGCGGTGTCCCCAAGACCACAGGGATATCTGAACACCCTCACGCTGCTACAGGAGGAACCAGCTTGCTACTACTCAGTCTAGCACATATAGCACGTGTAAGGTCTCAGCCACGGACTTATTCCCAATATGTAGAACAAACCTGCACTGGAGGAATGAAGTGTCTTGCAGAACATTGTAAACTTAGTCATAATATAGCTCCAGCTTGCCTCAAAGTGACGTGCATTCATAGGGTCCATCCAACTACTATTCTCGAAAGTACGTTATGATTCTTTGACTCAGTCTCATAGACTATGACACTTTAATTTGAGCTAAGTGAAGCTCTTATTCTAAGCATCTCAAATTATTAAAAAAATAATAAATGAATGAAGCTTTAAGAAAGTGAGATTAAGACCTTGAACCTTGTCCTGGCAATATTTCTGCATGTAAATTCTGTGCATCATTCCACACATGTCACAAAGTTGCATAAGGTTGAGTACATACTTGAGTCTACATAAAATCAAGATGTGAATTTCTTGAGTACTTAACTCAATGTAAATAGTCTGCGAGATATTCGAAGATCTGCAGCTCTCATAATTAACTCTTGTTAATATGAATATCTTGACCTAGGTCATACAGAAATGCAACATGACTACTTACATACTCACCTCATTTTTTAAAGTTCAGATTTTCCATTCCAGATGAATCAGGAAAGTAAGCATCTCAAAAAAAATGACATAGATGTAGAAAAAAATAGATCTAGTGACATTTTAGGCCCCCAAGTTCTGCTATCTGTCTTTCAGTTGCCAGCTGAGAAGTGTAGAGGTTTCTTTTAAGTCTTGTTTCTTATCTGTCAGACCCATGCAGATATTTCATATATGCTAAGGTGTCCAAGATCGTGCAAAATTCCTGTATTTAGGCTCCTGAATATTACTGAGTTTAAATATTTAGTTTACAGAATCATAGAAATATAAACTATGGAAGTTCAAATTCCTCCATATATTTGCTACCACTAAAGGTTTGTTGCTTTTTGTTTCCGTATCACATAATGATCACCAAGAAACCCCACTGGCAGAAGAAGGAGAACTTGGTGAATTTATTTTTATTGTAATATGTAGCAGTGGAATGAGGAGTCCCAAAAATCTTGCCTTCACTTTTTTTCCACTAAGGATGGAAATTCTCCAAGCCACTGTGTGACAGTCTGAACATGTCTGTCTTGGAGCAGCTGTAGATCTTGCAATATGTGACATGTATGGCATATTGTTTCCTGGTTTTATTAAGTATTTGCATTTTATTGCAGTTTAAGCTGTCTGTTTTGATGATGGAAATCTTTGCTACATTTCTTTACAGTTGGCACTTCAAGGCCTCTCTGTTGGTTAAGAATATGAAAAAAATCATTAATCCTGAATATATTTTCCTTGATGTGGCCCATTTTGGGCTGATGAGAAAAATAATCAGGCAAAATCCTGAAGTAATAATATTCTAAATTTTTTTCATTGTCTCACCATCACTGACTGAGAGCTCGTGCCCAAATGATAAATGATCTAGGCTGCTTTCTGGTTTGGAACAAAATTCTAAAGTGTCCTATAAAAGATTTCAAAGATTGCTCATGCAAGCTGTTACATGCAGATCAATACTTTCAGCACCCTATCAGCCAAACATCAGCTTCAGCAGGCAATGGGTACAAGCTTTTTTCTTTCCTGTTCAGTGGAATAACAGGCCAGAGGAAATAAATATTCTGTGGCAAATTGTATGAATGGGTCTGTGAGTCTTGAGAAGCCATGATCACTCTAGCACAATCTCTATTATATTCTGCATTTTTTTTTTTGCTCCTATTGTGTTTGACTAATGGTCTAGTCAATATTGTCACAGTGTTTTAATTTCTTCTGTTAGAAAATAGAACAGAAAGACCTGTTCATAATGTTCAGAACAAATGCTTAACTCTGTGTTAAGTGCAACTAAAAGCTTTTATTTTCCCAGCTCCTGTAATCAGTAACTATGTTCCTTAAGAATGGATGTAGAGTAGAAGCAGATGAAAAGGAAGGTTATAATCCTAAAGGAAAACTGAAAAGAGTAATTCAACTGATAAAACACAGCAGAACTGGATCAAACAGGTGAATTGTCTGCATCAACACAAAAATGATGGAAAAGAGAAATCAAGCCTCTAATGTGAAGCAACTGGAAGGGACCAAAGATTTTACTATGAATTAGATGTGTGAAGTGGAAAACATCAATGAATGTTTTAGTAGGTATGACTGGCCTTTTTTTCTGTCTTTCTACTTCATGCTTATTGTTTGCTGCCAGATTGAACTGAGAAGGAAAGCAGAAGCTTTTTGTTATGATGCCTTTTCAGACACCATAATGTCTGACTGAATTCAGATATCCCATTCTCAGCTCTAATACTACATGGCTGCCACCACCTTTGCAGAGAATCACAATGCTGATACTAGCAGTCTACCCTAGTGTAATAAGCTAATAGTTTGCCTGTTTCTTGTGTGCTAAAATCTGATCTGATGTATAGAGAGGTATCCAAAGTCAATACTTCTCTTATGCACTGTAGCACATGCATTTCTTCATAGATACCAAATTATTCATATTCTTCATAGATACAAAAATATTCATCAATATTGTTCAATCAGAAAAAAAAAGGTCTGAACTTGTTAACAAGGCAGAAATAAAATTGAGATATATTGCTATTTCTATCATCCATGGAATTATAATGTCACTTTCAATAGACAAAATACTAGTAAGAATGCCAGTAAGATATACTTGATTATCAGCCTTGCTTAGATTCACATTCATATAATTTTTAATCAATCAACCTTCCAGGGAAAATTGGATGAGATCTGCTTTACTTATCATGACATTCTGTATTTTCTAAAAATAAAAACAGACAAACAAAGCTACACACCACCCAGAAAAACCCAAACCACCCCAAAACCCAGCAGATTGTCAGCTAGCCTCATCTCAAGAGAGCTGAATAGCTATTTCTTTAACAAAATGTTCTGTGTTGGGGGGGGGGGGGGGTGGTGTTGGTTTGTGGGTTTTTTTTCTTTTCCTTTTAGTTCAGTCCCCAGTGAAGGACACGTGACTCAACCTGAGTCTCCTTAGGTTGTTGCTAAATGTTTGAGAGACTTTCTCTCCTATTTCTTGATTGGGAAGATCAGGCACATATGTACTTTTTTCACTGATGTCTCTTTTGTCTGTGATGTCTTCTTCAAGGTCCCCTTCTCTCTCTTGTTGTTCAGAATCAGGCATTAATTTTCTCGTTCCCAAAGAAGAAAATTGAATTTCTGTTTATCTTTGAAGAAGTGTTAACAGATTTTTCCACTACATTTTTTCATATTTTAATATCCTTAGCTTATAGTTTACATTGGAATCAATAAGCTATTATTGCTATAACAGTTTGCATGTATTGTTTTATGCATTCTTATTTGCTAACTGTGACATGCTTCTTGTTGCATAACACACAACTAATGACAGCAGTTGCTTCAAAGGCCTTACAAAACTGTGGCTGTCATTTGCAAATTTAAATCCCTCTAGGTAGGGAAGATTCCCAAAGAGCAAGCGACAAAACTGCGCAACATGCAGCTTCATGCTGATGCAAACTACGTACAACTTTTGCCTAAAGATTTATTTATATATAAACATTTATATTGCTTAGGTAGGACATTTCTTTTGAAGCTTTCAGGAGTCCTTTCAAGTCATAACTACTTCATGGAGTGCAAGTGACCCCCACAACACATGGCTGTCAATTTGCATGAGATATCACCTCCAGTCTAAATTCTCACTAAGACGACAGGCAGCTGTGCTCTGACAAATAAGATTACATTGCCATTGAAAACCAGATTTTCATGTCTCCTGTAAGCAGTAAGCTTGAAAAATGTCTGTAACAGTCCATCTGACCAGAAAAAAACTTGAAACTTTGTTCTTCAGGTTAGTTTACCCTTCAAATTAAAATAGGACTCATGCTTTCATATTTTAGCAGCTGATCTGCAAAACCATTATGAACACATTTTCAAGGCGCCCAGGTATGTCTGATCCAGAATGTTAGACAACTGAAAAGTCACTGTGACTTTGCTATCTTCTTTCTTCTGCCCATAATATGTCCTCTAAGAAAAATCTGCATACCTTTAAGAAGAGTGCGAGCTCTTTTAGCCTAAAAACTGTGCACAGAGAATATCTAAGGTTTAATCAGAATAAGAAACAAATTGCATAAGGAAAATGAAATATTAGTAGAAGTAAAATAATCAAACTTCTTAATACATTTTAGTATATTTAATTCACAATGGATGTGGATGCATACATGCATGGATAATTAGGGATTTTAACTATTAGTGCATAAATACTGATTTTCAAATAGTGGCGGGTTCATTCAGAAATATATTAATTACCATTATTTGATTACTCTGTGTTGCTATCTTCCTCTTTTTTTTTTGAAAATTTTACCCTTACTAATATTGAATATTTCAAAGTCTCAGCTCTCAGAAGACCACATCTTCCCCATTCTTCTGTAAGTTCGAGTTCTCAAGATCTAATTTTGTTTTTTAAAAAACTGGATTTGGAAAAAATCTCTATAAATAGCACTCTTATTTCAATAATTGGCACCACATGCAAACCTAATTAGACAGAAAGGAGTATGGATGCTATAAAAGTGGAAGGCATGAACTGTTAGGCCAAATAAGATTCCAAGTAACCAAGTATTCCTTATTTTGTTAAACAACATAAAAGAGATTTACTTGAATGCAGGGTACATGGCAAAACTACAGTAACCAATGATACTAAAAAACCTGCAGTTTATTTTTCTCTCCTGTCATTTTGACTTCCTGTTTTATCTCTTGTATATTAGGGCTAAAATGATGCCTTAGCACATCAAAACTGGAGCACTGGTAAATGTCCGTTTAGTTTTGGATGACATCCGTAATACCGAGGTACTAATTCATGTAGTCATATAGTGTCTGAATCTCAATAGAGTCACATTACAGCTACATACCTCAGATATAGATACCTTAAGTCTTTCACTTACCATTCTTTAGATTTTCTTAACTCAGAAATATCATGTCTCCACTTTTTCAGACACTTTTAACACTTTGGTTATACTTTCCATAGTTATACCACCTATCAGCTAACCAATTTTTGCAAAGATCACAAAACCCACTCTTCATTAAAGAGTTTATAATGACAACTAGAGATATATGGAGACAACAACCACTAACTTTTAATGTTATACCTGACACTGATCAGTAAATTTGGAATGAAACAATTTACTGTTTTCTTTGCTCAAGGCTAGACTGACAGCAGACCCTAGCCCCGAGGACATGATGGCATGTAGTGACCCTCTGGCCT